>NC_140967.1:54241016-54323516 GCF_056783735.1 Eptatretus burgeri
GATACCTAACTTTTCCAGTTTCGCTAATTCTGCATCAACCTTCTCTTGCAATGCAAGAGGAACTGGACGTGCTTTGCAGAAAATTGGCTTCACATCTTTCTCAACATTGAGCTTGGCAGTGAAACCTTTCAATGTCCCGAGTTCATCCTTGAAGATGTCCGCGTATCTCGCGAGGAGGTGCTGCAGTACGGTTGGTGGCTCGGAAGCCTGCAGTCGATGGATGTGTTCCCAATTGAGTTTGACAACACCGAGCCAGTGTCGTCCGCAAATTGTGGGTCCATCCCCGGGGATGACCAAGAGTTGTAATTGGTGATTGTTGTTGCTGTGGGTTACTGTGACATCACACGACCCACGGGCTTGTATTGACTCACCGGTATATGTAGTGAGTCGGATCAGGGATCAAAAGAGGCTGGGTTGTACAGAATTCCCCCACAGGTTGCGGAAAGCTGCTTCACTCATGAGTGAAATGGCAGCACCCGTGTCTACCTCCATTTCCATGGTCCATCGGTCTATATCTATAATAACCAGTATAGGAGTAGACTGTGTGTGAAAAAGGTCATACGACTGAACATTGTGTGGAATGAAGATAACTACAAACTTGGAGTGTCAGCTATCACAGCTCAAAGCAAATTGCATCACAAGTCTTGTGCCTTGTCATCACAGCTGCAAGCATTTAAAGCATGCGGTAGATGTGGCAAGGATGAGCGGTATTTGTGGAACCAAGGGAAATGTCCTGCAGTAGCCTTGGCTGTCAGAAAAGGGCTGAGTTCTCTGAACCTCCGGTGACATCCTTCCTCTGTGAGTTCATACCTCTTCAACAAGGCCACTTTCAAATAATCATAGTTGTTAGCACTCTCCGAGGGCATACTGGAGTACACCTGGATTGCCTTGGCTGTCAGAAAGGGGCTGAGACGAACTTCTCAATGTTCTCCGTTTAAATGTTGACTCGCAGCGAAGCGCTCGAATCACTCAAGGTACGCGTCTTGCTCATCGCGTTTCTCATCAAATGTGGGGAGCTTCGGCTTGTTCACCATTACTCGTAACCCACCGGCGTCAGGTGTGGTGTGTGAGCACATGCAGCTTCAATCTCTAACTGTACTCTTGCCAATTCAATCTTCATTCGCATTTCCTCCTTCACACGTTCCGCTTCCCGGGCACGTTCGCATGCCTCGCATGCTCTGCCTCCTCTTTGCAGGACACGAATCTCACCAGGCAGTTTACAGTACAATACTGACATCTACAGTCAAAATTATCTCATTTCATCATGCTGTTGAGAAAACAACTTACCGATCAGTGCAAAACAAAACTTATAACGTGTAACCGTCAAGTTACTTAGGCTTAAATTTACCACATCTAGCTTTCAACTGACAAGGAGTGACATGCTGTTAGTGATACCGATGGACAGGGACTCCTGATTTCGTTGATAAACGAAAAACGAGCGATATGTTCGGGAACAACTGGTGCCCACCACCTTTGACCCCATTCCAGGTATCCACATGAAAGTGAAAACACTCCCACACCATCCCTCCCCTGTTTCTTCCAGAATTGACACGAATGGTTCTGTTTGTTTCTTGTGAACGTTTCCATGAGGCCCCTGCCATGTTTTATCGGAAGGGGTGGTATCACTCAATCTGCCAAAAAGGCAAACAACCTCATATTTTACATACTTTGCCTTAAAGCCCATTGTTTCTGACTCTTACAACTTCCTTCTCCCCTCCCTCATGGGTTCTCTTTTGGAGTATGCGTTTTGGGTTTTTATTCGACCTTAAGGTTAACACCATCCCCACTCCTCCCCCTACATTTACAAATGTAGAGTTGTAGAAATTACACAAAACCCTTTAACATTTACGCAGGAATTGTAATTTGTGGATAAATTCAGATTTCAATTATTCAAAGATTTTGAAAAAGAGAGAAAAAAAAAACTTTGTTTCAAACTTCATGGGATGAAGAAGTCACCGCGGACAGTGCAACCAACAGGAGCACATTGCTGTGTCTATCAAAGGTAACTTCGTCTTCTAAAAGCTCACCTGACGTAAAGATGGCTCGTTTTCTGGGTCATCAAATGTGCTCAAGACCCTTAAAATGAAGCGAAGGTGCGAGCTTTGCACACCTTCGACCTGGCCATGAATTCCTTCACTCCGGGAATTCAGGAATCCTCCCATTCCTTGACCATCACTAACCGTGACGGTCACACTCAATGAGTCCCACGCACACACCCGCTGAGCCTTTACTCGGAATTACCTTTATCTTCACCTGGAATCGTGCAACACCGTGCACCTGCACCTTCTGGTTGCATCATTTCTCGGAGCGAGGCTGCACTGTCGATGTAGATTAAGTCATGAAGGGAGAATTGGGCCAGGCTACTGGAACGCAATGGCCCGCACTTTTCAAACAGGTGTTGAAGGAATCTTTATAAATGCATATAAAAGCTAAATGTCAGCAGATGGAATGGCCGGCTTTATCATCCCAGTCTCCGGTTAATAAATCGTCACTTTCCTCCCAATAGCTGAACTGTGCAGCGTCCACTGGCTCGCTAATATACGGTGAAACTTTCTGCTTTACCTCTTGACAAGCTTGAAGTTCCCATAGGCAATAACTAATGTATGGATGTATGTATGTCTGGTGTTGGCTTAATGGCTGGAGTGGTGGGCTTGGGATCCTGGAGGCCTGAGTTCAAGTCCTGCTCGGCTGTTGAATTAATACCAGGTGGGGTTGACTTAGCCTGCCATCCTCTTGAGGTCGGCAAAATGAGAACCAGCTTGCTGGTGTCCTGTGTCAGAGTGGTGACCTGTCCAGGATTGTACCCAATAGCCCAGGCATACATTAGTTATAAAATTATTAAATATAGTTATTCAATAAAATAAGCCTGGTGTTGGCGCAGTGGTAAGGGCAGTGGCTTGGGACCCAAGAGGTCCTGAGTTCAAGCCCCGTTGGGACACTGAATTAATATATGTATGTATATGTATATATATAATGTGTATATATATGTATATGTGTATATATATATAATGTGTGTATATATGTATATATATATATATATAAATATATATATATATATATATATATATATATATATATATATATATTAAAAAAAACCAAGTCGAAAACACCAGGGGGTTGACTCAGCCTGCCATCCTTCCGAGGTCGGCGAAATGAGCACCAGTTGTACTGGGCCCGGTGTATGCCCCGGTTAGAATAGGTGTACCATATCCCTGTGTGTCGTAAGAGGCGACCAGGGTTGCGTCAGGAAGGGCATCCGGCGTAAAAACCTATGCCAAATCATTATGCGGACAACAAAACGAATTTCCATACCGGATCGGTCGAGGCCCGGGTTACCAACGACCGCCACCGGTACCGGTGGTCAGCAGGGTACCAGTGGAAATTGTGCTACTGCTGGGCGAAGGAGGAGAAGGAGACGGGGAAGGCGAGTCCGGAGGCAGTGGGAGAGGGGGAAGGGTAGAAGTGTGGAGGTGAGAGTTGGAACTCTGAATGTTGGGACGATGACTGGCAAAGGGCGAGAGTTGGCTGATATGATGGAGAGAAGAAAGGTGGACATACTGTGTGTACAAGAGACCAAGTGGATGGGGAGTAAGGCGAGGAGCATTGGAGGTGGTTTCAAACTGTTCTACCATGGTGTGGATGGGAGGAGAAATGGTGTCGGGATAATCCTGAAGGAAGATCATGTCAAGAGGGTATTGGAGGTGAGGAGGGTGTCTGACCGAGTGATGAGTGTGAAGTTGGAAATTGAAGGGGTGATGATGAATGTCATCAGTGCATATGCCCCACATATGGGGTGTGAGATGGAGTATAAAGAAGATTTCTGGAGTGAGTTAGATGAAGTGGTGGAGAGTGTATCCAAGGATGAAAGAGTGGTGATTGGAGCAGATTTCAATGGACATGTTGGGGAAGGGAATAAAGAGGATGAGGAGGTGATGGGGAGGTACGGTCTCAACAAGAGAAATGTGGAAGGGCAAATGGTGGTAGAGTTTGCAAAAAGAATGGAAATGGCAGTGGTAAACACGTATTTCAAGAAGAAGGAGGAACACAGGGTGACATACAAGAGTGGAGGAAAGTGCACACAGGTGGATTACATCTTAAGTAGGAGATGCAACCTGAAAGAGATTAGTGACTGTAAGGTGGTGGCAGGGGAGAGTGTAGCTCGACAGCATCGATTGGTGGTCTGTAGGATGACTTTAGAGGTGAGGTTGAGGAAGAGAGTGAGGGCTGAACCAAGGACCAGATGGTGGAAGCTGAAGGAGGAAGACTGTTGCGTGAAATTTAGGGAGGAGGTGAGACAGGCGTTGGATGGTGGTAAAGATGGGTGGGATGATTGGGCAACGACAGCAGAAGTTGTGAGGGAGATAGCTAGGAAGGTACTTGGTGTGACATCTGGACAGAGGAAGGAAGATAAGGAGACTTGGTGGTGGAATGAGGAAGTACAGGAAAGTATAAGGAAGAAGGGGTTGGCGAAAAAGAAGTGGGATAGTCAGAGAGATGAAGAAAGTCGGCAGGAGTACAAGGAGTGGCGTCGAAAAGAAAAAAGAGAGGTGGCAAAGGCCAAGGAAAAGGCATATGACGAGCTGTATGAGAAGTTGGATACAAAAAGAAGGGGAAAAGGATTTATACCGATTGGCAAGACAGAGGGACCGAGCTGGGAAGGATGTGCTGCAGGTTCGGGTGATAAAGGACGCAAATGGGAATGTGCTGACGAGCGAGGAGAGTGTGTTGAGAAGGTGGATGGAGTACTTTGAGGAGCTGATGAATGAAGAAAATGAGAGAGAGAGAAGGTTGGAAGAGGTGGAGATAGTGAATCTGGAAGTGGGGTGGATCAGTAAGGATGAAGTGAGGACTGCTATGAAGAAGATGAAAAGTGGAAAGGCGGTTGGCCCAGATGGTATACCAGTGGAGGCATGGAAGTGCTTAGGGAGAGATGGCAGTGGGGTTGTTAACCAGATTGTTTAATAAAGTCTTGGAAAGTGAGAGGATGCCGGAGGAGTGGAGATTAAGTGTACTGATTCCGATTTTCAAGAATAAGGGTGATGTGCAGAGCTGTGGAAATTACAGAGGGATAAAGTTGTTAAGCCACACCATGAAGTTGTGGGAAAGAGTAGTGGAAGCTCGGTTGAGAGGAGAGGTGACGATCTGTGAGCAGCAATATGGGTTTATGCCAGGAAAGAGCACCACTGATGCGATGTTTGCTTTGAGAATGTTGATGGAGAAGTATAGGGAAGGCCAGAAAGAGTTACATTGTGTGTTTGTGGATTTAGAGAAAGCTTATGATAGGGTGCCAAGAGAGGAGTTGTGGTATTGTATGAGGAAGTCGGGAGTGTTGGAGAAGTATGTGAGGATCGTGCAGGATATGTATGAGGACAGTGTGACAGCGGTGAGGTGTGTGGTAGGAATGACGGACCGGTTTAAGGTTAAAGGGATTGCACCAAGGATCGACTCTGAGCCCTTTCCTGTTTGCAATGGTGATGGACAGGTTGACGGACGAGATCAGACTGGAAGTCTCCATGGACCATGATGTTCGCGGATGACATCATGATCTGTAGGGAGAGTAGGGAGCAGGCTGAATCGAGCCTTGAGAGGTGGAGGTACGCACTGGAGAGAAGGGGAATGTTAGTCAGTAGGAGTAAGACGGAGTACATGTGCGTAAATGAGAGGGAGGGTGGTGGTATGGTGCAGTTGCAAGGAGTTGAGGTGGGGAAGGTGGATTGGTTTAAATACTTGGGATCAACTGTCCAAAGTAACGGAGAGTGTGGGAGAGAAGTGAAAAAGAGAGTGCAGGCAGGATGGAGTGGGTGGAGAAGAGTTGCAGGAGTGATTTGTGACAGAAGGGTAGCTGCAAGAGTGAAGGGGAAAGTATACAAGACGGTAGTGAGACCAGCTATGTTGTATGGTTTGGAGGCGGTGGCACTAACAAAAAGACAGGAAGCAGAGCTGGAGGTGGCAGAGTTAAAGATGCTGCGATTCTCGTTGGGAGTGACGAGGATGGATAGGATAAGAAATGAGTGTATTAGAGGGACAGCGCAGGTAGGACGGTTTGGAGACAAAGTGAGAGAGGCGAGATTGAGATGGTTTGGACATGTGCACAGGAGGGAAACGGAGTATATCGGGAGAAGGATGTTGAAGATGGAGCCGCCAGGCAGGAGGAGAAGAGGAAGGCCAAAGAAGAGGTTCATGGATGCGGTGAGGGCGGACATGCGGGTGGTTGGAGTGTCAATGGAAGATGTGGAGGATAGAGCAAAATGGAGACAGTTGGTCCGCTGTGGCGACCCCTAACGGGAGCAAGCCGAAAGAGGAAGAAGAAGAAGAAGAAGAAGAAGTTATTCAATAAAATTAATTATTATATCAAATTATGATGAAAAGAAAAGTACATGTATGCAAATGTGTGTCGTCATATTATGTTCCCTTTTCGGACATGGTGTTTCCTGTCACGGGTCACTTGCTGAATCGAACTTTGATCCGCATTCATTCAATGACAAAAATCAATGGAATAGTATTTTATATGCTGCCATGTTGATTCAATACCGACATATAGCCTGAATTAACACCCCAAAATGATAACCCATTGAGTTCTGAATTTTCGACACTTTCACTTTTCGGGGTAAAGCAATGCGGCGTGCATCCCATCCCACAATGGGCATGATGGCGTGGCATGCATCCCATCCCACAATGGGCATGATGGCGTGGCATGCATCCCATCCCACAATGGGCATGATGGCGTGGCATGCATCCCATCCCACAATGGGCATGATGGCGTGGCATGCATCCCATCCCACAATGGGCATGATTGTGCAGCATGAATCCCATCACACAACGGGCACGATGGCGTGGCATGCATCCCATCCCACAACGGGCATGATTGTGAAGCATGAATCCCATCCCACAACGGGCATGATGGCGGGGCAGGAATCCCATCCCACAATGGGCATGATGGCGTGGCATGCATCCCATCCCACAATGGGCATGATGGCGTGGCATGCATCCCATCCCACAATGGGCATGATGGCGTGGCATGCATCCCATCCCACAATGGGCATGATGGCGTGGCATGCATCCCATCCCACAATGGGCATGATTGTGCAGCATGAATCCCATCACACAACGGGCACGATGGCGTGGCATGCATCCCATCCCACAACGGGCATGATTGTGAAGCATGAATCCCATCCCACAACGGGCATGATGGCGGGGCAGGAATCCCATCCCACAATGGGCATGATGGTGCGGCGTGCATACCATCCCACAATGGGCATGATGGTGCGGCGTGCATACCATCCCACAACGGGCATGATGGTGGGGCATGAATCCCATTCCACAATGGGCATGATGGTGTGGTGTGCATACCATCCCACAACGGGCATGATGGCGGGGCATGAATCCCATCCCACAACGGGCATGATTGTGCGGCATGAATCCCATCCCACAATGGGCATGATAGTGTGGTGTGCATACCATCCCACAACGGGCATGATGGCGGGGCATGAATCCCATCCCACAATGGTCATGATTGTGCAGCATGAATCCCATCCCACAATGGTCATGATTGTGCAGCATGAATCCCATCCCACAACCGGCATGATGGCGGGGCATGCCCGCGGGGCATGCCCGTTTCATGCATGAAACGGCTCCAAGCTCCTCATTTGAAAACGATAGCACTAACAAACGTGATGTGTACAGCGATTTTGTAGGTATGCAGATGAGGCATTTGATGATTTGAGTGAGGAAAGTTAAAAAAAACAAAAACATTTTGAGTGCTTATCATTAATAAACCATTGCATTCTCTTCCAACTCAAGGCATTGTTGAGTAGGCCGAACAAAATGGCGAATAAAGACCCAGCGAGGCTTGGCTGCACCTTCAGACCCCATTGAGAGTGATGTGTCCAAAGATGCGCCTGATAAAATATATAATTATAAGGCCGTTAATTATCTTCAAAAGAGGTGTTTTAATTAACACAAACACCCAATTTTCACTCATGCACTTCCTTGGAGTTCCCATAGTGTGCATGTTAAGTTTTAGGGTGCTATGTTTCATAGTTTTGGGGTTATGGGGGGCACATAGATGCATGCATGCACACAGACATTTATTAGTTTTTACTATTAGGGTTCCAAGACTTCCAGGCTGGGAAACCTATTGTTTATGTTCAGACCAGCAAAAACACCCAAGGCCGTGAAGACCAATGAGAATTTGGTCCAATACACCAACGGGCCCCCTAGTGTTAGAAAGGAGGCGATTATGAGGGTATCTGATGGAGGTGTTTCAGATAATGAGGGGAAAAGACAAAAATGCAAAGTTGTTTTTCAGCAGAATGGATATTGGCAGAACCAGGAGCCACGGTTTCAAAATATAGAAGAGGAGAGTTAGGACGGTTGTAAGGTAGGGGTCTTTCACTCAGAGAGTAGTAAATGAATGGAGTAGTCTCCCAGGAAAGGTAGTGGCAGCAGACACAGTGGATAGGTTTAAATTTGAGTTCGATGGGGTCTCGAGAAACAATGGTGACAAGGGGATACCATACTGTACTTGGATACAGGCAGAATTGTGCAGGCTTGATGTGTCTAATGACATTTTCTTGTGTTTAAATTCCTTGTGGTTCTTTGTAACTTAAAACCACAGAATTGCAGCTCGTATTAACAATGTGGTGCGATGCGAAACATGAAAAACCGAACTGCAAAAGGTATATGATGGCAGATTTAACATTTCATTGACAGAACTAAGTTTGTTGCTTTCGGGCTATCTTTGCAGGTTCTTCATTTTATTTCTCACTAAGGAGGGAATGACCATGG
This sequence comes from Eptatretus burgeri, assembly GCF_056783735.1. Classification (NCBI taxonomy): domain Eukaryota; kingdom Metazoa; phylum Chordata; class Myxini; order Myxiniformes; family Myxinidae; genus Eptatretus; species Eptatretus burgeri. The sequence continues at coordinate 54,249,804 of NC_140967.1, forward strand.
ACACGAACCCTGCAATGCGGCACAAAACACTCCAGGCCCTCAAACTGTGAGATACCATTCCACAGGGGCCTAGGGGTTCGACCTGTAAACCTCATCCTGTGCTGTAGACCCGGGTTTTTTGGGGGCGGAAGTTGGTGCTTCAAAGGGAATCCAGCAGGTGGCACCAAAACTTGTAAACTCGAGTTTTTGGGGAAACTCCACATCAGTGTGCCTAGTTATTCCATCCATCGGGACCATACTCTGTGCAGAGCATTGGTGCTGTTTAAGGCAGGAAGCGCCCCCCAAAATAGGATTTGCTTTCTTCTCCAATGAAACTTGACCACAACCTTCATCACCAATGATATTCTTGGGGAAAATGCAGGGGGCACAGAAAAGACCCGTGGAAAAATGCCAGACAATAGAATATAAGGCACATTCAAAAAAAATATTGGGTGCATGTTATACAACCCTTGTGTTCTTCAGAGGAACCAAGTAATGCCAGGACCAAAAAACCCATAAATCTAAAATACGACTGAACAAAAGAAGAAGAAGAAGAAGAAGACATTTCACCAGCTAAACACCATACTTTATTCGTAAAGAAAATTAATCGATGAACTCAACTACTCAAGGGTCGGCAACCTTTTTGAGCAGAAGAGCCAAATTAAGTTGAAACCTTGAGCAGTTTGTAAACAAAGAGCCAATCGTACAGTTTAAACAGACAATTAACATGACCTACTTCATTGTGGAAGTGTAATTATTAAATAATAAAAATTAACGTTCATATCAGGAAAGGAATACACACAGCAGTTACCAAGTTATTGTCGAGCGCTCACCAAGTAACACACAAGGAAAGGAAATCAGACACAGGTGGAGCCATTCAGCCAAAAAATTCCTGGGCCGCATCAACATTGGATGACACCAAATTATGAACACGAAATCAAAAGAAGAAAATGCAAAAAAAAAAAAAGTTTTTGTATATTCGCCCCCCCCCCCCAAGGGAGGGGGCATTAGCTTGGGTTAAAAAACACACACCATCAACCATACAACCCCCTTGACGAGACCCCCACCAACAGCACTCTGTACACATGTACACAATCACCCATCAATACTCAGCGACCGAAAAGTCCTACCAACATCCCCATACCCCTCCATCTCCAGAACTTCCTATCTATCTCCATTAGAGGTACCTATCTAATTCCAATTTAAACTTATCTACTTTTTCTGCTGCTACTACCTTTCCAGGGAGACCATTCCATGTATTAACTATTCTCTGAGTAAAAGACCCCTGCCTTACGACCATCTTAACTCTCCTCTTCTTTACTCTCAGGCTATAACCCATGGTTCTATCACTGTCTACTCTGCTGACGAATTCATCTGCATTTATTTTATCCATATCTTTCATTATCTTAAACATATTGTTACGGCTGTGGAAATTCGCAGAGCACCATATAGGTCCTTAGTTGAGTTATACCGATAAGTCTGTGTTCAGATAGATTTCCCCACCGTTGTCTACAGGGGTTATTCGTGTGAGCAGGGCTGTGATCTTTGAGATAGTGTTTTTCTTTTACTATCGTTATTTTGGACCAACCGCCATTACTACCACCACAAAGCGCCACCAACCACAACAACCACGATCACCACCACCACCTTCTCGTCAACCGCCAACATCCCCACAGACAATGAACAGCCACCTTCACAACCACCACCTTAACCACCACCGCCCAACCACACCACCCTCACAAACGCCAGCATCAACCATCTCCACAACAACAACCACAGCCACCTTCCCCACAACCGCATTTCACGACCACACCACTACCACACCACCAACCTCTCCACATCGAATAACATCTACACCACGGATACTCATCAAGAAAGGAGACAAAGGCAACGGTAGGAAAACCCGTTGCCCCCACGGAGTGCGGGCAGAACCACAGCTCTGAAGAGAGAAGTTCCGATAATGCCTGGGATTTCCCCTCCCCCTTTTCTTGCTTTCCCGCGCGCCGGGACGGGGGAGGGGCGGATCGGGCCAGGGTTCAAAGTTGATGTAAATGAGGGGCCTCATTTTGGGCTGACAATGCCCCTGGCAACACCTCCCCTTGGGGGCAACAGCAACAAAACTTCTTGCATTCTTCCCCACGCACTGCGAAGGGAGGGGCGAAGCGCCGAGGATATAAAAAGGGTGCGCTGAATGCGAGGCGGCGAGAGGTTGTGAGGTGCTGAGGTCGAAAGGTGGAGGTCTGGAGGTCGTGATCACTCGCTCACTGTCCGTCGAGTCGGTCTCTCTCTACCTGGGTCTCTCTCACTCGCGGTCGCTCTCTGAGTTGTCAGCTGTGGAAGGTTGTGGAGACGTGTGGAAAGGAGGAGAGAGCGCAGTGGAGCCAAGGCGCGTGGCCTGCCGAGCCGTGCCTTACCGTGGGTCATGGAGACGGGACGTGAAGGTGAAGGTAGCCAGCCCGGTCTCGCAGAGCCTCTGCGGTCCACATGGCTCCGTGTTATAAAGACCCCAAGGGGTCCTGTCTACCCCTTATGTGTCCTGGGGTTTTTCCTTGCTTTTCTTTGTATGAACGTTGTGGCGCCAAGTCCGTTAAGTAGAACTGTCGATAAGTGACTGTACATAATAGATAGACGGTTGTAGCTCCTTTGCATTGCATGTGTGTTTTGTATTGATTGCAAACCTGCATGACTGCTTACGTGCTTATGTTTGTGAATAAATGTGCTTGTTTAAATGTACCCCGTTCGTTGCGTCTTTTCCCTAATTGAACTGCCATCTCGTACTCGGAATATAGTTGGTTTTTAAATACCGGGTAAAGCGATCGGGTCCATCGGGGGTCGCGATAACACCCCGCTCGGTTATCCCAAACGGAGGGAGTTGCCTTAAGTGGCTCGTGTCCCGGCGGCCCCGTTGAGGTACAATCTCTCGGTAATCTACCCGCGCGATTAATTAGGTATATCGACAATTCGGCGATTGACCCTGTACCGCGGGTAGAGTACGGACCAGGTTGTGGTGTGGTTAAAAACACACCCGTGGCTGGTTTTCGGCGTTGATCCGGAAAGCCGCGACTGGATTGTCCGTTTGGTGGGCGAGACGGCGCCATTGGCTAAACGCGGTCGTTCGCACACCGGCGGGCGGGAATCCACAACAATATCTTTCATAGCTCCTCATAACTACCTCCTTTCAAGTGTATAAAGCCCTGCCTCCTTCAGCCACTCCTCATCGCTGAGTCTATCTCGGCCCGGAATCAATCAAGTAACCTTGCGCGGAACTCTCTATATGGCAGCTATATCCTTCCTGAGTTGTGGTGACCAAAACTGCACACAAAATTCTGGATGTGGCCCTCACTAAATTTCACCCTTTGTTAATATACAATGTTAAAACCACCTCTTTTGATATATAATCAAATCTCCCTCCGAATACAACCTAAAACCCTATTTACTTTACCTCTCGCTGCCTCGCATTGTGCTGCCTGCTTACCTCCCGTATCTTTTACCACCCCCAGATCCTTCTCCTGTGTGACACGCTCCAAAATTACCCCCTGCATCCTATAATCTCTATCTTCATTGTTCTTTCAGATCCCCAACACCTTCCACTTGCTCAGGTTAAATTCCATCTGCCAGTCTTTTTCCCAATCCATACAAGTATCAACACTTTCCTGAATCTGATCACCACCCCTTCTGCTATCCACCTTACCTCCAAGCTTTGTGTCATCTGCAAATTTGGAAAGCTTACTCTTTACCCCATTATCCAAACCGTTGATGTAAATAATAGTTATGGTTCGAGTTCTGATCCCTGAAGTACCCCGCTACTTACATCTTCCCAGCAAGACATCCTCCCACTCACAGCCACTCTTCCTGTCACTCAGCCAGTTTGCAATCCAATTAGCCACCTGACCAGCCACTCCACAAGCCCTCACTTTGGCTAACAACCTCCGATGTGGTACCTTATCAAATGCCTTCTTAAAGTCTAAATATACTATATCCACTGCCTTTCCCTCATCCACCCAATCAGACACTGCTTCATAGAACTCTAAAAGATTTGTTAAACAGGAACTACTTTTGGTAAACCCATGCTGACTACCTTTAATTAGTTTGTATTTGTTTGAATGGTTCCTCATCTGGTCCTTAATTAATGTCTCCAGCACCTTCCCCACAACTGAAGTCAAACTAACAGGTCTATAGTTTCCCAATTCTTCTCTGGATCCTTTCTTAAACTAGAATGGGCACTCATAGAGCGCATACCTTCGCCGCCACTACTTTTTTTGTTCTTGGTATGAGTGTGGGGAACTGGTTTCATATGAATGGTCTTATGACACAAACCACATATCTATAATGTCATGACCCCCCCCCGACTTTCGGGGGCTACGGACTAAACAACAATCAACTCACGTCGTTTTGGCGAGTCTTCACTCGCAAGCTCGGTGAATACAACGTTTCAACAAGAGAAGGTAATCTCGTTTGATGCTGGTTTCATGCAAATCGAATAAGAATTGACTGAGTTATGCCAAAAACCGCATATTTTTCAAGGGCGTGACCCCCCCCCCCCGACATTTTACCCCAACCGGTGACATGTGTTTTGACGTCATTGTGTCACAAGATTGGGCATTAAATTCTGAACATTTTGGTGCTGGGTTCATGTAAAGCGGACAAGAATTGACCGCGTTATGACAAAAACCGCATATTTTTCAAGGTCGTGACCCCCCTGACCGTTGACCCCTAACCGGTAACAAGAGTATGGGCGTCATTGTGTCATATTGCATATCACAAGATGAGGCGTTGAATTCTGAACATTTTGGCGTTAGTTGCATGCAAATTGAATAAAAATTGACCGTGTTATCGTAAAAAGACGGTTTTGACCTTTTCGTGACCTTGACCTTGACCTTTGACCCGAACGATCCCAAAATCTAATCGAATGCTTCCTGGCTAATAACCAATCATCCCACCAAATTTCATGCAATTTGGTTTAATACTTTTTGAGTTATACGAATCACAAGATGACAAATAAATAAATAAATAAATAAATAAATAAATAAATACACGCCGACCAAAACATAACCTTTCGCAGAATGCGAAGGTAATAATGGTGTTACATTTGCGACTCTCCAATCCTCCGGTACCTGTCCTGACTCCAGTGAGCTATTGAAAATATCCGTTAACATCTCGCTTACCTGCTCAGCCACCTCCATCAATACTCTCGGATGCATATTATGTGGCCTCGAAGGGGCTGATCTACTCTTAAATTAACAAGCTGTTCCTTTACTTCCTCCACTCCAACCTGGATCTTCTGTAAAAGCCCTTCCTCACAACATCGATAAATACTCCCAGCTATTGACAATTCTCCTGACTGTTCTATTGTAAAAGTTGAAGCAAAATACCTGTTTAATAAGTCTGCCATCTCACTTTCATCACTAACCACTTTCCCGGTGATATTCCTCAATGGACCCACACTGGTCCTAACCTGTTCTTTTCTCCTGAACTACTTAAATAAAGCTTTGCTATTATGTTTAATATTCTTATCCATTTCCTTGTCATCCTCTCTTTTGGCTTGCCGAGTTATTTTCTTAACTTGCCTTTGTTTACTCCGATAGTGATACAAATCTAACTCCAGTCCTGATATTTTATACTGAATAAATGCCTTTTGCTTCTCTTTAATATAATTCCTTATCTCACTGCTCAACCAGTGTGACCACTCCTCATTTTCATAAATACCAAGGTGAGCCAATGAAAAAAAGCCAAGAATTCACAAGGTTTCGGAAAAGCGATGATATAATAGAAAACCTACACGCCAAAAAAACCTACAGAAAACCAAGACGCCAAGGTGAACAACGAAAAGCTAAGATCTTGTGAAAAAAGCCAAGGAGTGGTCACACTGTGCCCAACCACCCTGGTCTCTTTCTACTTCTCGTTTTACACCTCATTGGAATGTACTAACTCTGCACTCTACACATTTTCTCCTTGAAGGTTTCCCATTTCTCTGATGCTGATTGTCCTATTGTTAGCTTCTCCCAATCTAAATCACCCAACTCTCTCCTCATACCCTCAAGCTTTTTGCCTTCCTGACATCTAATAGCCTTACCCTACTATCCTGAACTCTAACCCTGAACAGTGTTTGCACACACAATGTTATGGTCACTTGCTCCGAAATTCTCCCCTCCCTCCACCTCCTCCACCACATTAGGATTGTGACTTAAAAGGAGGTCTAACACTGCACTCCCCCTCGTGGGCTTATCTACAAACTGGGTTAAAAAGCAATCCTGGACGAGGAAATCCTCATCTACTCTGCCCTTTCCCTGTTCCTGGACCCAATCTTTCCCTGACAAGTTAAAATCCCCCATAATCAACACTCTTCCCTGACCACATGCCCTTTTGAATTCTTCATGTGCTCCGACTTTCCCCTCTTCCTTCACACCCAGAGCCCTGTAAAAGCATCCTACCAGTATCTTACTGTTTTTACAATCTCTAATCTCGACCCATACAGAAACCTCTACATTTATTCCTTTCTTAATGTCACCCCCTAATTTCTTGATGCAATGCTGTCCTTTGCCCAGATTGCTACTCCTCCTCCTCCTCCTCCTCCTCCTCCTCCTATTCTATCCTTCCTATCATACTGATACACCTCATAGTTTTCTAATCCTGTCCTCCAGTTACTCTCCTCCTTAAACCATGTCTCACTCACAGCTACTATATCGTACTCATCGCGATCCACTTTGTATTCAAGCTCTTCCATCCCATTATTTAAACTCCTGGCATTGCAGTCAAGCAAGCACTCCACTCAAAACCGTTGATACGGAATGGCTGGCTTGGTAAGCGCTAGCTAACTGCTTGGTAACCGAACACACGCCAGTTGTGCAGCTTTCCTAATTTCATTCTTACACAGAGGGACTGATTGAAAGATACCTTGACCAATGAAAACTCAATGAAACTGCAGACTCGGGAATACAACCAACAACAAGAAAGAATCTGAAAATGCAAAGTGCGTCCGATTCCGCTTTCTATTCACACTTCTTTAGTTATGCTAAAGATGACAAAAACAACAGCAAAAAAATAATAAAAGAAGAACCAATTGATGATTTCAGGTGACCTTGACCATTGATCTTTTGATGTAAAAATAACAATCGGCTTGTAGCTTTGTTTGGTGAACCCACTCAGTTCCCCAAGAGGCAAACCCTGTTCAAATTTCAGGTCAAAGACACACACACACACACACACACACACACACACACACACACACACACACACACACACACACACACACACACACACACACACACACACACACACACACACACACCTGGGAAGGCTCCGCTCCACCTTCTGAAACCCACATATGGAGTAAACAACCAACAACACACGCAAGTGAGTGCATCAACCCCGTCTCTCGCTATGCGGGGGACAGGCTAATAAGATCTCCCCGCCACGGGCCTGCTTGTGCAGGACAGACCAGTGATGCGGCTCCGGAACAGGCCTCAGGCCTAGGGCAATAAACAACAAGAGGAATACGAGTGCCTTGTATGGTTTGTGGATCTAAATTAGTTTTTCTCCATTGTTTACACACTGGAACTGGTGCTATGAACCCAATGAGGAAAACTTTGAGTTCATGTGCAAAAAGAAAAAAACAATTTCTTCAACACTACATGCACGTTTAGCTTGTTTTCACACAAATTTTAGTCTCATTTAACCCTTTTCCAAAACACTTCACACAATTCTCCTCATTCGGCAAAATCTTCACAAAGGAAATCTCTTGTGTTTACATGGAAAACACTACCATTCAAAATACTAAACTTCAGTAATCAATCTCTACCACACTCGGTCCTCACAGGTGAAATACTAGTTGCTTTAATTATTAAATCAGCAATCAGAGCTTTAACACAAATAAAAGGGCTACAAGTGAGCTCTCCTGTGTTGGAGAACAATGACTGACAACATTGTAGCAAGAGGCAGAGGCAGAGGCAGAGGCAGAGGCAGAGGCAGAGGCAGAGGCAGAGCAAGGAGGGCAAATATTTCAGACGAGATTGGGTGACTTTGGTTGACCATGTGGTTTGACCCTAAGGGAGGCCGGGCAGAGAGTTCAGCTGAATTTGAGCTGTTTCGCTGTTGCCTCTGTCATCCGGACATTCAGAAGGGAGAATAGGTAAGTAAATATTGGAGAAATCTACCTCTACTCTACTGTTGTTTACTTTGATATACCCAATGGAGGAGTTTTTCTCGGCATGGCCGTGGAAGGTGCACGACCCCAACCCCTATGACTGCGTGCTCCTACTCCAAGCAATGGAGGAGGCATGTGGGGATATACTAGCAATCATGCCAGAAAATATTTCCCCCGCTGCTTGACCAGGGAGAACATTGCTTTTGATGTCGATGAAAGTCTCTGGCCTGATTAAGAGCAGAATCAGGACCCTCAATGATTTATTTTTCTATTTTTCATTTGTTTTGTTTGTTTCTTTATCTTGAGCATTTTTTCCTTAGATGATTGAAGTTTAGCATTTACTTTGGTTTTTCACTTGTCTCCCAGTAGTGTATATTATTTTTTGCCTGTTTCTTTTTGCTTTACGTTGTCTACTGCCTACAGTACTATAAGTTGGAAAAATAGAATTAAAAAAAAAAAAAAACGATCTCACTGTGTTTGTGTGTTCTTTTTACATTGAAGTAGGCCTGTATAATTCTGTAATAATTTGGAACGAATATGTAAGTTGTACATAACAACACAGAAAAAGCAAAAGCATGCTGAAACCTAAAGATTTTCATTATAGTGCTTTTCGTTTATCACACCAGTGTGTAATTGGTCTTCAGTAAGGTATGTTCATTCGCTGGCTTGTGTGTATGATTTGGATGCAAAATGCCATTTTGAGGGGAAAAAACAGGGGTTTGAATGCAGTTACATTTTGACAGAGATTTCTGAAGTTTTGCAGAAACAGTTGACTGTTTTGTGTTTATAGTTTTGAGAAATGAGGTATAGCTTCAGGAAATGTGTGTAAATAATTGAGAAAAACTGTATACTAAGATAGACTCCTGCTTCCAGCCAGGCTTTCAAGCACCAGTATTTAATTTTTTATACACAAGAATCCCTCAATAAGCTGAATAGAATAATCAATGATTCTATTCTACTGAATAAAGATGAAAAATTATTTGGAAGGCTAATCTGTTTTGGGGAAGAGAGGTGTTTTTACTTATCAGACTGATAACCTTCCAATACAGTCAAGAGATACAAGGTCGTTTAAACTACAAATATATATATATATATATATATATATATATATATATATATATATATATATATTTATATATGTATTATTAAAAATAGATACATGTTTGAGCACATAGATGTAAAAATCATGTTGTATTTGAATACATTTCCCATTAAAGTGTTTTAACAATACTTTGTGCTAAAAAAATTTTACTTTTCAAATTAATTATCAATCAAGTTTAATTGGCCACATTTTATATCTTTTTATGACCCTTAAACACATTATGCTAATTCAAGAGAAATTTGTATCCACAGTTGATTACCAATTGCGTGCCAAGGGAGCTGTTTCTTATCAACCGTTTCCTTGGAGTGCTTAAACCAGCGCTCCACAATATTCGCACTGTCACCCAATACTGTATATAGATCGACTTGAACAAAATTCAGGGCTACTCACCTGTGGTGGCTACGCTTTGTTCTGAGGTGCAACAGGCGGTGGCTGCTTCGCTGAAAATGTGACATATTATTTTCCACGATGTTTCCCGTTTTTGACATTATACAACCCGTCATTTCGGCATACAGTAGATAAATACAAATAAAAAAGAGAAGGGCATTCAGTGGAGCGCATAGCTCCGCTACGTACTGTCTGATCCATAAGAACATATCGGGCCCAATACACTTTTGAAATATCATGCTATATATAGTTTTTGGCCCCATCTCTCAATGGTGAAGAATCACTTTAAAATTAAATAATTCTCGTGTCCAGATTCACCTTCGGATCTTCACCAAAATCAAATCAATTCGTCCTTGCCACACACCATACCTGTCCAAATTTCATACAAATCTCTCACAACTTTTTGAGTTATCATGCTATATATCGTTCTTGGCCCTACCTATCAATGGTGAAGAATCTTAAAAATTCCAGTCGCCGGATCCGGACCCGGATCTTCACAAATATCTAATCAGTTCGTCCTTATCACACATCGAACCTGTCCACAAAATTTCATCCAGATCCGTCCACAACTTTTTGAGATATCCTGCACACAAATAAACAAACAAAAAGACAGAAAAGAGTGAAAACATAACCTCCTTCACATTCGCTGAAGAGGTAATTAAACGTTTAGTTTTTAAAACTTTCTTCAAACATTTCGTGCATTGCGTGGTAAAGCCACTTGGTGTGTTCAAAATTCATTTGCGATACCGTAGTTCTACCCTGGATTTAGGAAGGCAAAATGAATTAGAAGGGCACTCGGTAGAGCGCATACCTGGGCCACGTAATGCCTGATCCACGAGAACATATTGGGCCTAATACATTTTTGAAATATCCTGCCATACAGTACTATATCGTTTTTAGCCCTGTCTCTCAATGGTGAAGAATCAATTAAGAACATTAAATAATTATCGCATCCAGATCCACATTCTGATCTTCACCAAAATCGAATCAATTCGTCCTTGCGACACACCCAACCTGGTCACCAAGTTTCGTCCGAATCCGTCCACAACTTTTTGAGATATCGTGCTATATATCGGTTTAGCCCTATCTTTCAATGGTGAAGAATCACTTAAAAAAATTTATCAGATCCGAATCCGGATATTCACCAAAATTGAATCAATTCTTCCTTTTCACACACCAAACTTTTCCACCAAGTTTCATCCAAATCCGTTTCACAACTTTTTGAGATATCCTGCACACAAACAAGCAAACAGACAGAAAGAGGTGAAAACATAACCTCCTTCACTTCCGGTGGTAATTATATGATCACAATGAGAAAATAAAATATTTTCAGTTCTGAAGTAAGGAATCGCCACTATGGCAGGAAAGCCGAGAGGAACGCATGCTCACTCTGTGGAGCCTGGATTCGAGTTCCAACCCAACTCTAAACTTTCACCCTGGTGTTTCACAGGCCAGGTGATTCATCACTGTGTGTGTCGTCTCTTGGATGGACGATAAATGAGCGTCATATCTGCCGGAATCCCTCACCCCTTTCCCTCCCAATCCTACCCCGATCTCTCCCTTCCATATCTCTCTTTCCGACCCCTTCCCTCTGTGCCCCACTCTCACCACTCCTCTGTCTCTCTCTCTCCCAACCCTCCCCCTGGTCCCCCATCTTTCACCCCTGTTGAGGGGACTGTAGCATGTACGAATCAGATTCGGAGCCGACCGGTGAGGTTGAAAGTTCGCTGCCTGTACAATCGTGGCCAAAAGTATTGGCACTCTTGCACTTTTTTCAAATAATGCACCATTTCTTCCAAAAAATTGTTGAAATTAAAAAATCTTATGGTATCCACAGGTGTATTTCTTTGGTTTGCAGTGGAGCAAAAGAAAAAAAAATCTGAAAAAAATTACTAAATCTTAGCTTATTCCATATATATATATATATATAGTTGCAGGTCAGGGTTTGGGTGAGAAGACCACTAGGTGGGGGAAGCTATCTCGGTTCCCACCAGACTCTCCGGAATTGTAGGACATCGCACATGGATAATTCCGTGACGCGGCGGGTCGCTTAACCGACCGTGGACGCCAATAACTCAACTGCGTGACTTAGGGTCCTCCCATCTCTCGGTTAATCGGGTTACCTAATTAATCACGTGGTTTAATTACCAGGGATCACGCCCTCGGTACGCCTTGACCAAACTGAATCACTCTGCCGGATCGGATCACTTTTGCAGCCGATTGCAGCCGAGCGACACTGCCAAGGACCTACCGGCTAAAAGGAATGGATCGTTGGGAATAAAGTCGCGGCAAAACTAGGATTCGGACCGTGCTGGATCAATGAAAGAAACCATGAAGACGAGCTGAGAACATTCCTAATAATGATTTATTTACAATGGGTGAGGAAAGGTATGTGTCACGATCAAGATTTATTGGGGTGTGTTGTGCAGAGATAGAGGAAAGAGGTGTGGTGCAGAAAATAAACAAGCAACTTACAAAAGGGACACAGAGCAGACTTAGGGAAACAATAACAACAATAACAATCTTCTGCAGTCTTACTTAAGCAGACAGGCGCCAGGACACACACACACACACACACACACACACACACACACACACACACACACACACACACACACACACACACACACACACAAAACCTAATGAAGAGGGAGTATTGAAACAAGAAGGGAAAGGAGTTGAGACTACATTCTTTGTACCTTTGTGCTTGATAGCATGACGCGCCACCAATGTTTTGGGGGAGGGGGGGTGCTCTGAAGTGCGGCAACTGACAGCTGGCGTGTCATCTCTGGCTTCAGCAGAGCATGTGGAGACCGTGTTCGGGAAGGAGGGGCTTGAGTGGATAAGGGGCGGAGTCCAGGGTGCGTGGATAGAGTGGTAGGCCGGACTAGGTAGGCGGGTGGGGTTGACGTCGTGTGGGCAGAGATGAGGAGGCGGAGTCCAGACAGCAGGAGGCGGGTCGTGCTGAGGGACGAGGGCGAGGCCAGATCGAGTGAGCGAAAGAGAAAAAAAAGAGCGACGGAGGGAATGCTCCAACCTTTATAGGACTTGCAGCACAGGGAAAGGGGCCACCCCAAAGCGAAACGTCATCACCTGAAACGGGTGCTCCGATTGGCCCCGCCCCCTCACGTGACCCACTAACTTTGGCCGGAAACCACCTCACTTCGTTTCCGGCAAGGCCACCTCAGACAGCGGCAATATTCCGCTCCAACCCCACGACATGACACGAATCGCTCACACCGAAATTGGCACACGAATCGTCCTGCAAAAACCCCCGGGCCATGCCCTGGCAACCGGCCGAGGGTCCCACATGCTCGCTCGGGCGTTCGACCAGTGCCGAGCAACACGCTCCCTCCGCACGTGCCGGCGTAGCCCGCACTGTACATTCCCTGGCTCGATCGCAGCTTCTCTGGTCATAGAGACGAGAAGACGTTCACCATCTGTGGAGAATCCGCTGCTGCCGGCGAGGGCCGAAGGTACATCGTTATGGATAAATCCATGCATGTTTCGCGAGCGGCGTACGTGTCTGCCTTCAAGCACATTCTATACAGTGCGCAAGGCTCGGCCATTACGCACGTGGTCAGCGCTCGCGTTCGCACGACTCTGTTAGCGTGTGCATGGGGTGAACACCAATATGTGTCAAATATTTGGTTGAAAAGGGACGAGCCGCTTCTACTCCGTACACTCGTGTCCCACCCAACATGGCATGAAGTCATCTTTATCGGCCTCCGTATGCGTTTCGTGCAGCGTAGGCGTCGTGCTGGCTGTGTTTCCTGTGTTGTGAAAAACACCATTCGTGCAGCCTCTTAAGAGATATTCATTCGCATGCCATTTTAATGCAACCGGCAATCTTGCCCAGATCATCGGAAGCTCAAGTCGATAATCCTGCACTGCTAAGTGCACTGTATAACTCGCTGAACACGTTGGGCTTAGGGCTCGCCTGGGAACGAGGGCTCTGCGCTGCAGTTTCCTCACAGCGGTGCCACACGCACTGACCTCCATGAGGGCCCACCTCACAGCGAACGCGCACGTGGCTGATTTACCTCAGGAATAATCAGACAAAAAGAAGAGTAGGGATGAAATGAAGAAAAAATTATGTAAGCAACTCTAGCTATGAGATCATCGCAACACACTCCCTTGTTGTTCCGCTAGACAAAAGGAAAGGGACTATCTACACGTATATTAATGGAATAACTGTCTTGGGACCACTGTCTGTCGGATGCAGGCGGTTCCGAGAACCGCAACAATATATATACTGTATATATATATATATATATATATATATATATATATATATATATATATATATATATATATATATATCTATATATACACACACACATAATACCAGTGAAAAGTTTGGACACAGCTCCTCATTCAAGGGTTTTTCTTTATTTTTACTCTCTTCTACATTGCAGAATAACAAGGAAGACATCAAAACTATGATTTTACACAAATGGAAGTATGTAGTAACCAAAAAAGTGTAAAACAAATCAAAATATATTTTCTATTTTAGATTCTTCAAAGTAGCCGCCCTTTGCCTTGATGACAGCTTTGCACACTCTTGTCATTCTCTCAACCAGCTTCATGAGGTAGTCATCTGGAATGCTTTTCCAACAGTCTTGAAGAAGTTCCTACATATGCTGAGCACTTGTTGGCTGTCTTTCAGTCACTCTGCAGTCCAACTCATCTCAAACCATCTCAATTGGGTTTAGGTCGGGTGATTGTGGAGGCCAGGTAATCTGATGCAGCACTCCATCACTCTTCTTCTTGGTCAAATAGCCCTTACACAGCCTGGAGATGTGTTTTGGATCATTGTCCTGTTGAAAAACAAATGATGGTCCCATTAAGCGCAAACCAGATGGGATGGCGTATCGCTGCAGAATGCTGTGGTAGCCATGCTGGTTAAGTGTGCCTTGAATTCTAAATAAATCGCTGACAGTGTCACCAGCAAAGAACCCCCACACCATCACACCTCCTCCTCAATACCTCCCGGTGGGAATCACACATGCAGAGATCATCCGTTCACCTTCTCTGCGTCTCACAAAGACATGGCATTTGGAACCAAAAATCACAAATTTGGACTCATCAGATCAAAGAACAGATTTCTACCAGTCTAATGTCCATTGCTCGTGTTTCTTGGCCCAAACAAGTCTCTTCTTATTATTGGTCTCCTTCAGTAGTGGTTTATTTGCAGCAATTCAACCATGAAGGCCTGATTCACGTAGACTCCTCTGAACAGTTGATGTTGAGATGTCTGTTACTTGAACTCTGTGAAGCATTTATTTGGGCTGCATTCTGAGGTGCAGTTAATTGGCAATTTCTGAGGCTGGTAACTATAATGAACTTAACCTCTGCAGTAGAGGTAACTCAGGGTCTTCCTTTCCTGTGGTGGTCTTCATGAGAGCCAGTTTCATCAGTGCTTGATGGTTTTGGCGACTGCACTTGAAGAAAGTTTCAAAGTTCTTGAAATTTTCTGGATTGACTGACCTTCATGTCTTAAATTAATGATGGACTGTCGTTTCTCTTTGCTTAGTTGAGTTGTTCCTGCCATAATATGGACAACTAAAGTGCAGACAAAAAAAATGGTCTTTTACCAAATAGGGCTATTTACTGTATACCAACCCTACGTTGTCACAACACAACTGATCGGCTGAAACGCATTAAGAAGGAAAGAAATTCCACAAATTAACTTTTAACAAGGCACACCTGTTAATGCAAAAGCATTCCAGGTGACTACCTTATGAAGCTGGTTGAGAGAATGCCAAGAGTGTGCAAAGCTGTCATCCAGGCAAAGGATGGCTACTTTGAAGCATCGAAAATATAAAATATATTTTGATTTGATGAACACTTTTTTGGAACTCGATATGTGATATTTCATAATTTTGATGACTTCAATATTATTCTACAATGTAGAAAATAGCAAAAAATAAAGAAAAACCCTTGAATGAGTAGGTGAGTCCAAACTTTTGACTGGTACTGCATATGTATGTATGTGTGTGTGTGTGTATATATATATATATATATATATATATATATATATATATATATATATATATATATATATATATATATATATATATATATATATATATATATATATATATATATATATATATATCTTCTTCTTCTTTCGGCTGCTCCCGTTGGGGGTCACCACAGCGGATCATCTGTATGATCTGCATCGTGATTTGGCACATGTTTTACACCGGATGCCCTTCCTGACGCAACCCTGGTCATATCTTACGACACAGGGATAAATAAATAAATATATATATATATATATATATATATATATATATATATATATATATATATATATATATATATATATATATATATATATATATATATATATATATATATATATATGAGCCTGGTGTTGGCACAGTGGTAAGGGCAGCGGCTTGGGATCCAAAAGGTCCTGAGTTCAAGCCCCGTTGGGCCACTGAATTAATACACCAGGGGGTTGACTCAGCCTGTCATCCTTCTGAGGTCGGTGAAATGAGTACCAGTGTACTGGGTCGGTGTATACCCCGGTTAAAATAGGTGTACCTTATCCCTGTGTCGTAAGAGGCGACCAGGGTTGCGTCAGGAAGGGCATCCGGCGTAAAACATGTGCCAAATCACTATGCGGATCATACGGATGATCCGCTGTGGCGACCCCTAACGGGAGCAGCCGAAAGAAGAAGAAGATATATATATATATATATATATATATATATATATATATATATATATATATATATATATATATATATATATATAATCTATATCCATATCTCTCTATCTTTGGTTTTGATCCTCTTGCACATCCACATCTTTTAACTTACAAACTCCAAACTTTGTGTGAGGGCTAACATTGACTATGTGGCTGCAGCCTCACGCAGGGGTGTATGTGTATGCGTGTGTGTGTGGAGGGGGGGGGGTGTTGGGTGGCAGGCGGGAGGGCGTAAATTTTCTCTGTAAATGTGCACAGTGTAGTGCCACAAGGTGGTGGTGGCAGAGGGTATTACAATTTCCTTTTGACCTGGGAAACGCTGAGGTTAAAGCACTCTTTGTGTGTGTAAATTTATCCTTCTTCCCTCTTCCCCACCTCCCACCCCTCCCCAAAATGGAGGGGCCTGTTAAAGCATTTCTAGTGGAAATGGACAACAGGACAAAAAGGGGGGGGGGCTCAGAAGCTGTTTTGAATCTGCAAGGCAATGCCAAAGTGACCAATTTAGCAAGTTTTTGGCAAACTGGAAGACTAATTGGTCCGTCATTGAAGCGATGGGTCGGCTCTGCTGTTTTGCATATGGATGAGCATTCGAGGCACTAATAACATAATTTCCCATCAAATCGGTGCAGTTGTATATTCCTGCTGTTTATAATATGGAGGTGATTGATTGACTTGAAACAAGATGTGTGCTTATGTTTTATTCAAAAAATGTGAAATTCAGTATGTTTATCACACGTGTCTGATGTACTAATCACCACTGTAAATGTATCTCAGTACCGAAGAACTGCATTAGGGCCCTTTGTCCGGTATAATTAGGATCTTGTGGTGTTGGTGGTTGGGAAGATGTTGTTAGCATGCAACAATAATTCAGCTGCAATCATATAGCAGCCACATGGAAAATGGAACTCAGCTTTACTGTAAAATACCTGGTAGATATTTAATCAAAATTTGATCAAATCAGTCAAGACCTTGTGACGTTTCATGGCCACCCACCTAATAGGTGCAGGCTCGAATCCTATGTCCGACTCCTTCAATCATATATATGTCTATACCCTTACTTTAATACGTTTTACCTAGTATGCAATCAAATGCAACACAAAGTCCTCCTTTTTTTTTTTTTTTTTTTTTTACAATTATCTAAGGTTCATGGAAGAGCTTGCACATACATCACGTGTAGGACAGACATTAGTGGACATCAGTGTACTTTTTCATGATTACAAGGACATGAGTAGCCCACTGGAGAAAAGGTTATGGTTTATGGTATATGGAATTTGAACCTGAGTTCCCAACATCACGAGCCAATCAGGTCAGATAATAACGCCTCGTCTTCTTCTTTGGGATGCAACACAAGGCTGCGAGGAGGCAACATTGGGTTGTGCCCTCGAAGTTAGGGCAGGAGTTTTTAATTTGTGCAAGGTGCCGGATGCCGGTGATAGCTAGCCTACTCTTCGTGAAGGACACCATGGAATATTGAACGTCCAACAACTAATATCGGCAGACAGGACCCCTAGTTTAAAACTTCCAAAAGAAAGGATGGAACACACATTGATGAACCATCCTGCCTGTGAAAGACTGGCAATGACAGTCTATAGCTGGGTCGGGATTCGAACCCAGGTTAGATAGCTTCGAGACTTGGGTGCGTCGCTCTTGTCCATACCATCCTGCCAGCACCAAATATCTATCGTGTGTAGCACCAGGTTACTAGCTACACTGTATCTTCGAGCTATACCTAGCTATCGTGTGCAGCCTGTGGCTGCTGGTTGCATCATTTTCTGGGGGCGCTGCTGTGTCGCTGATGCAGTGCCCTCCATTACCAGTAAGCTGGTACTCATTTCACCGACCTCGGAAGGATGACGAAATGAGTCAACCCACCTGCTGTTATTTCAACGAGAGAAACAGAGGCTCGAACTCAAGACTCTAAGACCTTAAGCCAGCTACCTTAACCGTTAAGCCAACACCAGGTTTCCCAGCCCCAAAAGTACGCTAATCAGACCCAACTCATTTGCATAAGCATGTTTTACTTGCAATCTGCATAATTTCATGACGGTAATGTTGCAGATTCTTCTGAAAGACCTCCAAGACCTTACCTCTTGGCTTGGGCTTAAATCTCGTTGCTGTGGCTTTTTATACTTGAGATGTTAAAAAGATGTTTCAATAAGCTCAAATGAGCTAAGATCCTCATCCTCTTAATGATGACGTCATAAAAACGAATATGACGTCATTGTGAAGTATCAGGTTTGCGATAAATTATCTGTGCTAATTGCCGGCTTGATTCCCGCAAACAAAATTCAAACAGCTTGCCTAGTTTTGGAGATAATGGTAGACGCGATTTCCATTAGCGGCGATATTATGACGTCAACTTTTTTTCTAGAAAGAATTTCCAAAATCGGAGATGGTTACTGTCTGCGCGTGGGCTTTCTGCATATACATGGCAAGTTTCACGAAGATCCGATGAAAACTCTGGGTTGTGAAACAAAAAATGTCAAAAAATAGGAATGACGTCATTAAAAATTGATATGACGTCATAGTGATGTATCGTATGTGCGGTAATTCATCTCTGCTAATGCCCTGTTCGATTCCCACAAACAGAATTCAAAAAGCTTGCCTAGTTTCGGAGATAATTTTTAGGCGATTTCCATTAGCGGAGATATTTTGACGTCATAACTTTTTTTCTCGGAGGAATTTTCAAAATCGGAGATGGTTACTGTCTGCGCAGAGTATTTTTACATATATACGTCAAGTTTCAGAAAGTTTCGATGAAAACTGTAGGATGTGAAACAAAAAAGTCCACAAGAAGAAGATGAAGAACAACAACGTGAGTAAGACTTAAATATCCTCCACGAGGATCAAAAAACATCCATCTCGGTCCAGCATGGCTCTAACCTCGTTTTGAACGTTATCGCATATTCACCTCCACGAGCGAGCACGTCACCATTCATTGTCCGTATTGATCAGGCGAAGCATTGTTTGTGAGTGCATTGTGCAATGCGTCATAATGCCTTTTCTAAAGTGAGGATCAATGCTTTGGATATGCCGAGGTATAGTTCCAACTCTGCTCGACGATCCCCCACCACCGAAGCATCCAATAATGCCATTGTTTGCACGTCCAAACACATCGTGATCTCCCATAATAAGGAAGCCAGCCACACCTGCAGCGGCGCACCTGCCTCATTGCACCTGTATGTATATACGGGAAGCGCTCAGGATGTTCCCAGATTTGAACAGATCCCTGAAAATTCGATACCAATTAAAGGCTCGGTTTCATTTCAATGACCTATCCTTACAATCTGTACGGGACAATATCAAACAATACAACGCAATTGTGCAACTGACCGCGCACCGATGAATAGCTAATCTTGGGCAGCTGTTTTAGGCCGAAGTCCTTTGTCGAGACAAAACATTCGATATACAAGATTGTAGAAATCCAGGCCAAGGGTACAGCGTCAACAACGACACAATAACGCACAATCAAAAAGGCAGACGATTGTAAGTTATGAGCGGAAAAGAATGAAAATAAAAGAAGAAAAGCAACATTAAGTACAAGAAGAGAAACCGGTTGAAATCCAGGTGGCAGCTTTTTGGAACTTACTCAAGTCATGAAGACCAATTCTCAATCCTCCCCCTTCCCGGATGTTTCGAGGAGTCTTCAGCATTTAAAAGTGAGTTCCCAGCACATGGAGAGTTTGGGGATGGGGGGGGGGGCGGGGGTGGGGGAGCTTGATGAATATCTCTCGAAAAGTTTAAACTATTCCAAGAAAGGTTACATCTCTTTCCTAATTGTTTGTATTCCTTTTCCCAATTCTCTAATCCCTCATTCCACTGCAGCTTCGAAGTTTCTTTCCTCTTCTGACACTAAACTAATCTTGCTTAGGAGAACGTTTGTGCCACTGTTGGTGCATTCCCAGAAACCGCACCCTGTTATTGTCAGACACAAGTCACCGTGCTTTGGTTTTGGGAGACGAGCTTTCTGCACTGGAAGAAGCTCCTAAAAAGCTGTCAAGGGGGTTACTGGTTACTTTGCAGTCTGTAAATCAAAGCTGAGTGCGTGAGCTGTGTTTTCAATGGTTTTACAGCTTACTTAGTCACGACAATGGCTATTTGCAGAATTTGAAGACAAACTTTGAATGTACTTAATTCAGCATCGACCTGAAGTTATGTGTACCCATCATAAACTCAGAAACCGTTTTACCTGTGGGCAAAAGAGAAAACGAGACAAAAAAGGACAGCAAGCACGTTTACTTCTCTCGGAACGAGATGCTCACAGAATCACAATAGTCCAAGACAATCCAAGGTTTAGTCATTTAAAATTACTCTTACGACTACGACGAGTTTAATGACCCAAATTGTTCCCACCTACTAGTGAGGTTGGTTGGGGAACGTGTTTGGCCCAAGTCTTTCACTAACTGGATGGCCAGGCGTTACATTCGAATGGAGCTGATTTGAACAGGACTTTGTTATTTATTCACGGTGCAGGCAATAGCTCGTTTATTCTTCGCAAAAGACACCATGAGCGATTTAATATCTACCAACTACCCGTCCTGGCAAACGGGCTTTCTGGCTTAATGTCTCGCAAATGGCCAAACCGCAAATTGGTGTGGGGCAGTCAGGGCTGAGCGATGTCAAGGGGCGCAACATCGTGGGGGCTGATAAAAAGCCTGCATGCACAATGGGTCATTGTTGTCCAGGCGGGGTCCAGTCGAGTTGAATTGATTGCCAAATGCGGTGTGCCCAGTTTGCGTTCCATTTCCGGGGTGGTGTCACCGTTCCAGGTGGCAGAGCCAAAGGGAGTTCAAATATTCCCGTTTCTTGCCTCCAAGAGAACGAGTGTGAGCTGAGCCCTCTTGGCAGGGTGGTGGAGCTGTTGGCTCTGACGGAACTTGGCATCACCCGAGCACACCGCAATGGGTATTTTCAGTCCTGTTTCTTCTTCTGGTCTTCCTCCTGTGGTGTGCCTGTGGGCCCCTTAAGACTGATATCGTTAAGCACCTCCCGCTCATACGAAAGCCGGGGTGCATATTTCACCCTTATAAATATAATTGTACAAAATGTTCTCTTTTTCCTCTCTTTTTCCCTTCCCCATTTATTAAATACACGCATGATTGAACGAGGTCTCCATTGAGTATTCGAGTTAGCACGACCAATAAAATCGTTCGGTTTTATAAGTCCTATAAAGGACAGATTTGGTGGGACAATTCGCGCCAAGCATAAAATTCTCCCCCATGAAGCGTGACAAACTGCTCGAGTTACCATTGAGTGGTTTGGTCTGGAGGGGAATTCCGGTGTGTCACTCCATCAACCTCAGACGAAACAAATTGAGCAAGGTAAAGGGAGGATGAGGCCATCAGTTCAGCTCTGTATCTGAATTGATTGGCTGGCACAACATGTAAAGAAAAAAAAACAATTTTTTAAAAATATATATTGTTACGGATTCGTAACAGGCTCACCACCCCACCACGAGGTTCGAAGGTCACCACGAGGGGAAGCACTCTAGTTGCTCCCGATCTCCCAATCCTCAGGCCACCGAATAGGAATGACTCTGCATGCCGAAAAGTTGCAAAGCAGCTAAAAGCACCAATTGGTACTGCCAATCCTGGCAGGGTTTCACAAATTTGCATCGGTACGTTACTTACCACACCAAGTGGAGGAGAGGGGGGGGGAACTCCTGCCCTCCGTGCGTACTCGCATTACTTTACTGATCATACGCAGCCGAGTGGAGCTGCTGAGTACGCACTGGCTAACAAGTGCCAATCAGTGGGGTAAAACTTCCCGGCCACACTCCGTGCGGACTACGCTGGACCAATAGAGAAAAAGACACGATGAATTGGGTACATTCACAATTATAGCAATATTACAAGCGAGGGTGAGGAAAACCTTGTGGCACATTAATCAAAGGAATTACGACAAAAGCAAAATGTACAACAAGAGAAAGCAAGGATTGATGAGGTGTGGCAAAAGAAAACACAAAAGATGGTGGTGGTTGTTATTGATGACTGTGGTTGAGTAATGACAGCGATGGTGTAGCGTAGTGGTTGCAGTGTGGAAAGTTTGTGATGGAGGCGGTTGTGGCATCAATGGTGAGTGTAGGCATGTTTCAGCTGTGGTCCGATGATATGTGCATTTTTAGGAAGGCATTGTGGTGGTTGGAAAAAAAAAAAAAATATATATATATATATATATATATATATATATATATATATATATATATATATATATATATATATATATATATATATATATATATACTTCACCAGTGAAAAGTTTGAGAACACCCCCATTTTTCCAGTTTTTGCTGAAATTTAAGCAGTTTAATGTTTCAAGGTACTCTGAAATTAAAGCACAGAACAAATAAACAATTGCAGATAAAAAATAAATTATGGGATCATTTGTTGAAGAAAATTTAATCAAAATTTTTTGACTCATTAAAGTAGCTACCTTTTGCTGATATAACAGTTGAACATACTCGTGGCATTCTTTCCACAATGGAAATCAAATATTGTTCAGAAAGTTCTTCCCAACACTGTTACAGAAGTTCCCACAAATGTGTTACACTTGTAGGTGGCTTTGCTTTCACCCTTCTGTCCAGTTCATCCCAAACCAACTCGATTGGGGTTTAAGTCTGGAGACTGTGCTGGCCATTCCATGATTTGAAGCCTAACATCTTGTTCTTTTTTTCAAAGGTAGTTCTGACATAGCCTGGAGGCATGTTTTGGGTCGTTATCTTGCTGTAGGATGAACCCCTGACCAACTAGGCGTAGACCAGAGGGTATTGCATGGCGCTGCAAAATGCTGTGGTAGCCCTTTTGGTGCAGGGTGCCAATCACTCTGTGCAAGTCGCCGACTCTGGATCCAGCAAAAGAGCCCCAGATCATCATGCTTCCTCCTCCATATTTGACAGTTGGTGTCACACACTGAGGAACAATCCTTTCCCCTACTCGACGGTGAACAAAAACCCTGCGTGATAAACTGAAAATTTCAAATTTTGATTCATTGGTCCATAAGACCTTCCAGTTTTCAGTAGTCCACTAGCAGTGCTTCATGGACCGGGCAAGCCTCTTTTTATTATTTTGCCATCTTAGCAATGGCTTCCTTACTGCCACTCGGCCTGTCAAACATGCAGCTCGAAGTCTTCTCTTCACAGTTGAAACTGAGACTTCCTTACTTCGACCAGTGTTCAGCTGTGCTTGAAGCTGCTGTCCTGTGAGCCACAAATAACACAAGCTGTTGACTCTCAGAAACTTGTCTTCTGATTGTTTTGTGGCTTTGGGTCTGCCAGACCTCTTCCTGTCAGAGTTTCCTTCAGTTTCCAAGTGCCTTTTGATGGTGTTGGAAACTGTACTCACTGACACCTTGGCTTCCTTGCAATTTCTCTAAAGGAAAGACCTCACTTTTAAGGGTTATAATGGTCTGTCTGTGTTCCTTTGTTAATTGTCTTTTTCTTGTCATTATGAGAGCAATATTGTCCAAATAATGCTTCAGAGGGTGTAACAACACAGTCTGTTCAAACACTGCTTTTATACAGACAGAGGGTTTGTAACTAATCAACAAAAGTTGGGACACCTGAAGGAATTGTTTGCATCAACTTTCAAGGCTTAATTTACTTTCATTGCTGCAGAACAGCTGCAGTTGCTGACCCATTATTTGTTCCCTGAAAAGGGCCTTTTTTTAACAACTCTGAAATTTACGTTACTTTTCAGTTTTTGATAACCTAAACTTCGATTTTTTTTAACCTCTGGCAGTTTACCGCTAAGCTTTGTACCATTTCAGGTTATTCACGAGACTTGAACTGATTAAATTTCAGTAAAAACTTGAAAAATGGGGGTGTTCTCAAACTTTTAACCAGCAGAGTCTAGAAATATATATATATATATGTGTGTGTGTGTGTGTGTGTGTGTGTGTGTGTGTGTGTGTGTGTGTGTGTGTGTGTGTGTGTGTGTATATATATATATATATATATATATATATATATATATATATATATATATATATATATATATATGTATATATGTATATATATATATATATATATATATATATATATATATATATATATATATATATGTATATATATATATTGTATATGTGTAAATATGTATATATATATATATATATATATATATATATATATATATATATATATATATATATATATATATCTTCTTCTTTCGGCTGCTCCCATTAGGGGTCGCCACAGCGGATCATCCGTGATGAACCGCATAATGATTTGGCACAGGTTTTACGCCGGATGCCCTTCCTGACACAACCCTGGTCACCTCTTACGACTCAGGGATATGGTACACCTATTCTAACTGGGGCATACACCGGGCCCAGTACACTAGTACTCACTTCGCCGACCTCGGAAGGATGACAGGCTGAGTCAACCTCCTGGTGTATTAATTCAGTGGCCCACCGGGGCTTGAACTCAGGACCTTTTTGGATAGCAAGCTGCTGCCCTAACCACTGTGCTAACACCAGGCTTATACATATACATATATGTGTGTGTATATATATATATATATATATATATATATATATATATATATATATATATATATATATATATATATATATATATATATATATATATATATATATATATATATATTATGGGGGGGCGTAGTGGTGTTATCCGGCTACTCGGAGGCTTGGGTTGGAGGATCGCTTGAGGACGGGAGCTCTGTGCTGAGCCGCGCTATGAGAGGGTGTAGGGCAGCCCGGAATCATGGCGAAACCCAATCCTTATCCCTGTGTCGTAAGAGGCACCCAGGGTTGCGCCAGGAAGGGCATCTGGCGGAAAACCTATGCCAAATCAGTATGATGATCATAACTGGAGACGCGTCAGGAGACGAACGAAGGAACGAACACCGCTCGATGCATCCAGAGACGAATGAACAAATGAACACCGCCCCGATGCATCCAGAGACCAACGAACAAACACCGCCCCGACGCGTCCGGAAACAAATGAACAAACACTGCCCCGACATGTCAGGAAATGAACGAACAAACACCGCCCGACATGTCCAGAGATGAACGAACAAACACCGACCCGATGCATCTGGAGACCAACGAACAAACACCGCCCCGACGCGTCCAGAAGCAAATGAACAAACACCGCCCCGACATGTCAGGAGATGAACGAACAAACACCGCCCCGACATGTCCAGAGATGAACTAACAAACACCGTCCCGATGCATCTGGAGACGGGGGCAGAGAGGTAGGTGCAGGAGGAGGGTGCTTCACTGCATTTAGAATGGTTGGAGCAAGGATGGGGAAAAGAGAGAACAGGGGTGGGGGTGGAGGAGTTAGCAGAGACAATATTGTTATGTTTTTGGGGTAGATGGAGGAATTTCACAAGAGAGATAGGATTGTATAGAGTAGCTTGGTCTGTGGATGTGTAGGAGACATATTGATGTTAATTGAGTGGGGAAAATGTGAGCTTAAAAGTTACGTGTCTCCACATGGGGGGGGGGGGTGCTGTGTTAATTAGGTAGGGGTTAAGGATAATTTCTTCCAGTATGTAATTGCCCCCTGTGACCTTTTGCTAATATTTTTGTATTTCAAGACCGGTGATAAAAAGGGATCACGTCCTTAAAACAACAACCAAGCTGCATGTCCAAAGTCAAGAAACCCCGTCTCCAAAAATGACAGCGAGCAAACAATGCCCACGGAGTGGATGATTGATGGGTGTGACGTCAGGGAGGAGGAAAAAGTTAGGTTCGGAGCGAGAGACGAAGGAGGACGGCACAGGAGGGAATGAGGATCGTGTGTCGAGAGAGCCGGTGGAAGGAGAGTGAGGGCAGTCAGAGAGTCTCATGTTGGGCAACAAGAACACAGGGAGTTAGGTTCGGAGCAGGACAGAAGCAAGAGAGGCAGGAGATGGTAGCTCAAAGAGAAGGGCGTTACCAGCTGGCTTCCCCTCGACGTGGTGAAGAAGTCCGCACGATTCTTGTGTTCGTGCTGATGCGAATTGGCTCACATGGAGGAGCAAGACGCCGGCCATTGACTTTTGACTGAATTCTATGGCACCAGCCTTGAAGCCTCGTGTTGAGCCATTGGGGGAAAGAAACGGTGCTGTTTTACAAAGCTGCGGCGTCGGTGAGGGCGATCAACGAAAGAAGCTGCTCAGCGGTCTCTGAGCCACAGTGTTGAGTAGCGCCGTCCAAATTGCCTCCTGTACATTTGCCCATCCTGAGAGCGGCTGCATGCCATTTTGGGCGCATTTTCCTGCACAGGTGACATGGCTCGACCCCAAAGCTCATAAAAGATCACTTCTGGACCCGGAGCGAAGTGCCAGAATAAAGGAGGGATTTTTCTTTATTTTTATCTGTCCCCTTGTCTGTGTGGAGGCTCCTCAACTAGGAATTTAGTTTTACCTCACGTTCCGTTTCATTATTATCTCATTTAGAATCATTACCATTGTAAATATTTTATTTACTTTCATTAAATCCCGTATTTATTTAAGTTGCTTGTGTCTGTCTATCAGTCGTGGGTTCGAGATAAACCCCCTTGTTCTGTGCGTCCCGTGTGCTTCCGTCCGTTACGTGCATTTGCCAACCCCATCCTGCATGCACATAATCTCCGAGAATCTCGGCTGTAAGCCTCCTCGGGAGAACTATTTGGTTATCCGTCAAGGTCGGGGCAAAACCCACTGGACATGACAATATGTTATGCTTTCGGAACAACACACACACACACACACACACACACACACACACACACACACACACACACACACACACACACACACACACACACACACACACACACACACACACACACACACACACATTAGTGCTTGGCCGATATTGGCAGGTTGGAGTCAGTGTGATTACTGACTACAGAACATACTGTATACAACCCATGAACCTTGAGTAGCTTTCAATGAAAAACAATGTTGCATTTATATAGACATTTGAGGGAGATGTTCACGAACATTAATCTTTACAAACAGCTGCATGTGATGGGTGGAAAAAACATTTGGCTCGATAAATTAGAAAACACGTTCATGCGGAAAATGGCTCGGAAATCGGGTGTTATTTCACATCTCACTCAGGATGACGCGGCACGGACCACTCGCTCGGAATGATGGAGCGCGGTACCGCTATCGACTATTGGGAGCTTGGCAAGTGGCTTAAGCACTCAAGCAAGCATTCCAATTAAATGGTTGATAATTAAGGCTTGCCAGACTGTGGCTGTATACCATATAGGATCCCTTTAACTTTAAAGCCAGTCTTCACTGTGCACGCAGGAGTTAAAGAAATAAAATGAATTCGTTCAAATAATGACTTTATCCACAAGAGTTGCTGCTTAATGTAGAACAACCCCAGAGACATCACAAAGTTGAATCGCCCATGAAATATACATTGCAGATAATCCGCCATGTCACCTGATCGTCTGTGCACATCACATGGTACATCGTTCAAGGTCCACACAAACGTTTTAACATTATTTTAAAACGTCTGTTTTTCACCAGATTTGCTTACTTCCAAGCAGAGCACCTCGGGAAACCTTTGAAAATATAGTCACAGATCTGGCAGATGCTATGGATAAGCAGTCCCTCTGGGGGCAGGGTGAGAGGTTTAGCAATGAATGCATTAAATCATATAGCTCAATGAAGCTTGTTAATTTTGGCACGTTTCTAAATATAATTCTCCAAACAGAAGGAAAAGATAAGTTTAATGCTTTGAAAATTTCACATTTTCTTGTGTATATATATATATATATATATATATATATATATATATATATATATATATATATATATATATATATATATATATATATATATATATATATATATATATATATATATATGATGTAGGAGAGGACAAAGACTTGCTTGCTCAAAGTAAATCGGTATATCGGCTTTGCTACAAGACTCGTTGCTTCTTTAAATTATCGGATTTCGACACTCATTTAGCCCCAACGATATCCGATCCTCAAAACCAAAATCACATTTTGATGATAATACTTCAATTAGTCAGTGAGAGTAGATCGTGGAAAATTGTCTCATATAATGTATGAAATTGCTCCAAGCTCCTAATTTGAACACTATAGCACTTACAAAAGTGATGTATACAGAGATTCATAGTTATGATGAACAGTCATTCGATAATACGAGTGAGGAAAGTGAAAAAAACTTCATCATTACAAAATAGTTGCGGCCTGTTCCGAGTCAAGGCATCATTGAGCAGACCAAAAAAACATTGTGGCTTCAGACCCCAGCGAAGTTAGCTGGGATACGCCTTAAGACCCCAAAGAGCAAGGTGGCCGAGTGTGCACCTGATAACGGATATAATTAAATAAGGCTGTTAATAATCTTCAAAATGGGTGTTTTAATTAATCCAAACATCCAATTTTCATTCATACACTTCCTTGGAGTTGTCTTAGTATGCGTACAAAGTTTCAGGCTGCTCGGTTTCATGGTATTGGAGTTACGGAGGAGAAACACTGACACTTATTAGTGTAGATGAGAAAACAATTTGACGGATAATCAAAAGCATGGAATTCAATCAAGAAATCAAAACACAAAATTGAATGAAATCAAAAGACAAAAATCAGAGAATCGAAATCAAAGAACCAGGAATAACAGAAGAAGAAGAAACCAAAGGAAAATAAGAAATCAAAGCAAAATGCACAAACAAAATAATTATCCCACTCTTTCAAGTCCCATTGCCTCAGCTGCAACTGGAGGGGGTGAAAAAATGAGGGGTGGGGAGCTTCGTCTTCAGGAGCAGGAGCGAGAGGGGGAAGGATCTGGGGAGCAATGACTCGGGGAACCTTCCCCATGTTCAACAGCATTGTGTCCCCCTTCTGCCCCGGCCCTGTTTGGGTCGTCTAATGTCCGGGGGGCTCTACGCCCAACAGGCTTCTTCACGACTGTTTGCTGTCGATGAATTCCCTACCACACAGGAGGAAGGCCAAGGAAATGAAGGACGGGAAAGACAAACGAAAATGCAGGACTAACAGGAGAAAAATTTTAAGAAAAACAGATAGACAAGATAGGTGAAATTAAAAAAACGTGCAAGACAAACACAATAGAGGTACAAAGAGAGAGCCTCAGACAGAAAATTGATTATGGCTGTGCTGTTTTTTGTATTAAAAAAGGGTAAAAAAAATAAAAATCTCGATGGATAATAATCAAAAGCATAAAAATCAAAGATCAAGAATCCAAACAATGAAATCAAAGAACAAGAAAAGGAAATGAAAGACAAAGATAAAGAGGAAGAAGTAATCAAAAACAAAAAGGGAGAAGGAATCAAAGAAGACGAAGAGTAATAATAAGGAGAAATCAAACAAAAAGAAGTCCGATCGGAATAAATCCAATGAAGGAAGAATCAAAAAAAAGAAGAAATCAAAACACAAAAATCAATCACATCAAAACAAACAAACAAACAAAAAAAAAAGCTGAAACCCACAAAAATCAAGAAATCAAAATCAAAGAACCAGAAATCAAAGAAGAACAAGAAGACAAATTCAAAGCAAAATGCACAAACAAAACAATTATCTCACCTTATCAAGTTCCATTTCCTCGGCTGCACTTGGAGAGGATGAAAAAATGAGGAGTAGGGAGCTCTGTCTTCCGCAGTGGGAGCGACAGCAGGAACAGGAAGGACCTGGGGAGCAATGGCTCGGGGAACCTTCCCCATGTTCAACATCGTTGTGTCCCCTTCTGTCCAAGCCATGGATGGGTCATTTAATGCCCGGGGGACTCTATTCCCGACATATGCTTCTTTGCGACTGTTCCCTATCGATAAATTCCTTGTGGGGCCTTGACTAGGGGAGGTGGTCTTTTTGCCCTGCCGGCCCCTCCTCTGGTGCTTGTTCATTATCCACCCTCCTGTATCAATCCCTACATCCTCAGAGAAGCAGCCATCACTTTCCACACCCATCGGCGGGGTTTCTTGAATGGAGGTCGTTTCCTCGGACCTCACCACCGTAGCAGCCACCTTTTCCGCAATGTTCTCCCCTCCCACCCCAGTGAGCCCGGCACCCAATGCAACCACATCCACATCCTGTGTTGGGGGCAAAGGGACTACGGCCTCCTCTCTGCTCTCCTCCTTGCTCTCTGCTATTCTCCCTGCTCTCCTCCCTGCTGTCCTCCTTCCTCTCCTCTTCCACATTCTCTTCCACCCCCTGCTCCATCTCCTCTGTGGGGAGGGGGGACAACACACCAGGCAAGGCAGACCCTGCACCTTCCATGATTCTCAGGACAACACCCCCACCCCCACCCGCAGAGGCGCACATCTTGCTCACATAACTCTGCCGGCAGGAGCGGAAGGGATGCCCCGGTATACCACAGAGATTGCACTGCACCTGAGCGATGCAATACTCCCTCAAATGTCCCAACTGACCACACTGGGTGCAAAATTGTGCTTTGCCCCCAGACACAAGGGGACCGAGTTGACCACACTTGTGGCATACTTTTGGCTGTCCTGCATAAAATATCTGGCTCTGGTCCATCCCAATGATGATCCCATTAGGGATGTGTGTGACCATGCCATCCTCCTTGACCCAAAACTTAACACGATACTGTTGAGCCCCAGTCCATATACCCAAACCATTTCGGATTAACCATGGTGGGCTCTTGACATCAACATATCTTGACAACCAATAACGAACATCATAATCTCTTATACTTTCATTTAGAGGCAGACCGTCATGACCTTCCCATAGTCAAAAAGGGCCTCGACCACCCAATAAAGCCAGGAGACCAGCTGACCAGGTGGTAGTTCACGTCACCCAGAACTCGGCAAGTATTTCAGCAGACTGGAAGGACACATTGAAATCCATGGGCCAAGAAGATTAAACAGTAAAAATGCTCAGCTTTGAACTCCAATGCGCCCTACAACACTGTCTGCCCAAATATCTCACTTGGTGGAATGGGTCCTGTCTTCTCAAACTTGAACTGGACGCAGTTATGGCGCCTGCTCGCCATGCTGGAGGAAAGAAGGAAGGGAAAGCAGAAAAGCAGGAAGGGAAAGTCGAACAAAAACGCAGGACTAACAAAACAAAAATTATAAGATAAACAGAAAGACAAGATGGGGAAAATAAAAACACACAAGACATACACAACAGAGGTAAAAAGAGAGAGCCTCAGACAGAAAATTAATGTCAACAAGGCTCCCAAGCATGTATCACACGCAAATGACGAAAGCAGTCAATATATAGATGATAAATAAAGACCCATCCACATCTCTCATCTGTGAATGGAGAGAATCACCAATTCGCTTTCACCTCATCAATTAAACCCAGGTGGCTCGGATTATATAAATAAATTGACTCCTCCCATGCTCTTCTAGCCGAAGAAGCTGCATAAAGAAAACAAGAAAGCCTACCAAGGTAAGCCCTTTGCTGTTTCAAACCCTTCCCAGAGTTCCTCCACAGCTATAAAGACATTTGCATATAATGCACACATGAGAATCCCAATGCTACACCCCCTCAGCTGACGGACCGGTTTCATCGCTTCTTGGTGAATCATCAGTGACAGCGTAGACAGCAATGTGTACCAATGAGGATCCCAAGCATGTACCATGTGCAAATGTCGAAAGCAATCAATATATTAATGATAAAGAAAGAACCACCCACATCTCAAATGGATTACCTTCGTAGGCTTTCTTTGTTTCTTTATGCAGCTTCTTCGGCTGGAAGAGCATGGGAGGAGTCGATTTATTTATATACTCCTAGCCACCTGGGTTTAATTGATGAGGTGAGAGCTGATTGACTATTCCCTCCATTCACAGGTGAGAGATGTGGGTGGGTCTTTCTATATTATTTATATATTGACTGTTTTTGACGTTTGCATATGGTACATACTTGGGAGCCTCATTGGTATGCATTCCTGTCTGCGCTGTCGTTGACGATTCTCCAACAAGCAATGAAACCGGTCCGGCAGCCGAGGGGGTGTGTAGCATTGGGATTCTCATCTGTGTACTATTTATGAATGTCTTTACAGCTGTGGAGGAACTCTGGGAAGGGTTTGAAACAGCAAAGGGCTTACTTTGGTAGGCTTTCCTGGTTGCTTTATGCAGCTTCTTAAGCTCTCAGAACATGGGAGGAGTCGATATATATTTGTATATGTAGATATATATTTTTTATATACATATAAATGTATGCACATATATATTGTATGTAGCAATTGTACATATGTATTGTTTTTTTTTGTTTCTTCTTCATTATTGAAAAGGCAAAAAGAAGTGAGCACATCTTGGACTACTGTATCTTGTTCCGATAACTTTTTGAACATCCCTCGTGAATGTATCATAGTTGTCGTCAATCAATGGCAATGCAGGCATTCTGGTGCACCCATTATTGCATCATACACAGTGGGAAAGTAGTATGGGTTGGAAATTTCACAAAAGGAAAACATAACTCAAACAAGAAAAAGAGCAATCAGAGAATGCAGACCCTCGCCAGGACTTCTTTTGAGTGGTGTATTTGTTTTGGTTTTCGGGTAAAACCAGTATGGCTGCCAAACCATGTGACCAATGACATCACATGTGTGAACCTTTTGTTCCTCGTGGACAAATGGTCAAACATGTAAAGTTTTGCCTTGATCAGTTCAGCCACTTCAGAGAAGATCTTTGAAGGTTTAAAAAAAACAAACAAAAAAAACAATATGGCTGCAGAATCACATGACCAATGACGTCATTAATTTTTTTTCTGTGGACCATTTTATCCCTAGATGACACTCAAAAATTTTCATACTGATCGGATGTGGCATTCTACATATGCAATTATGACGTCATAACGAGGGCATTTCTGATGTCATAAAAAAAAAAATCAGACTCATTCCCTATTGCTATATGCCAAGTTTCAAGTTTTTCCTTTGTGTAGTTTCAGATACAGAGGTCCAAAGTTTTTTCTAATATGGATGCCCATCACATGACCTATGACATCATAATTATTATTAAAACATTCAACACGAGAAGTCGCACCAAGGGTGAAAATTGTCTCAATCCGACAAGCAGTTGTGGAGAAAAACACGAAAGTTCTGTGCAGACAAACAGACGGACAGACAGACAGACAGACAGACAAACGGATGCCCTCAAAGTCCCGGTTGGTTCTCATGTTCTTCGATCATCTTTTTCTCATGAAAAGCATAAAAAGTTGGCTGAAACAGGCTTTCTTCTCGTTATAGCTCAACGGATTAAAAATGGCCGTGGATGTTCCAGGTGCAGGAGCCCAAATAAGACGGAGCACATTGGACAATACCCTGAAAATTTCACTGCCTTTGCAGAGGATTTCTAATCAGGACATGCATTCTCAGGCTCAGCGGAGGTCTCCAACAAATGGTTGGATTACAGTGGTAGTCGTGCGAGTGAATCAGACCCATTGAAGGTCTCCAACATTTGCATGAATTGCAGCTTGCTGGTCGTGCCGAGTGAGGCCGGCTGGCAGGATAGTTTCGAGATGAATGCATGCACTGGCTTGGTATGAAGAATCGATACTGCAACATGCCTTGAAGTGGTCAAGAGCCTTTTGAAAAACAGAGAGGCATTTTCATTATGGAACACATTTACCGCAGGCCATGCGTCTGGAACCACCTCTACCTGGAAAGAGACAAAGTGGCCTGCAACTTCTATCCCGAGCACCCCAGAGTCCTGAAATCATTGTCATCGAACAAGTTTGGGAACATGGATCAGGAGCTGAGGAAAAGAGTCGACCCCTGCCCAGGAATACTCAAGAGGCACAACAAGATCTCCGCCAAATTTGGAAAATCTGGATCGGGCTATCATACAGAATATCATCGATTTGATGCCTTCACGGGCGGCGATTCAAGCACGACACGAGGTCAAAGGTCATGCCAGCAGATACGAATCGATGCTGTCCACTGAATTGATTCATATCACAGGTTGTTCAACGAAAGTTTGTTGACAATCGGGGATGTTCATTTCATTCTGGCAGGTCACAACAGATGAAACTTTTGAAAAATGTTTTTTATCCACCGCCCAAACGTCGATGTGTCAGATTGTTTTTAAAGATAAACATTGAGGAAGTTTTGAACATTATGTAAATATACGTCATTGTAGATCTTTGGGGTTGGTAAGATGGCCTAGAGGTACGTACAGTCACCTCGAAGCTTTCGAGCCTGATTTGAACATCTGCCGAGCCACAAACTACCATCTTGGTGTTTAACATGCAGGAAGAGGAATCCATGTGTGGACGTGAAGAGGGAGGACACATGCCAGCACTAGTCGTTGGTGGATGTTAAAGATCCCACAGTGTATTTCGTGATGAATAGGGAAGTCATCGCCAGCACCCTGAGCGATTTACGAAATCCTGCCCTGACTGGTTGCGAGGTAGGCAAAGACAAACCACACTTGGTAAGAGGGTACTTCTGCAGCACCGCTCCTACCTGTGAGCACCTACCTACGGAGCACCAGAGACAGATTTTAACAATGATTAGGCAAACATGGCACTCCGGAAAATGGTTTCCAGTAACAACTTCGGAATATGTTCAGATACACTGTATCCGTGACATCCTTCCCTTGATTTGGTGAACATTAGATGTTTTGAGCAGACCCGTGATGCAATGTAGTGTCTGCTGCTGATATTTGAACGGAATCTCACCCAAGCTATGTGTGCAACAAAGGGGGATAACCAACCCCTCTCCCCTGTGTCTAATCCACAGCAAAGTTACAGTGACACTCGAGAGAGCGTATACCTCTGCCAGGCTGAACATTTTACATTTTGTATCCCACTGATAGGTCGGATCTGGATTCGGACATGAACCAAAATCGAAATTGCTTGTTATTGTCACCTAACCCAGCCAGCTGTCATCAAAAGAGTTGCGCGTTTCTGATCATCACACATGTGGAAGAAAATGCCCACAGACCATTGTGAGAATGAATTATTCCAGTTGGCCATTTTGATTGTCAGAGGAGACACTGGACTGTTATCGACTAACAAGGTAAGTTCAACGCACAATCCTTCAAAGTTTTAGAGAAGTTGGGAGCACATATACTCGTTGTGCAAATTGACGTGTGAATTGGTTATCCACATGCATTGGGGGAATGTAAATACGAGCAGGCAGACTCAGTGGTGTAATCCTTCGAGTGTCTGCTCTGAGTCTGGTGTCTGCTTTGCCTGTCTGCTCTGAGTTCGAAGTTCGAACTCCGTCCGAGTCATTCCAAAGACTTTAAAAATGGTACATGCTGCTTCCTTGCTTGATGCTCAGCGTTTGAATAGGACAAAGCACGGACAAACCACCATATGTTGGCAACCATTGTGTGGGCTTGAGGACATCCCTCTTACGTTGAAGTTCCTTGGAAGGGAACTCGTATTTATCTCCGAATACGCAGATTACGAGACATTAATAAGCAATTATACATAATGGATTGTTTTGCTTGCGTAGCCGCAACCTTTTCTCATATTGCAATACTCCTAAGAAGTGTCCATCCTCAGGTGAGCCCAGGGCCCACCAGGATTTCCTTAGGGGTGGTGCAGGAGGGATAAGGTTACCTGTTAAATGAGTAAGTAGCAGAGGTCCACAAAATAATGAAGTACAAAATCATGACTGTGTGACAGTGTTGGAGTGTCAATTACAGTCTCTGCTGAGATGCACCTACTGCGGTGCACTACCCGTCAGACGATTTTCTCCCATACTTGAGCTCCGATGCCCTCGAGAAACCCTCTTATCCTCTTTGCAGAAGATTCCAAATAATACCACATCCTACCAACATGCTGGCAGCAGCAGCTCGCCTTATCTTCTGACCTTAAAACATCAGATACTGATCGGGCACTTGGGACGCATCATTCAATCCTGACCAATATCACATTCTCAACATGTCTCTCTGCAGAGGAATCGCCAAAGGAACCCACCTATCCATTTCTACAATGAACGACTTCAAGAGGTTCAGTCTATCCAATACTTTGGGCCTCTCTTGTTCCTGGGCAAACTAAATATGAAAGCTGGCCTCATCCAGTGTGCATCGACAGGCTTTGATTCTTCATCAGGTCGAGTCCCTCCTTTCATGGTAAATCTGCACAAGGCCTTTGTTCGTTGCTCAACGAAGGACTTCCTAGCTGTCCTCGACTTTTTCATCTTATCCGTTCATCCATTTGCTTGTTGTGTCCACCTGTGGTCTCTCGACCCCACTGTCAGCTTGTCACCTCTTACCGCCTGTCACCTCCCTCTTCCATGACCCTATATTGTTGCGAATTTGGAAGCTTACTGCACACAACAGCCAGGTCCTATAGATCAGCTATATCGGTAAGTATGTGTTTCTAGTTAGGGTCCCGTCCTATGTTTAATGGGTGACTAATTGTACGTGCGCTGTGAGTTATTTTCATAGTTAGGATTTAAATTAACAACAACAACAACAACAACACCTACCTTTGCTTCCTTCCACCATCATCCACCGGCACCATTGCACGTGTGCA
Organism: Eptatretus burgeri; assembly: GCF_056783735.1. NCBI lineage: Eukaryota > Metazoa > Chordata > Myxini > Myxiniformes > Myxinidae > Eptatretus > Eptatretus burgeri. The sequence continues at coordinate 54,286,519 of NC_140967.1, forward strand.
TGTCAGCACGTACGTGGGCGGAGTCCAGTGTGCTAGGCGGGGTTTCTCTGGACGTTGGTGTGTTGGTTTCGCCCCAAATATGGGCACAAGCGTTGCGCTCTGGCTTCGCCCCAAATATGGGCACAAGCGTTTCATTCTGGCTTGGCTCCAAATATGGGGATAGAGCGTTCTCTCTGCCCAATGAGGGAGTGCGAGCGTGGGATAAGAGAAGCGCGCGTGGGCCAAACGTGAGAGTTGAGAGTTGTCTTGTGGTCTTTGGAGGAGAGTTGTCTTCTGGTCTTCGGAGCTGAGTTGTCTTCTGGTCTTCGGACATCTGGTGGTCTTCTGAAGCCAGTCATCGCCTTCCTGGTGTCCCGCCAACAGAGCGTCTTCTCTTGTGGCCTGTGTGCCTGCGAGCCTATCCCGCGAGGATCGCCAGCCTGGGCTTGGAGTAGCATTGTGTGGCGGGTTTGAATCCTGCCACACCGGATCGTGGAAGATGCACAAGGCGGAAAGGTCCAAGAATAGGCTCTGACCTCCAGCTCGCCTTTCCTTGAGCTGGAGGCCTCCAATAAAGACCTGACGGGTCCGTTTCTTTTTGGGTGTACATGTGTGTGTGTTTGTGGTGCCAGTCTATTAAGTAAAACTGCATAAGTGCTTGTACATAAATTGCTATTCCTTCATTATTCAGTTAACTCTGCCTTCTTGCGTGCTCCCCTGCCCCATTATAAATAAATATCCCTTTTGTTCAATGTTCCAGCTCATTTCTGTGTTTCTTTCATTGGCTTGGCACGGTGTGTATTGAGAAATAGCGAGGCCGTTCGGGCCGGTAAATTGTTCATTTGGTCCGACGGACCTTGGTAACCTCCGCTCGGGTTACACATGGTTCGGGCTCGGTTATGGCTCGTTCCGCTTTTGGTCCATCGAGGGTGTGAATTCCCCGGTAGCTTTGTCCGCGTGAGTAATTAGGTATCTTGAAGTTGGCAATTGACCCTACCCCACGCGGTCGAATTATTGGCGATTCGTGGTCCAGTAAGGGACCCGTGCCTTTCGGATAGACCTCAATTCCGGTGTGTTCGGTGGAGCCGACTCAACTGCTCCCTCTAGCGGCCGTGCTCGCCACCGACACCCGGCCCGTTACAATATTATGCAAGCAGAATAATGGGGGAAAGATAGTACAATAAAGTTTGATGTGTGCCATATTTCAGTTGTAAACTATGATGGCACTTGGGAGAGAGCATACCTCCGCCAGGCCCGAACGGTTTACGTTTTGCATCCCAAAGATAGGCCAGATCTGGATCCAGACCTGAAACAAAATCGAATCTGCTTGTTCTTATCAGCTAACCAACTTATCTACCAAGTTTTGTCATAACTCCTCCACAATTTTTTGGAATATCGTGCTCACACACAGACTAACAGTGAAGCAGACAGGGGTGAAAACATAACCTCGGTCCACCTTCGGTGGTGGAGGTAACAAGTGCGTCTTGAAGGTTGCTCAACAACATACTCAACAACATACTACAACAACATCGACAGCTTCAACACATACTTATACGCAAGTCACAAGGACGTGAGTTCTGCAGTTCTCTGTTTGTATAGACATGTATCCATGTGCAAATCCTGCCGCGTGAGGCTCACGGCGCGCGCTGAATCAAAGCACCAGCTCTTGCTTGACAGGATGCGGACGTCTGTGAAAAAAGCAGCACAAGCCCAGTCACGGTTCACGCTGCCCCTGCCAGTAAGTCCTCGTTTTTCCTTCAAAGAAATATTTCGCCATCTCCGTTTCTGCAGCGCAGGTATTTCTGCGAAGGAAAAAGAGGGTAGGGATTTCCAGGAGGCGGGAAACAAGAGATCGTGGTTCTGGGGACTCCAGCACGTGACCGTCACTCTAAGGCCTTTAAATGGGACCCCAAAAGGTGGTCTCCGCACACTGGTTCTGGACGTGAGCAAGACGCAGACATGGTGAGAACAACCGGGCAGATAGAGATAGGACACCTGGGACACCGGAGGGAAGGTGTTGCTATATGTTGGATATAAATGTATTTCAATGTTCGTGAGATGTGATAGTTTTGCACTCTTTACTGTATGATTGTATTTTTTTTTTCATGTACAAGGGGATGATTTACTCGGATTATGAAGGTTTAGGGTTAGGAAGTTTTAGTGTGATGCCATCCTGTAATGATTGTTATCTCTGCCACTAACCAAAGGTGCACAGACGTTTCAATGTTCTCACTCATGTCTGTCTCTCTGTCTGTTTGTCTGTGTACAGCATATCTCAAAATGTTTTGGATGAAATGGGACGAAATTTTGTGGACATGTTGTGTGTGTGTGAAAAGGAAGAATTGATTCGATTTTGCTGAAGATCCGAATGTGGATACAAGAATTTAAATTTTTTTTTTTAAAAACTGATTCTTCACCATTGAGAGATGAGGCCAAAAACGACTTATAGCACGATATCTCAAAACGTTGTGGACGGATTATGACAAAATTTGGTGGATGAGTTGGTTCGGTGACAATAACGAGCTGATTTGATTGAGGTTAAGGTCCAGATTCCAGATCCGACCTTCATCAATGGGATCCAAAACGTAAACTGTTCCGCCTGATGGAGTACGCAATCCACCGAATGCTGTTCCCGTTGTACAATGAATGGTATGAGATACAACACAAGTTCATATATACTGAACGGTATCATTATGTACAACTATAATAGCTCAGTTATAGTCTTATGGACTTCTGTGCACAATGTTCCTTTTTACCTCCGCCACTGAAGGTGGAAGGAGGTTACGTGTTCATCCCTGTCTGTCTGTTTGTTTGTTTAACTGTAGGCAAGATATCTCAAAAAGTTATACACGGATCCGGATGAAATTTTGTACACAGGTTGGGTGTGTGACAAAGATAAACCAATTCGATTTTGGTGAAGATCCGAATCTGGATCTGGATACGATAATTATTTAATTTTTAAAGTGATTCTTCACCATTGAAAGATTTGGCCAATAACGATATAGTTCTGTATATAGCATGATGTTTCAAAAATGTATTGGGCTCGATATGTTCTCGTGTATCAGGCATTATGTGGCGGAGGTATGCTCTCTACCGAGTAACCTTCTCACTGTCTTTGTGATATTCAGCTACATATACAATATATGCACAGGGTCATTCTACAACTTGTATTGATGCATTTTTGTTTTTATTGTGGATGATTGGCAACATTGCGAGGGTTATAAAATAATAATTATTATTTGCATGCATCCTGTTCTCAGTGATAACACAAACTTTTTCCTTTCATCATATTACAGGTGTAAAGGAGTTGTGTGTGAATTACCTCCACGTGATGGTGCAACTCATGCATGTTTATGAAATTAAAGTACAAATTAATCGAAATTCTTTAGTTTAATAATAATGCATTTATTCGATTGCTTATAACATGCCATTTCCAACAAGATGGTGCAAAGGTAGCGACTTACCTTCGAGTTGTTTAGTCTGGGTTCGATTCCCGACCCGACTTTAAGCTGTCAGAATCGTTCTGCATCACAAAGTACGACGTTCTTCGTATGGACGGTGTCCCATCTGCCAACATTAGTTGGTAGATGTTAAATATCCCATGATGTATCACCGCCACCTGCCTAAATTGTGGCTCAAAATTTGTCTGGTCTTCTTTGGAAACGTTTCACACCAGGTTACACCACTTGTTACCTTCGAGTGTGGTTGCTAGGTTGTTGTCTGCAGCAGAAGCTCCGACACTTTAAACAAATTCACGTTTTCAAGTGTTCACACATCACAGGTGAATAGCCATCTTCCACTCTGAAAGGCAACCATTATGATTATATATATATATATATATATATATATATATATATATATATATATATATATATATATATATATATGTATATATATATATATATATATATGTATATGTATATATATATATATATATATATATATATATATATATATATATATATATATATATATATATATGTATATATATATATATATATATATATATATATATATATATATATATATATATATATATATATATATATATATATATATATATATATATATATATATATATATATATATATATATATATATATATATATATATATATATATATATATATATATATATATTCCTGGTGTTGGCGCAGTGGTTAGGGCAGCGGCTTGGGATCCAAGAGGTCCTGAGTTCAAGCCCCGTTGGGCCACTGAATTAATACACCAGGAGGTTGACTCAGCCTGTCATCCTTCCGAGGTCGGCGAAATGAGTACCAGTATACTGGGCTGGTGTATACCCCGGTTAAAATAGGTGTACCATATCCCTGTGTCGTAAGAGGCGACCAGGGTTGCGTCAGGAAGGGCATCCGGCGTAAAACATGTGCCAAATCACGATGCGGATCATACGGATGATCCGCTGTGGCGACCCCTAACGGGAGCAGCCGAAAGAGGAAGAAGAAGATATATATATATATATATATATATATATATATATATATATATATATATATATATATATATATGTATATATATATATTGTTACGAATTCTGCCCCCCCTGGCATGTGATCGGCCGAGATAACCTACAGGGATAACCGAGCGGTGTTATCGCCGGCCTCGACGGTTCAGATTCTTCTTTACTCGGGTGTTCAAAACCCACGACTCATTCCATGATGCAAGATGGCACTTTCAATGTGGTGAAAGGATTTCTATAAAGGATTAAGGAGGACGCGACGAACGGGATACGTTACACAAAAGGACATTTATCATAAAGCACATATTGCACACACAACACAAGCAAGGAATCATGCACGTATTTACAAGCAAGGCAAATAAAAAGCAATACAACCGACTACAATGAGAATGTACATGCACTTAACAGGACACGGCGCCACAGCATGCACACAAAAACAACAGGAAAACCCTCCTCACAGGCAGGGAGGTAGATGGGGTTCGTAAACCTTTATGGTCGTGGGCCGTGGATGACCGAAAAGGCCCGCGAGACCGTGCTGGTTACCTGCCCCCTCGAGGTGTGACGGTGGGCAGGTCGCGACGCCTTGTTCCCACGGCAGCTAGCGTAGCCGCGCCTGCTCTCGGGCCTTTGTGATGACGTGGTCGGTGAGTTCTCTCCGGCGTCCCTCGCCAGACGCGCAGATTCGCACCACACAGCCGGCAGGGCTGCGCCTCCCGTCTTCATCTCCGAGGCGTTGCCCGGACTCGCCACCAGCCCGCACCTTCACCGACAGGTCGCCCAACGCCAAGACGAGAGAACCCGACCTCGACCCTGGCCACCAAGTGAGAGGAGCACTCGACCCCGACATAGATGGAGGCTCATGGACCAAAGAGAGAACAGCGTCGACGACCCAGACAGAGAGAGCTTATGGACCAAAGAGAGAACGGCATCGCCGACCTTGACAGTGAGGATGACATCGACAACCCAGACAGAGAGAGGATGACGTCGATGACCCAGACAGAGAGAGCCTCGCGCGCGGTCTGCCTTATATAGCGCGGGGCTTCACCATTCGCTCCTCCCAGTTTTCGGCTCCACCTTCCTTCGAGAAGGTTCCCGAAAAGGGGCGTTCCATCACCCCGACCGCCTCACGCTGTTCATCCACCAATCGGCGGTGAGCTGCCCTCCCCCTGCCTCCGTCACACTCCTCGGAGAAACAGGCGGGAAAAATCCGCGCGCCCATCGGAACTCTTTTGGTTCCCTTTTGCGTTTGACGGTTTTCAACGCGGCTTGTTGCTTGCGTGGAGGTTTGTTCAAAATAACAACAGAAAAAGAAAAACGGCTATCTCAAAGAGTCGCAGCCCGGTGAACACGAAGAAATCCCTTTAAACAACGGTGGGGACCTATCTGCACATAAACTTAGCGTCATAACTGATCTAAGGACCCTTTATGGTGAATTGCGAATTTCCACAGCCGTAACAATGTATATATATATATATATATATATATATATATATATATATATATATATATATATATATATATATATATATATATATATATATATATATATATATATATATATATGAACCTGGTGATTGCAAAGTGAGGGTCATCAGGTTTGACCTACAGCACGATATGGTGGATCTGGACCTCTGATCGAGGATGTAGAGTGTAGAGTAGGATGTAGGGTGGAGAGTGTTGAGTCTACAGTGTCGAGAAAGGATTGGTATGTTTCCTAACCTCTCCTGAATCATCACCTCTTCCCCACCCACCCCCTACCCCTTTTCCCTGTCTTTTCAAACTTTTAAAATACCTAAATAAAGAGAAGGTCCTAAATTAGGACAGCAACGAGCTCATAAACAAAGGAAAATCAGAGCAGCAATCGTTTTTTAGCACACAGTGTAAGAGTAAAAACAGTTAATAAATTATCAAAAAATATATATTAAATCTATAAAGTAATAAAAAATACATTCATTATAACTTCAGTCATTCTTAATGTATCAAACATCCATATTCAAAGAAAAAAACCAAACGAATTACCTCCACCACCGAAGGTGAAGGAGGTTATGTTTTCATCTCTTTCTGTCTGTCTGTCAGTTTGTCTGTTAGCCTGTGTAGAGGATATCACAAAGAGTTGGGTGGACGGATTCAGATGAAACTTGGTGGACCTGTTAGGTGTGTAACAAGGAAGAAATGATTCAATTTTAGTGAAGATCCGGATCCGGATCTGATATTTTTAAAGTGATTCTTCACCATTGAGAGATGGGGCTCAAAAACGATACTTAGCACGACATTTCAGAAATGTATTGGGCCAGATAATCATGTTCTCGTGGATCAGGCATTACAGGGCGGAGGTATGTGCTCCACCGAGTGCCCTCCTAGTATTTTTTTTTGTGATTAAATGAATCTCGAGCCCGGATGACGCGTTGTGGGATTGACGGGAAACAACCAGTTCAGCAGTAGCATGAAAACCCAATTTTCTTGTTCGAGGGGCCTCCACTGCCAGCGTTACCAAACTCGCCAATTCATCTTGACACATTGTTGATCTCAGTAATGTGTGTAATGCATGTCGTGTCTCATGTAACGATGAGGAAGTGAGGACGAGGGGTTTCGCTTTACTGTTAAAAATAGGATCAAGTGGAATTTGAAAATGAAAAAAAAGAAAAAAAGTCCGAAGGTCCTCGACTGACCGCAGGCCAGGGACACTACCCCTTCCTGCTCATCGCTCCTGCGCACGAGGAGGACATTCGCCACATCAAAGGTGGTGCTATTATGACCAACCTGTGGTGGTTTGTCTGTGTTCTATCCTTTAAAATTCTGAACGTAGAGCGAGGAAGCAGCACGTACCATTTTTTAAGTCTTTAAAATGACTGAGCCAGGATTTGAACTTTTGGTGAACCACCCACCGACCTCCCATACTCAGTGGGGACGCTCCAACCATGACAACACCGAGGCTGGTTTTGCATCGTATTTACTACTAGCAGGGGTACCTGGCGTTGCCAGGTGCTCTTCTAATCCTGTTGGCATTTTGAAGACCAAAAAAGAATCAAATTTGGTTTCTTTTTCACCAATTTTTTTTTCGTGGGGAACCAAAAACACCTCCATGCACCCACAAAGGAATATGGTCGGGGTTTATTGAATATGACCTTCCACGTAGCTACAAAGGCTGAGGCACCATGGAGTGAATAAAACAGGCGACCTAAAAACAAAAATCCAACTTTAGATTATTTAATTTTTTTTTGCCTAAAAACCCTCCCTGGAACTCATTGATGAACTTCTGAAAGTTTGACGAAGATCCGTTTCGGACGACAGATGCGAGAGCCTCCTCGCCTATTGTTCAACCCAAATAAGTCCAGATAATACGTACCGCTCCACCCTCCTTCCCAGGATCTAAGTTCCAATGCAGTACAGAACTTATTACCCTGAAAAGAAAACTTTGTGCGTCTTGGTCTTGATTTTTGATGGTCTTGATTTTTAAATTCTCATAGTCTCGGTGTGGAGTGACCATATTTTGGCTTGTTCACGTCCTTCTGTCGATCCCGGGTAATTTCCCCAGGATCAAGCTGCGCCCCTTCGGGTGGCCTGTGGACACCTGATAAGTCTGACCACACTTCTTTCGTATTTCCTCAAAGTTTGATAAGGCCCTCAACGTAATTCCTCATAGAATACATGCTTTGTCATGGTATTTGACGTCAGAGCCTGCGCACCATGTCGTATTGAATCAAATCCGGAGGTACGGGTGCGTTGCTGTCAATCCGAGGTGCAAGTACTGTTGTCATTGTTAATGCAGCGTCCCAGTCGGTGACTCTTTTTATAAAGCGCGTGCTGCTTTGCATGGTGGAAGGTTTATTCGTTTTAAGGTTCATTCACAGGTTTGAGTATGCCGTCACAATACTTTTGACAATGTAGCTGCCAGCACAAAGGCAGTTGTCATGGTGATACTTAGCAACGCTGTTAAGCCTAAGTGTATGTGCGTGCAGGTGTGCTCCGTACGTGCCCTCTTGGCCCTGACTTACCTGTGTCACGTGCACTCAGCTCCACCACTCGCAATGTCTTCTTGCATGAAGAATGTGTGTGTCGAGTACCTGCACTTCAATGTCAATATTGTGTTCAAGCAATGTGCATCACTCAGGGTAAGACAAGAGGATTCAATGCATTTATACATCCCTGCTGTAGGATAATAGATACAATATTTAATCTATATATCATGGAGAGTATGTATGTGTGTTTGTGTGTGTATCATCTACTCCTCCGAGAGGATTTGGGCTCGGAAGCTGAAACTCTCAGGGATTAATGAGGGCACCCTGTAGTTGTACATGTGCAAGTTTCGTTTGATTCCATCAAGTTTTGGATTTTTAAATATATTTATTTTTGCCCATTTTGCCCCTTTTGACAATCCCCCCCCCACCAAAGGTGGAATTATCTGGGCTATATAACCACAATGTACTATATATGCATTTAAGCATACGCATGTTTCAGATTCATATACCAAACCCGGGTTAATTTTATTTTCGAGAGTGATTGAGGTAGCGGTCTGTTGCCTATACACCACCCAAACAAAAGCATGCTTCAGAAGAACGTATTGCGTGCTTGGAACAAGACCGCCTGCAGGGCGGGTACTCTGCTATGGTATTAATAATCATGAAGATAATAACATGACCCCCCTGGCAGTTCCCACAGAGAGTGGGTGCTTCTCGTACAATTAATTAAAGTGCAGGCCATCTATATAATACGTACACGAGGCGGGTTAATTTGATTAATCTGGTTTTGTTGTTGTTGTTCGTAATTGTTTTTTTTTTGTTTTTTTTTGTTTTACAAATTGATCTTCGGCTCTTGGATGAGCTTGCACCAAAACCACTTGCAGGTCAAGTATATGGATAGATAGACGTTGCAAGTATATGGATAGACGAAGTCTTACGCGGGCCGTGGTAACCCAGTCCACCTCAATAATTATGCGACAATATAATTACCTTCTTCGAATATGGAAGTCTGGAGGTTCACCAGGTGGAAGTGTTTTTCAAGTCGATGGCTCTTTCGGGCTGGATGTGCTGGGTGTGCAATTTGTCTTGGACTTGGGATGAATGGAAAATACCTCCTATATATGGGGGGGGGGGTTCTTTAATTTTATTTGAAGGAAAATTTGAACACTTCGATTTTTTTTTTTGCAAACACTATTTTGTAGATGTGCTTAACTTTCCCCCATGTGTCCATAATATGATTGCATAATGATGATGATAATTATTATTTTTGTACAGTCAAGTTTTACTTGCATATCGTGTAAACACCAGAATAATCCTTTGCAATGTTGTCCTCTTTGTGCAGAAATCGAACTTTTTGTCTTCTATCTCAACGGTGAAAGTGATGCAATCGAAAGAGTACAAGAAGCTCAAGGTAAGAGCGAATATTGCATTTCTGTGTCAATGTCTGTGTTGGTGTTTGTCTATAAGTGTGGGGGGAGGGGTGGGTGGGTTGTTTCCATTTCTAGACACCTTGGTGACGAAAAACACAAATGGTAGTATAAGTACCGCAGTGTATAGAAAACCCAGCCAGACAGATCGTTATCTTGATTTTGGGTCTTTCCATCCGATGACTGCAAAGGAGCTGTGGAAAACACACTTGTGAAAAGGGCAAGGAATATACCGTCCACCGTACAGGGTAAGAGGAGCGAGATGAAGCTCCTTAAATGGGTATTACAAGCCAATGGCTACTTGGAGGAACACCTCTGCCCACATGTCTGGTGTTGGCTTAATGGTTCGGGTGGTGAGCTTTGGATCCTTGGGTCCTGAGTTTGAATCCTGCTCAGCTGTTAAATTAATAACAGGTGGGGTTAACTCGGCCTGTCATCCTTCCGAGGTCGGCAAAATGAGTGCCAGCTTGCCGGTATACTGTGTCGGAGTGGCGACCCGTCCAGGATTGTGCCCAATAGCCAAGGAGACTGTGACAGCACAATCAACGCTCTGCACAGGGTATGGTCCCAGTCTCCTCCTCCTCCTCCTCCTCCTCCTCCTCTGCCCACATAACAAAATGGTACTGGCAGCCCCGAGGCCTCAAAAAATTCCACAAAAACCACCCAAAGGCTTTTGCGCCCTACCTTTTACACCAGGAGTAGTCCAAAGGATGGGCAGGATTTTGAGACCGGTCGGGGTGAGGGTTAATTATCAACTGGTATACACCTCGAGATCAGCACTGACCAACGTCAAGGACAGAATACAAAAGAATAACTGCACAATTGTGGTATACACCATTCCATGTGACTGTGGTGCAGAATACATAGGAGAGACAGGAAGAACCTAAGGTCAGCGTATTAAAGAACATCAGAAGGCCTTCAAGTGCAACCACAGGAAAGGTCTGCTATCACCAAACACAGGTTATAAAGGGCGGGCAGGCCATGTTCCCCTGTGGGACAAGGTGAACATGCCAGTGGCATCCCAAACCATGCTAGGAAGCTAATACTAGAAGCATGGCACACCGGGTAAACGAGGTCACCTCTGACAGAGGAGACTGTGGCGCTATCACAGGCATACAACCCCTCATTTACAAATACACCAGAGAGGCGCCGATTGCAGGACAACAGAGGCAAAGTAGGTTATCGCCAATGAGGATAACAAAGGCAACGCACCTCTAGAGAGGTACAACACAAGCTTGTCACGGGTGAAAGGTCACAAGGTCTTGCAATACAGCTTGATGATTAGTCGATGGAACAGGCCCACCCCCTCCCCCAGGTATATCTAGGAGGAGGTAAACAAGAAAATTGCTGTTGATGAAGGCTCGTGGAGGCCCAGTGCATGTTGGGTTGCAGGCCGAAACGTCAAGTCATTCGGACAAAACTTGAGGTTGGAGAACTGAGAAATGGATTTATTGGATGTAATTCCCAACTGCCGTTCACTACTGGATATATATATATATATATATATATATATATATATATATATATATATATATATATATATATATATATATATATATACATTCTTCTTCTTTCGGCTGGTCCCGTTCGGGGTCGCCACAGCGGATCATCCGTATGATCCACATAGTGATTTGGCACATGTTTTACGCCGGATGCCCTTCCTGACGCAACCCTGGTCGCCCCTTACGACACAGGGATAATATATATATATATATATATATATATATATATATATATATATATATATATATATATATATATATATATATATGATGTTTTTTCCCCACATACTGATTATATATTGAAGAAGTGGGACAAATGCTCGTCCCCTGATGGAGAGCAGTCATAGTCGAGGTGTATTCGGTGATAGTTGATTTTCACTAAAATTTGATGGGAAATTATCATCGCACGTGATATTCACGTGATTCATTTTTAAGTTAATTATCTCACCACCTGGATGGAAATTGTAGAAATAAAAAATGGAGAAGGTTGCCGATTCTTGGACTTGGCTCCAAGAAATATAAGTAACTGGCTTCACGGGACGTTTTGAATGTCACACATTTTGTAATTGGCAAGCGGTGGCCAATAATAATCATTATGTTTTATACTTCTATGAAATAAAATACCATATGGTGGTGCCTATGGGTGAAGAAAACTTAAAATAAAGTTGAAAGCCATGTATAGAGTGGGATTAGGTAACGGTGCTTCTGAAATTCCAGAAAACTCAGCACGACGTACTTGCGCCACTCACCGACATGACGCACGGACGGAGCACCCTCGGACGAACACTTCACATTATAATCGTTAGCCAGAAACATTGAATTGTTCACTCCCCTCAAGTGGAGTTGAGGGATTTGAGGGAAAATGTCCTTATTTACAAACAAAATCAAATGTGGATTATTGTATATTTTTATTACTGCAACAACCAAGCTTGAAAATTTGTTGTCGTATGCTGTAGGCCTACTTTAGAGCACCGGAAAAGGTTGCCTTTTCGGGTGGTACATATCAAATGCAACATTTATACGACCATTGATGATTATGTCACTATTGTGATGTGGTGTGCAGGACGTGCAAAAGCTTTGTGCGCTACATGATGATGCCAGTGCATTGATCGACACACTGAATAGTTTGCACAATTGTGGGACCACACCGGATGAATGTCTCAAAACCATGACCATGACACTAGAGCATATGAACCGCATGCTGTCCGAGCACCTGTCCTCATGCCACCAGGTACATACATTAGGCAAAATATGTTCCACCACTCATCATGTGTCCACGATCTGCTGGACATATGGCAGGGGATGCTCTACCCCCCCCCCCCACCCCCCATCTCAATTTAAGATCCAACCAGCAGACCAAATTAATGAATGAATCCTTCATTTGAGAAAATGTAGTTAAACTTACTTTTAAAACGAAAAATTAACGATGACTCACCGTTTCCTCGCACAGGGACAATGTTTCGAGGAAGGGTCTGGGAGGCGGGAGAAGCGTTTTGTCGATGGCAGGCACAAGGTATTGAAGCACCACCTGATTTTATTTTTGTTATGAAATCTTTTGCTCATTCAACGTCTGATCTATTCTTGCTTGATGCCTCAGTTCGTTATTTTCTGATAACTGAAGTGCAGTCATGTGCCGTGAGAGGACGCTGTGGTGCAGGTTAACTTTATGCCACCCTCAAGCCTCATTTCCTTGCACAGCCCAACCAGCTGTGCTGTCCCTGATACTGCATTTCCATGTTAATGGACCTAACCCTCAATGATGTCACGCAGTGTTTCGGTTGGAATTTTTTCTGGAAAAAAAAAAAAGACAAATTCCTGGTTAAAAAGAAACTAATATTCCATGAATTCATTAATCCAATGAGGATATGCATCACATATTATCATTACACAATGCCAACTTTCGATAACCATCATTATTTTCCCCAATAACTTGGAAATTGACAAGATTGACTTCTTTTTTGTATATAAGGTCAGAGCTCATGGAAGAGCTAGAACACTGAACAGATCAGGACATAACAGAACAAAAGAAACAGTAGAGAGAGAGGGGGGGGGACACCAACAGCAGAGTTTAAGGGTAAAATAGAGGGAAACTTGAGCAAATAAGGGAAGTGTGGAGGAAAGAGGGGTAGGGGAGGATGGGAGTGTGGACAAGAAGAATGCAGTACAACTAGACGATCCGTGAACTTTTTGGGTTCCCATTGTGACAGCGGTTGATGAAAAAAAAAAAAAAAGACACAAAATATAAATATTATTTAGTGGTCAAACTTTAACTTGAAGAAAATTTGAGCATTTACCTCAGGAGTCATCGTTCGGCCAACCGGTTTCTCGAGATATATCAACACATGCTCCGTGGTTTGTCTTTATGCTTTATGGATCGTCATACCAAAACTTGACGGAATCGAAAATTGATTTTTTTAAATAATTTTTTTCGTTGCCCGATTTGAGCGAAACTTGATACTGCACACCGCAGGCGAATGGTGAGTAAGGTGGCCCTAAAATTTTTGCGCTATCGTGTTCTGTTTTGGCTTTATTTCGGGAACATACATATATATATATATATATATATATATATATATATATATATATATATATATATATATATATATATATATATATATATATATATATATATATATATATATATATATATATATATATATATATACACACACACAAGATGGGAGTTTTAGTAATATATAGATGACAACATCTGTGAGCTGAGAAAGCGAGGCAACCAACTCACACAAATTTTACTGTAGTTTTCATTCACAACCATTTTTCGGTTCATTTAACTATTGTTTTTTTTTTTTAGCAAGCATTGAGTACAATAAAATATCACCATTGGTACATCTCTCCTTCAAAAACAAATCCATCGACTGCCATATTCATTGATGGCAAGTGACCCGCATTTTACGGGTTTAGCCCGTTTTGTTTGTGAGAACCCGTGGAACCATTTTCGTATCGTCAAAACCCGTATTGCATGGAAAGTACGATCAATTTTTAAAATGCATTTTTCCCTTTTTCCCTTCCTCCATTCTGCTCGCAAGGATGGACACAGACTGGTAGATAGACCTGTAGCGACCTCGAACCGATATGCTCAGTACCATTAAAAAAAAGTTTTTGAAAAATTAGAAACAAATGTTGGATTTTCTTTTTTTTTTTTAATAGTGCCTTAGCCTTTGTAGCTCTGTGAAAAGTAATATTAAATGATCCTGACGCCATTCCTTAGTGAGTGTACAGAAGTATTTTACACCACCTCAAAAAAAATAACAAAAAACATTTTATTTCTTCAAAATGCCAATGGGATTATTAGAACAGCACTGGGCAACGCCGGGTACCCCTGCTAGTAAATAAATAAATAAATAAATAAATAAAATAAAACCCGCTTTTGATTCCTACCAACCCGTTTTTCATGACCTCCAACTTGCCACATATGCATATTGAAATAAACTGACCCAGGCTGTATCGCACAATTCCTTGTGGTTAATGTGTCATGACAAAACTAGATCTGGGAGCCGGTAAGCCAACCCTAAGCCAGGCCAAATTTTCTTCTGATCCTTCCCCAAAAACGAGATCGTTCAAAATATGTCAAAACATCAAGTAAGGAATTGGCGTTAACCTTGAATCTCAAAGGTCTCCTGGCATCTTCTTAATCTTTTGCAGTCTCTCCCTCCTCTCTTTCTCCTCTCTTTGCTTTAATTTTCTCTTGTCACATTTCTCTGAACACAATGCCTCACAGAATCGTTTCGGTTGTCTGAAACAGAACAATGGCATCTATCGTTTCTGTTTTGTCCCAAAAACTTGATGGAAAAATACTGGCCACATCCTTCAAAATTTGTGGTGCATAGAAGTAGAAGATTTTTACTCAACTTGGGGAAACTGTAAAAAAAAACGGGTCAAATCAGATCAAATCCGGGGTTGAGTGGTACATGGAAACAAGGTGATGGAGTCGAGTTCCGAACCTTGGGCCAAACACAAGTACCGGATCCGTTTTGCGTTTCGAGTCATGTTGAGCTCTCAGCTTGTAAATTCCAAATGAAGTTACTTGAAGCCGTTCGAATGGAATCAATTGTGACAATGTAGATTATGACTGTACAATATGGATCACGAGTAAATTAAACTAAAACAACTGACATGTTGTGTGTTTACTCAGGAGAACTGCATGAAAATTCCACCCTTGATGAACGTCACATGGGCAGCTGAAGTGGTTCTCAAACGCTTCAACCATCTCAAGATGATGTGTCGGTGAAGATTATTGAAAAAAAACCCTTTGTCCAAAACGACATTTTGGTCTGTCGTAACTCAAGTCTTAAACTTGCTGGTCACCGGTGGTCACCGGTGAACATTAAAGGTCCCACGGTGTCTTTGTCAAAGAGTAAGCGAGTTGTTGCTGGCACCCTGGAATTACCTTGAGTTGAACGTCACGCCTGGTCAACCAGTTCGTGAAAACCTTGGGCCAAATAACATTCTCCGACTGACCCCATTTTATTGTGGGGATAATTGGGGCCGATAAAGTAGTCGTAGTAGTACTCGTGTCCTGTAGAATAGTTCTGTTTCCGGTTTTAGCATTGTCGTCCAATTATTTATTTTATTGATGGCAAGGATATATTATTATATTATTATATTATTATATTATTATATTATTTTTGGCGTCACAATAATTACACTGACCTCTCTGCATTTAATCCAATCTGCTGAGACAATATGTAAAGGACAAATATCCGCGACAAAACACACTGTCTTGTACAGATGCTGTTTATTTAAAATGTCATAAAAAGATACCAGAGATCACTTAATCCCAAAATTATATAATATTGCACATCCATGAGGCAGGGTAATCCCAAGGTTTGTGCCTTTTGCTCAATGAGTCACGACTCAGGAGCCCAAAGGGGGAAATCTGAAGTTATCAACTTATCATACAGTGACATCATAAAGGTGATGATGTGGATCGACAACCCCGATGACAGGGCGAAGGACATGCTTGATCCATAACAGTGTTGTCGAACCGAAATGAAGGATTAATCGGCATTATCGATATATTTCGATTTTTTTTTTCCAATATGACAGCAAAATAAATCTACATGATCACTGTACCTTATGGTAAAAAAATTTTTTTTGTTGTTGTTGCTTAACCATAATAATGCAGTTCCGAGAAGTAAAGATTCCAAGGAAGCAGTATGGACGATACTTGAATTATTGATTTGGTGCATTTATATTTGAAATACAATATTTAAACTGCAATTCAATTGTTGCTATGTGATGTGTAAATAAAATAGCAAATTTAAAACTTTCCTTACATTGTTGCCATTAAAGGTTTATCAAACTTCTCTGCTATCGTTATATCATTTCATTTCATAATCTGCGGTTATAAAACTAGAGAAACCTTTTTCACGTGCGATTCCTTGGGCACCCGCTCGGGTAACCCTTACGGCAATCTCTCAAGCAGGTTCACTAATTATTCTGCTTGCATTAAAAAAAAAAACATAATTAATGGGGCACTTTTTTCAGGAGCACTTTCACCATTTAAAGATTTCCAACGGGATTTTATACAATACTGAGATACATTCCCATCACACTCTACATTCATTTGTCCTGTGGCTATAACAATGCCACTTGAATTGTTCTGGATGTGAAACGAGAGGACAGCGCGTGGACCAAATTTGGTTAATGGTCAATGTTGTATGAAGAAACATGGTGATAAGAGGAAATGGACTGCAGGACATGTTCCTCCCAAAAGAAAGGCCTGCAAGCAAACGTATCGAGGTTTGGTGGAGCATCCTGGGTGGAAGAATGTCGGAGGAATTGCTATTTGTAGAAAACGTGGAGTTTTGGAGTGAGGTGTCTCCAAAAGAAGACGTTATATGACCCGTTGAGTGCACGGTACATACTAGGGGGTGGTGGGTGTGATTGAAGATGTTCAGGCCGAGGCAAAGCCAAGATCCTGCAGGACGCGCCGGGTCACGTCGGTTTCCTGCACACACGTGGTCAGGCACGAATGATTGAAGATCCATCAGCTGAAAAGACCTTTCTTCAGCACAGGGTCCCAATGGAGTATTTAAGCTCTTCCCTAATTCACTGCCAATTCTTCCCTAATTCACTTAAACTCATTGTTGATCATGTGACTTGTCAAACAAAAAAATAAACTCACCACTTGGAGATCATCAGCTTCTTCAACTGCACACAGGACAACACGCTTGGAAGTCTCCTGAACCTCTCCTCCTAACAGGAGTTCATCCAGGATGAAATATGCTTTCTCGAAGTTAAAAATGATGTCCAACTCGCAGACCTGTGACACAGTGATATACCAGTAAATCAATGTTTTAATGGTGTGGATTGGTTTCAATAATGAACCTGGAGATTATTTGGAGTTTGTTACAATTAGTGTTAAAAACATCTATACATTATACATTACCCTGAACAAACTACAAGATGCCAAGGAAAACACAACCCTGGTGTTGGCTTGATGGTTAAGGTGGCTAGCTTAAGATATTAGGGTCTTGAGTTTGAGCCCCTGTTAACCGTTGAATTAACACCAGGTAGGTCGACTCAGCCTGTCATCCTTTGGAGGTCGGCAAAATGAGTACCAGCTTAATGGGAAGAACGAGCCATTTGAGTATCTTGCATCCCCCTGTCCCGCACAGGTTTGTGTCCTCCAGCGAAGGAAAAACTGCCTCGGTGATACGAGTTGTTGTGATCGCTGTGATAATCATTGCAAGCTGGAACATTTGTCTTGATAATTGTTGGGTCAATAATCCAGACAACCAACAAGTCCATGCGTAGCTCTGAGAAATCTTCACAGGGCAATCAGTATATGTAGCACAGAATTATTATGAGGTCATCTATTTATTACGTATTGAAAATGAAATAATAGGATTTGATCCCCTAATATCTTCCCTCCCATTACTTACGTCTTTTGCATCCTCGCTCCTCTTCTCTCCAACCCTTCTTCCCCCATTAACTTCCTTTACTCAGCTCTTTATTAATGCCCTCAATCCCACACCATCACCTGTCTATGTACTGTATGTGATGAATCCCCATCAAAGTCTGGATGCCAATCTGTCGAAGTTCTTCTTCCTTCATATGCAGCACAAGGCTATAAGGATAGCATCATTGGCTGAGGGTGCAGCTGCACCACTCGCTGATGCAGTAGGTAGGCCCTCTGTAGGTTAAGGCAGAAATTTGTCATTTGTTCAGGGTGCCGACGATAGCTCACCTACTCTTCATGAAGGACACCAAGGGATCTTTCACGTCCACCAACAAATCGATGAATCACCATGCCGAGTTGTGGAAACCTCGGGATGAGTTTTCAGCTGGGTCGGGATTCAAACCTAGGCTAGACAGCTTAGAGACGATTGTGCATACCTGCCAGCCAATAGTGTCAATATATATTAATTTGGTCTCATGAAAAGTACTTTGTTTGAGACCTTTTGAAGACCTCATACATGCATTTCAGAATCAAATGAATGAAATATCTATTGGAGTAAAGTGGCCAAATTTGAACATGGATTGGTGTTTGTTTTTTACTCCAGTTTTCTTCAAACTCTCCTTTGCCTTTCCTTAACATTTTCGGCATTAAGATGTATTGTCTGTCTCAGCTGTATCAACATTGCTTCTCAGAGTTATTTCCTTGGTGCTGAAGTGGTAGGGACAGCACCGGTGGAATTAGTATCAGTATAAACATCATCTGCTCTTCTCTGAGCTTCAGTGCCACAATAAGTTAGAACTGATCAAATATTGTGGCACAGGAAAGCACATGTAAGACAGTTTTGGTTAAATCATGGATTTGAACCTGAGCCAAGCAAGGCCTATCTCGGAGCAGAAAATATTTGTTCCAAATTAAGGCATTTTTCCCGAGATAAGAGCCATGGTTTACTTTCCTTTGGCAGGACATGTGAAATTTGTTCCAAGTGGTATAAAGTTAAATATATTTAGAGAAAACATTCTTCAATGAAACTACATGTCATGGTTTAAAAAATTTTTTTTAAGGTTTTAAACAAATATTCGTAAACTTGTATGGTGCATGGATAGATGAAACAAGGGGCAAACAGCCTGAGCTGAATAAGAAACTCACACAGCCAAAGTATTGATCAAGCAGTTCGACGTATCGATGGATGAGTTCGAGAGTGAGTAACTCATTGTCTCCTTCTTCAATTGCACAACAAAAGTACAAACTGGCATACCTGCGGTTCACACACGTGTTACTCACCGTTGGCCCCACACACCTTCACATGCTCAAAATGGGGGCATCCCTTATACATACCACATCAAACAGGTATCCAAACAATACAAGCTGCAGGACGTGTGTTGCGTGGCCTTCGTAACCAAAGGAGGCTATTCACAGGGAACATGCAAACCACCTGGTCAATATTGATTTACAGTGAAGAAGCTATGGCCCAGACAGCAACCACACTCTGAGATAACAAGCAGTGTAACCTGGTGTCAAGGAACCTCCAAGAAGACCAGACCGCTTGATGCATGCAGTCCAGGATCTCTAGGTTATCTAAGCTATACCAGCTGCTGCAAGAGGGCAATGTTTCAATGCACACTGGAACGTCTGTTTGCCAGTTTCTTACCAAGAATGTCATTTACAATTCTTCTTCTTGTTTCGTATGCAGCACAAGGCTGCGAGGTAGCATCATTGGCCGAGGGTGCGGCTGTTCCGCTGATTCAATGCTCTCGACTGGTTAGGGCAGGAATTTGTAATTTGACCAGGGTGCCAGCAACAGCTCATCATAGAATCTTCAAAGGGGAACCTAAACGCAATTTTTTTTTTTTGAAAACCATTGGGAATCATTAATCATGGTCTAATTTAAAGGGGGAAAACCAAATTGAAATTTTTTTTTTTGCCAATCGGTGTCGATTTTCGATTTCGCCAGTGACGTCACTCCTTGAAACAATATTATATTTATCTGAATGGCTGGTTACACAGAGAGACTGTGCATTTCAAGATCGGATTCCGATACTGATTCCACCGTCATCAGCAACTCTAAAGGTTCTCAGAATGTTGGACGTGATCATTGGGATTTTGAAGAAACGATTGGAGACAAAATTAGTGATGGAACCGCTTTTGGAGGAATTGGTCGGGTTTGGTCGGTAATCGGTTGGGTTTGATTTTTCAGTCAATTGATAGTTCATGAGGGAGGGATTTTGTATGAAATTGATAAATAGGTTTATATATTACTCGAGCAGAAATACCCATCATCGCTCACCAGCCGACACTGCCCAGGCACACTCGGACACCGCGGACAAAATGGACGATGAATGCTTTGTTCTACCCTGCTATTGCTATCCTGCCAGCTGCAGGAAGATGGCAATGTTCCAGCACACACTGGGATGTCTGGGTGCCAGTTTCTTACCACGAATGGCATTTACTATTGTCGATCGCCCACTTTACTCAGCAGATGTTACTTCGTGTGATTTGTATTGGTCACTGAACAAAAAACTATCGAACAAAATAAAATCTTTTTCATCTCATGATTATTCATTTATTCCTGACGCTAGAAACGCCCTGTAACCCACGCCGACAGAAAAGAGAGTAACTTTCTTCAAAGTTTATCCATGGGTAGGGGTGCATACTTTGAAAGTTTTGCGTCGATCGCTCAAGCGGTTATGGTGAAAACAAATTTAAAAGCAAATAAAGGTGAAAAAGTGAGGTGGAAGAAAAGAAAAGTGAGAGCCTCGGCCATCATTTCTCAACATGGTCATGGATGGTTGTGGATGCCCACTGCTAGTTATCTGTGGGCAAAGGATATATTTTCACCCCTGTGTGTGTGTGTATGTTTGTCTGTGAACAAGATATCTAAAAAAAGTTGTGGCTGGATTCGGGCGAAACGTAGTGGATGGCTTGGGTGGGTGTCAATGACGAATTGATTAGATTTTGATTTGTGTCAGCAGCTCCAGCTACTAGTGGGATACAAAACGTAAACTGTACAAACTGGCGGAGGTATGCGCTCTACCAACTACCGCTCTGGTTCCTTTGTTATTGATGAAACTATCGCAGTTCTGCGAATAAACTGGAAAGACAATATAACAATCAAAGCTTCTGTCAGAAGTTACAGCAACATTGATATCAGTCCTTATAATAATATGAGTTTCCTTCCAAGGACATTCAATGCAGGAAGCTTGTGTAATGGATGCCAACCTATTAGTCCAGGAGCCAAATCTCATACAAGGCCTAGAAATATGAAAACGTAGCCCATCTAGTACTTATTTGGTTTGACTCTTTTTCCAGCTTGGGACATACCTAAGGAACATATCCAGGCGTGTTGTAGTCCTGGATTGCGGTATAAGTAATTTTCTGTGAGGGTGGAAACATACCAGGGGTAGGTTGCAATTTAACTTGTTTTGCGAAAGCAAGTTTCTATGATTTCTAGTGCTTTAGTGTATGTTTAGGATGTCAGAAATGGCTAATATATTATCAGTTAATAGCAAAAACTGATTTTACACATTTTCAATGGCTCTACAAAATTTGTTATGTTCAAATGAACTAGAAAACAGGGTTACCAAAGTTATTTTTGGGATACACACATATGGGAAACAGTATCAAAATTGGATCCTCTTTTATTTTATCTTCTGAGACATGTGCATAAAAAAAGATTCAATGCTATATGAATACAATGTTATTGTTCTTAGTTCTTTGATAAGTTTGCATGAATTTCATATATATATATATATATATATATATATATATATATATATATATATATATATATATATATATATATATATATCCATATATGAAATATTTTCAGTTATCCATCAAATGAGAGATTGGAACGTGGAACAGCTCAGGTAGAGGTTTTGAACAAACATCAAAGTCAATCCCATGAGACTCAAGAATTTCTGGTTTTTCTCAAAATTATTCATCAGTGTCAGAGTCATCGGTGGAACATACTTGGGTTTGGATGTTTTCACATTGTTCATCGGCCATACAAAAACAAGCTTCTGTACAGATTAAGCCATTTGCTTTGCATCGGCATAAGTCATTGCACCTACATGCAGACTTTTTGCATTTTGCATTTTTCAAAGCATCTGTCTCCTGACCTTTTGAGCATACTTTGGCAGATGCATTGATCACATCCTGTAATGATACATCACTGGAATAAACAAGCTCGGGTTTTGAAGGATTTGGCTGCTGGTGAAAAACAATTGAATCTTTAAAATGATTCTGTATTCTGCTTTTGAGCCTATGTGATCTGTAATTATCTGCACAAATCTTTTTCTCTTCTAATAGAAACTTGAACTGGCATAACAAATATGTCATAGTGAAGGCCTTTCCATCATCGATGTCAGGGGATATTTCTGTCACAAGTTCATTGAAAGCTTCTGAGTATAGTTCTTCATCGACAGATTCCTTGTAAGATTTGTAGCTCATGTTCTGCTTTGCCGTGTATATGGATTTGCACACATTGTGAAACTTGGCTTCTGCTGCTATCAGATCCACATCTCGGATTTTTGTGAGCATGGTGCTGTCTCCTTGTTCCTCAGCGGCATCAAGTGTGTTCTGGCAAGCACTGAATGTTGCTACAGAGAACAGCTTGGTGACTTTTTTTTGGCTCATTTTTTGGCAAAATATGCACATAGACCAGTCCATTCCAGAAGTGCAAAATCTTGATGACCTTCTTTGCTCATCATCCTGTCTGTCAGTGTCTTCTACATTGGCTTCCAATGCTTGCTTGAAGAGTCTTTTCTTTACATACCTTAGATTTTGTGCACTTGTATATTTAGCATAACAGTTTCTGTGCCAGACAATGTTGAGCTCAAACAGGTTTTCTAGTTTCAGTCTATCGCTGATTTCATCCTGTCTTTGCTGCATTGCATGTTGAAACTTATTGATGTCAGTTTCTGTTGCACCACTAATAGTCTCAGAGTTATAAGTCTGGCATATCACACACTTGTTCCAGTCGGTTGTTTTCACCCGCTTTGTTGGAAGAAGGCAAAGAGTTGACTGGTCATCACTACTGCTGTGGCTGTCCATCATGAGTCTATCTGAAAAAAACATATGATAAATATTGATAACATGTTTTTTTTTACAAAGATGCATGTAACATTTCAATTAATTTAGCTGCATGTGATATTTTGAAAAACTTGAGATTAATTAACTTATCTAATGTTAGTTGAAAATCTTAAATAACTGTACTATAGGTGTATTCCTTGTCGTGAAAGATTGTAAGTTATAAAATGTATAATTACCACTGTTATCGATATCTACATTATGGGGGATTCCATCTTTTTTTTCTTTCCCGGTTTCCAGAATTATATGCTGTACTAATTAATAGCCGAAAAAAAAAAAACTGGGTAATCCCTTGAAAAAAAATAGATCATTGGAAAGTAAATAGATACAGTATTAGTGTTGGAGATAACAGGTACGTCTTGTCTACCAGTGAACTTTTTCACAATCTGGTCTGTGGAAATTGATCAAGACAAAATTGATTGACCACATTATATTACTAATCTTACAATAAAAATTATTAATATAGTGAAACCTCTTTTGAGAAGTCATCCAAAATGTCACAAAAGACTGACTTGACAGAAGGGGTGATCTCTCATGAGCAGTCTGTTTTCATGTAAAAGTGCCAGTATAGCCAAAATTAGGAGGCCTTTCAAGAGAAGGTGGTGGCTCATGAGAGGGACCTCTCGATAGGTTTCACTGTATTAGTAATACATTTTACAGATTATCATAAACATAATATAAAAAGAGGATATAAGATCATTGCAATTTATATTTCAGGAGGATAAATCCAACTTTAGTACGATTAACCGCTCATGAATATTGTCATACAAACTTGTTTTCTGGTTGAAGTGCACATGATGAATATGGTTGTGGTTGGAAAATGTGTGTTTTTGGTTCATGCTATTATTTTAATTAATATTAACCACCTTAATTATACACATATCAGCTAACACATGTATAAAAACTTTTAAAACTCCTAAAATTGGGTTTAGTGAAAATGCATACAATTGTCACCTCCAACTGGTGTGTTTTAACCCATTTTGCAAATTACTTATACCGCAATTCATGACTACAACAGGCCTGGGAAGGTTGCTAAGGTATTTTTCAATCTGAAAAAAAGACAAGACAAATAAGTACTGCATGGGCTACGTCATCAGGTTGGGCCTGGGTATTGCTCCTGGACTTTATGGTTATTTCCCCTTGCTATGATATATAAATAAATATATATATATATATATATATATATATATATATATATATATATATATATATATATATATATATATATATATATATATATATATATATATATATATATATATACTGAGCATCAACCAAGGAGGCAGCATGTACCGATTTTAAAAGTTTGAGTGTAACTTGGCTTGGGTTGGGTTTGAACCACCAACCTCCCAAACTCAGAGCATATTCTCCATTTCACCACCAAGTCTGGTTTTATTGGATAGAAGTACATTGAAGAAGACAGACAGCTCTAACTCGATGGGAAATCTTATCAGCTTTACACTGGAAAATCAACATTCGTTGACATTTGTCCCCAAACCAGTTAGTTTTGACCATAGCTGACACTATGGGTGTGAGGCATGATAGACCTGAAGTTTCTGAACGGTCTTCGATATATGGGAAACGAGTTTATGAACGGTCTTCGTATAACTGATACAAACCAGAATCTCAAAATTAGTCCTCCATGTCTTCAAGACAGCCATTCACCACCATCTCATGTCATCCCCAATCCATACCCATGAATCCATTATCTTTTCTACTCTCATTATCTCTCCCCAAGTCCACCTCTTTCCGTGGACTGTGATTCCAGGTTATCGGGTTTCCTCCGGGCTCTCTCACTCTCCTTTTCAGTTGTTTTTTTTGTTCCATCTCAGGTCTTCCCCAGTTTTACGTTCCACTTCTGTGATTGAGAATTTGTGCCTGTATCCAGCTTGTTCACCCCCTCATGTCTTCATCCCACTCATCTTGCTCTCGTTCTTCTCCTTGTCCATTCTTCTTGCAGGTCTCCTTCTATCCCTGTTGTTGGTGCCCCCCCCAACCCCCTCTTTCTACTTGCTTTTCTTTCTGTTATGTCCATATCCATTTTGTGTTCTAGCTCCTCTACAAGCCTCAGGGTCTGTATCAAAAACGAAAGTCGAGCAGCCGTACCTAGATGTAAATATGATGGCCAAGCGCAAAAAGAGATGCATCTAAATCAGGAAAAAAAATAAAGAGAAAAAGACATAAAATGTCATAGCCCCCCATGGTTTTAGTAATTTTTGCTGTACGGAGTTAATAGACTAGTCCAAACTTACAAGATTTTTGTGTATGCGCAACTGACTTGACTGGTCATGTGACATGGAAGAACATTTGTGACATGTGACATTTACCCAAGTTTGAACAAAATTGGACCATGAATGTTCAAGAAATGGTTGAGGCCACATTTAAGTAACAAAATGGCTGCCAGTTGGTTATCTTGGATCTGATCTCGAAAAACAATGCCGTGAATATGTAAGCCATCCTTCCTTATCTCTGTGCCAAGTTTGAACAAGATCGGTAAATGCAGGTCCGAGCAATGGTTGAGGACGTGTTCAATACTGGGTTTATTGCAACTAAAATGGCCGCCAGTCGACCTTCTTTCATCAAATCATGAAACAAAATGATGTGCATATGTATACCGTCATGAACTGTCTTTGTGCCAAGTTTGGAACAAAATCGGTCCATGCATATCCATGGATGCAGACGCATGGACGGATGAGACCCAATGCACGAGCCCCATTTTGGATTACGTTCAATGAGGGCTTAAAAAACAACCCCTGACATTGTACCTTTTGTAGATGATGCTCAAGTCACGCCACTGCAGGCATGAGCTCGAACGGGGACCTCTTGCCAGTACTGTGGTCAGCAACTCCCGCCGCGTCTCTCGCCTCTCACGCTCTCCCGCTGCCACGAACCACTTCTGCAAGCGTATGCAACCCTGCCGGCTGAATAATAGCATGAACCGGATCTGTGTGACGTCAGGACATGAACAGGTCAGGGTGGGAGAAATTCATAGGATGATGAACTATTATTTAACCACGATCGAAAAACGTGAACGAGATAGCTGAGTTAATGTCATGGGCAGGCAGGATAGCTCAGAGGTAATCCTTTGAGATGTCGAGTGGGGGTTCGATTCCTGATCTGACTATATACTCTGATCTCTGTTGCTTGCAAGCTGCAGGGTGTTTTATTAGAGTGTATGGATATGCAGTCCTTCAAACGTGATGATAGCATTTTTCCTCGTGAAGAAGCTAGAAATCCTACCTTTTGCAAAGAACAGATCAATGTGTGCCAGTATGCTGAGCAAACGTCGAGTGCCTGCACTGATTAACGGACAAGAGCACTCGTTAATTGCGTTGAGCGAACAGACAGAATTCACAAATGAGCTGAACATTTTATCACGGAATGTAAAATCTCATTCACAATCGAGGGCTCGTTCACATAAAAATACGGTGACACAGATTTCAGCCTCATGGAACACTTGTACAATAAATCACATGTTGGGCAAGGGCATCAAGAGGATATATCAATGTACTTTTACATGGATGACCAGGACGTCATCGAAGTCATCGAACAGTGAACACGTGGTATTTGAATATTGCTCTTTCATGAGACTAGATTTTGTGCACTGAAAAACAATCTGGGTCCCCTGAAACATGAGCCAGTTTCAGATGGGAACACGAACAGGTCAATACAAATGCTTTCTTGATAAATATATCAAGGAGTCATGACTTCAGTAGACATTGGATGAGTTGCAACACACACACACACACACACACACACACACACACACACACACACACACACACACACACACACACACACACACACACACACACACACACACACACACACACACACACACACACACACACACACCCTGATTGTTTTACCGTGAAGCATGCTTTTGCTATTTTTACCCACCAATCATCATTTTTCTTTCGGGGTACTTTCTCCACTCTTTGGCCTAGTTTCAGAAGGAGAAAAGGCGGTTTATTTTATTTTTTGGCCCATCATCAAGAGAGAATGACGTCACTCGGAACGATGGGAGAGATGACGTGATGACGAAGAAAGAACACGCAGCCTTACAAAGAGCTCGATTTTAGTTCCCACCATTTTTGGAGTTATACCTATTGCAGGGTTTCTTTCTACAACTAGTGTCCCCAATTTTTAATGGGACCTCTGAGGTTCTTGTCCGCCTCGGAGTACTAAACCACCATTCGGGGTTTTTTTCCTGCCAATTTCCAAGCTATATCTCGGATCTGGCTGAGACTTTTGGAATTAAATTTTACATCAATAATGGGAATACAAAGTTTGCGGGGTCAACATAATTTTTCTTCACCTTGACCTAATTTTTGAGGTCATAATGCAATTACAGAAATCTTTCCATTTTTTTTTTTTTACCATAACTCGACATTTTTGTCTAATTGTAAGGAAATTGCCCTCTAGATAGCCGAGAGTATGGTGCATTTATGCTTAATTTACATCATACCCCTTCGAGTTGATGGTCAAGGTTAAATGGCAGTCAAAAAAAAGTGTTTTTTTGTCATTCCTCAATTTTGCCAATGGAATATTAAAGAACACTTGGCCTTTCAAGATCTTCTTGCAGCACAATGGCGTACCTGCACTGAAGTTGTGCACCTGATATTTGTTTGGTGTCCTTTGTTTTTTTTGTATACATTGTTGAGGCTCGGATGAGAGCTAACACACAACGCACAACAAGGGGGGCAGGAGACAAGAGGGGCGGGAGAGAGAAGGACAAAACAGTGGGGAACAGACACATTTGGAAATCTGTGGAAGGGAGAGGGATGGGGCGAGGAACATGGGGTATACAACACCACAGGGACTTTCAGGACCTTACACAATAGGAAAATTTCGGGAAGGAAGGCAGGGAATTTGAAGGAGGTGGATTTGGGGTGGATTAACGGGGGAAGAAAAGATCGTGGTTTTGGATGGGGGAAGATAAGAGGTGGTGATGAACAGCTGTTTTGAAGACCTGGAGGGAAGAATGGGATTGAAGAAAGTGTGGGAGTTAATTCCAAAGGTGGGAAAAAAGAGGAATGAAAGAGTGAAGGTGAGCAGTGATTCATGAATTTGGTAGTTTTACCAGAAGTGGGGGTTGCTGGCAGACCTTGAGTGCCCTGTGGAAATATGGGGGGGGGGACATCACTGGATGTCCACCATCTCATGTCATCCCCAATCCATACCCATGAATCCATTATCTTTTCTACTCTCATTACCAGTTTCAGAATTTATTTTTTGGCCCATCATCTTCACCTTGACATCTATCACATCAGAGACAAAGCAGGGGGGCGAGACCAGAGAGGACACGGCAGAAGACAGAAAGACCACCGACCTGTCTGCGGTGAGAGAGAGTGAGAGGCCCAAAGACAACCTCACCGCGGGAGATACCAATGATGCCTTGATTTCCACAGCGTGAAGCCAAGAAAGTTAAGAGGCAGGAGCACCAGCCCAGAGGAGAGAGAAAGAGAAAGAGAAAGAGAAAGAGAAAGAGAAAGAGAAAGAGCAGTATTCCATTAGACTGCAGCCAAAAGCTTTGTATGTGGTCAGGAGCTCAGGTGGGCCGAGGAAGGACTTTGCACGACGGAGGATTCCCAGTCAGCTACTGGCTTTGGAGGCCAGGTTGGAAATGTGGCTTTCCCAGGAAAGATCATGGCAGATAGTGACACCCAGAAGCTTGAAGGAAAGGACTTCTTCCAGAGGATTGTTGAGAAAGTGGATGGGGGGGGGGGAAAGTTCCAAATGGTCCTTTCGGGGAGACATATTGAGAGTGTGAAATTTGTCCGGATTGAAAGACATGTTCCACGTGTTGCACCAGTTTGTGATTTTATCCAGATCTACAGAGAGTGAAGAAGCTGCTGCTTGCCGGTCTGAGGGATGACAGATGGCACGGCAGAGGGTGGAGTCATCAGCAAAGAGTTAAAGAGGATTTTCCAGAGAGTCGGAGAGAGTCCTTTACGTACTTTTTTCGGATTGTGACATAATTAACAAAAACACGTTTTTGATTATTACCTGAATACTTTTCCTCCGATTTTCATGATGTTGAGTTTTATGGATAGATTGTAGATGGAGACACACTTTCTTATTATATCCTGTATCCCGAAATTTTGAAAGTCAAGATCATATGGCAGTCCAAAAACAATATGGCCATTATTGGTACATGGGCTTCCCCTCGGTGATCGATTTGTTATCTTAGATAGCTAGTTCCAACTGTTCTTCAATCCACATAGTAAATGGTGAGTAAGAATTGTATTTTTTGTCTTCGCAATGTCTACCTTAGTAACCCGACGTGATTTGAAGAAGCAACGATGCATGAAATTTTGGCTTCAAGTTCATAATTAAACTCTTTCCACTCAGGAATCATGACATGAAACAAACGGAAAGCAGTCTTGAGAAAATGAAAATAAGTTGTGAAAAAAACTTTTTCTTTGTCTTTGTTTTCAAAAAAAAAAGTTGTCTTTGATTTAAATAATAAAAAAAATAATCCAAAGCCTCAAAGAGAAACTGCTCAGGGGAAACATGGAATGTCCTTGAGTAGAATAAGAACCCCTTCCGACACAAGCACTGGTGAAAAATTCACTTGATAAAGTAGAATTCACAACCAGGTTACTCGCGTAAGAGACCTCCCTCGAAAGTGATACTTCACTGGGTATAACTCCTCCCAAACTTGCCAGGTTTGAGGCCTCATTGAGGTGTTCTTATTTATGTTCTAAAAGGACACAAAACATCATTGAGGCATTCGATGCCGATCACACCCCCCACAGACGAACAAACCCGAGCCGTCTCGACTTATAGCTAGGCCTCGATGTAGGCCTCCAGCAAGGCCACAATGATTATATTAGCTCATAAAGGGTCTTGAATGAGTCTTTACGCGCGAATTATTTATTCCATTGCCTGTCCGATTCTTTTTCCAGCCATCAGATTTTATGTGAACTGCATATGGATTGTTTGAAACTGATATATTGAGGCCTCATATGCGATTTCTCACGGCCATGGCTTCAAGTGTGACGTGCGATATTGCCTCCGACACCCTCGCAGCCAAATTGTTACCTGTATTCAACACATAACCCCATTCCTAGTGGCTGTTAGGATTGTTTAATACTCGTCTGAGGGAAATTTGGAGAAAATGGGACGGACTTACATGAAGGTGGGGTATAAGCTAAGAGTTGTTGGTCTGCACACCTACCGGAAGTAAAAATTATTATAACCAGTTTTCTAGTTCCGTCAAGTCGTGGCCGATTTCTGGTGACATTCATGATCAAATTTCTCCAAACATCCCCCATCCTGCACTGCTTCCTGAAGCTCTGGCAGAGGCAGTGTGGTGCAGCCTTGACCCCATCCATCGAGCCTATACAAGCTTTTCCTCGTCCTCTTATTCCCTCAACCAGACCCAACATGGTTGATTTCTCCAGACTTTCATTTTCTCCATGCATGATGTATCCAAAGTTTGACAGTCTCTTTTTTAGCATCAGCATTTTTAATGTACATACATGGTGCTCTCAGTTCATCAAACACTGATTTGTTTGTTCTTCTTGCAGTCAATGGAATTTAAAAAAATTGTTTCCAACACCACATTTCAAAACTGTCAATCTTCTTCATTTCTTTCTTATTCACTGTCCATGACTCGCATCCATAACATGGCAACCGGCAATACCAGAGCATTCACGAACCTCCTCTTGGCTTGTATTGTCACATCTTTGTCTTTCCAGATCCTTGTCAATCCTGACATCGCTGTTCTCTCCAACACGAACTGTCCAGCAACTTGTCCTCCACTCATTTCATTCTTCGATTCCAGGAAGATGAAACTTTCCACTATTTCCACATCATTGTCTCCCAATCTGAACACATCGATCTTCTCAGGTGAGATTTTTTTTTTAATGTTTTAATAAAGACCAGCTTTTCACTCCCCTTCTTCACTCTCTGCAACAGTTTCAACAAGTCTTCTTTACTCTCTGCCAACAGAGTGCTATAATCAGCATACCTTAGATTTTCGATACACCTTCCTCCAATCCCGACTCCAGCATCTATGCCAGCCGAGTTAGATTTTTCATCAAAATTATGATAAGCACAAATGAATAAATCAATTCCATCAGATGATAATGGTATAATGATAATAATATTAACATTGGGACTCGCAAGATGGCATAGACCGAGAGGTATGCACACTCACTTCTAAACTGTCTAGCCTGGGTTTGAATCCCAATGAAGCTACAAACTGTCATGCATGTGTTTCACAGGCAGGGTGATTCATCAATGGTGTGTGCTGTTCCTCAGATGGATGTTAAACTGGGTGTCTTGTCTGCCAGCATTAGTTGGTGTACTTTAAGATCCCATGGTGTCCTTTGCTAAGAGTAGGTGAGCGATTCATGCTGGTCGGTTCTTGAAAAACAGGGCCAAGCTTACCCCAACAAACCACACAATGGCGTGTGAGTAATTGTGGCCGTTAAAGAATCATCATCATAAAAATAGTAATAATAAAATATTAACAAGCCGGGAGGCAACGATGGTTCACGAGCGGTATTTGACGATGTAGATTGTTTCAGAAGTAAAGGATGAGACAATGTGATCAATTTTGACCAAGTTATAAAAATTATCAACATGATGTGGTACGAGTGATGGGTTATTAGCTGCAAAATGTCGAAAACCCGGTTACGTTCAACAACTTTCAAAATTTGACCTTTGCATAACCTTTAAAGGTCACAAAACAATGTTGTGGACATTAAAATAAGGAAACAGGATACGTGCTATAGCTTATTGGAGTTAGTTCGTCGAAGAAGGTCGAAAACAAGGTTCGATTCCCACAACTTTCAAAATTTGACCTTTGTGACCTTTAAAGGTCAACGGTCAGGGATTATGACCTTTGGTGCAAAACTTCCTCTGGAACATTCCAGGAACAATATAACATCATATAGGCTATATGGCATTTCGCATTCCTCAGATTATCCATACTTTGATGAAATCGGTGTAAAAACAAACTTGAAGGGGGCGCCACGGGCAAGGTCTTCGAGATAGAGCAAAATGGTTTCAAGACTTTAGGTGGGGAATGACCAAGATTATGCATAAAAATATTGTCATCCTAGCTCTCAAAGTTTGGGCGGTCGTATGATTTTATGTCAAAATTCGCAATTTTCTAAGTTTTTGACCTTGTGACCTTGACCTTGGGACGAAAATGAAAAATCCAACAACGACTAGTTTTAGATAATTAATTTTGCTATTCAAATACCGAAGAACCCATTCCATTCAGTCAATTCCCTCGGAGAAGATAGATTTTTAATCCAACTACCCCCTAAAAATGGCTACTTTTGCCCGTGGCTCCGCCCACATTGGGCGTAGCCACACCCTCATCCAGGAAAACACAAGACATTGATGTCGAACACATAACCAAGTTTCATCAAAATCGGATCACATCCCACGAAGTTGTGCTCTGGACAGGCAGACAGACAAGCCGGTAGGCGGACATGGGTAGTTGACTACCCAATATAACGTGACGTGATGGGCCCATTCGATGGGGAATGACCTGAGGATTAAGCACAAGAAAATTCATGATTCTAGCTTCAAGGGTTAATGCTGCAGATTGTTTTTTCGTTAAAATACCCCCACATTTAGAGGTTTTTCGGCCGTTGCTAGGCAACGGAAAGGTCCATAGCAACGGTTCTTTCTCACACATAACTAGAACATACCTTGAACCTACCATACCAGCTTCATGCATATCAGACTCATAGTCTCTGAGATCTAACGAACTTCGTTTTTTTATTGTTTTCGACCAGGGTTCATTCAAAGTCCATCTTCTCCGACAGTTTAAATTTTTTTTAAAAAAAATTAAAAAAAAAAAAAAAAATTTTCGACTGGATCGACTACCCAACACACAGACAGACATAACGAATATAGTGGTCACTCTGGCTGGCGCTCGTGAACCAACACAGCATCGTCTGCACGGTGCGCAAATACATACACACATGATCAGTTCCCTACATCCCCGGAGTGAGCTGGTGTTTCTCGTCGGTTTAAAACTAACAAGCAAAATCATGAAGGACACTGTATACGATGCGTCATGATACAAAACACAGGATAGCCGGCTTTAAATGACAATCAATAAAATTCCACATCTCCTCGATTCTGCCTTAATTTCCTGATGAACCCACAAAGCGTGGCGCCTGACATGGTAAAAGTGAAAGACGTACCATTCCGTTGTCTCCTGTAAACTCGGGGGTTGAGAAGCGATAATTGCAGAGCTCACTAACCACACCCACGTAATCAGGGCTGAGATGAAAGAAGCAACACGTGGTTTGGCTTCGCGAGCAATTACTGATGAACAACGTCAGGTCAAAACACTCTTGCCTTGCTTTCCCTGCGCCGGCTTTGCTCAAAGTTTAACGACTGGATTTCGTGGAAGTTGGTTACATCCTCTTCCTCGATTATCGGGTCTTGCCAACCATAGACCCCTCACCGTCTCGGGTCTT
The DNA here is from genome assembly GCF_056783735.1 of Eptatretus burgeri. Taxonomy (NCBI): domain Eukaryota; kingdom Metazoa; phylum Chordata; class Myxini; order Myxiniformes; family Myxinidae; genus Eptatretus; species Eptatretus burgeri. The sequence goes on from NC_140967.1 coordinate 54,320,331, forward strand.
GCCCATAGATTAACCTCGATTTAAAATGCGTTTAACACCTCGAGAAGGAGTAGAATCGACACAAAGCCATTTTGTATTTTATCATTAATCTTAAGACTCAAGGTTTGTATAGAAATTAAATGCAGGAATAAGAAAGCAGACATCAATGTATTTGTACCTGAATTACACGGACACAAGTAGACGATGGTTGTTGGACAAACACATCGAGTGTATGCGATCTGAACCAGGGATGCTCAGTGTTCCAGGTATGCAGATGTGGGTGGGGGGGGGGGACAACTTTTGTTTGAAAGTGACAAATGCTTGCGGATCTCCTGGTGACCTGGACAGGCAGTCACTGAAAGCAGAGTATGAGGAACGTTTAAAACGTTCTCGGATCGAGATACTCACAATAATCCAAGAAACACCAAGCTGGTTTTTTTTATTCTTCAACAGACAAGAATGATCCTTTCTTACCAACTTTGTTTTTTATTAACTGCGGTTCCTGGATTATGGTGAGCATCTCGTATATCTGCAGTGAAGCCGCAGAAATGGCACCACGTTCATTTTATGTCCCAAACCCCATGATACTCACCCAATTAATTTGAAAAAGCAACTCCATGGCAACTCAGCTGTACCTATACTTTGCTCTTCTGGAGACACCAAAAGCAGTGAATAGTCTGCAAATGGACTTGCACCAGGGTCTTTCGCTCCACTATATCTGTGTATGGACCATCACATGAGACAACGAGGGGATTAATAAGGAATTAAAATATTGGACTCGCATATCATTTTGAATAGATCCAATTTCGATTCATTCGTGATGTCACCATACTGTACAGTGTATACTTAAATCTTAAAATGACTATCACAGAATCAAACCAGGGCCCAAAGATGGCCATAAAAACAGGGTGCTGGGGTGGGAGGGTGGAATGCTCGGTCTCTTCATTTGTTTGGGATGTCTTCATGGTGGCATTTTGTTGATGTTTGTATTCTCTTAGCCGCTGGCACATCTAGAGAAACCTCAACATCCGACCCTCGGAAAGGTTATTGTAGCACGAACAAGAAGTATCCGTTGAAATGGACGACATAGTGCTCACATACACAAGGGAGTTGTTAATCAGTGCAGATTGGACAAGATATTAGCAACATTTGATCAACATGTACAGCAACGCACACGGAATGAGATAACGCTGGATTTATGCTCGACCAACACTCCTCGGACATATTAATTGAAGGCTCCTCCTCAGCTGGGAAACTCTGACACCAATAACATCCTTTTGCTTCCATGTTACAAAAGGAGAAACCGAAAAGGTGCAAAGCGGTTACTAAAGCCACTGTCACACCTTGATGTTTTAGCCAGCATACGGCAACGTATCAAAATCTATGTAAAACGCTGGCGTACGCTGAACTATTGATGTTTTTTTTTCAGTTTTTGGCGTATTCATAAGGAGTTGGACGTATGCATTACGTATTAGTAACGTACACAGAACGTTTCGATAACATATAGATAACTTATACCAACGAATGCTTTGCGTGTTGTTGGCCTTCAGAACCTATGCCCAACGATAGTCTAACGTATGCATAGCATGCGGTAGCGTATCACCGACGATCACGTGGCGTAGCCTATTAAAAGGCTGCCACTCAAAAATTCAAATCATAACCGCACTAGACATCGAAGTGTCAAGGCCCTGTCACACCTTGACGTTTTAGCCAGCATATGCCGACTTTTGAAAAATTTTCCGAATATGCTGGCACATGTCGAATACGTTATGGGTAAGTTTTGTATACGTTAAGAGCACACTGAAGCACGCTGGCATACGTCGTAGTATGCCGAGCACGTCGACAAATTTTAAGCATGCTGAAAAATTTGACGTATGCTCGCGTATGATGCACACGTTCCGCATACGCTGACCATAAGTTGTAGGCACGTTATGCGATCGTTGACACACGTTACTTGTAAGTTACTCATAAGTCGAAACACGTCGAGGTAATGTTTAGCGTACCCGAAACTTATTTCTAACCTAAGAGTAACGTGCTTTGAACCTATGTGTAACGTATCTAGAACGCATATTGACGTATGTAGATGTATTTGACGTCTTCCGGATGACCACATAACTTACTGAACATGTTACTAAGTTACAGCTACCGTATAATGGCGTATAGGCAGCGTTTAGGGGAATTGGTATATAAAAACGGGGTTCACACAGGAGGAACCCATCAGTGTTCCAGACGCCATGGTTTTTTTTTTATATTTTTTTTTTCTTCGGCATGACGGTGATGTTAACACTTCGATTTCTAGTGCGGTTATGATTTAAATCATTGAGCGGCAGCCTATTAATTATATTATATTATAACCGCACTAGAAATCGAAGTGTCATCACTGTCATGCCGAAGGAAAAAAAAACAAAAAAAAAAAACATGGAGTCTGGAACACTGACGTTAAACATTACCTCGACGTGTTTCGACTTATGAGTAACTTACAAGTAACGTGTGTCCGACGTGTGTCAATGATCGCGGAGCGTGCAGAGAACTTATTCCCAGCGTAGCGGAACATGTGAGCCATACGTCGAGAACATCGTAAAATTTTCAGCATGCTTGAAATTTCACGACGTACTAGACGTACCACGGCATATGACAGCGTACTTCCTCGTTTTTCAGCGTGCTACTAATGTATACACAACTTACCCATACCGTATTTGACGTGTGCCAGCGTTTTACACACATTTTTCATAGGTCGGCATACGCTGGCTAAATCGTCAAGGTGTGGCTGCGATGTTGACACTTCCAATTTTCAGGCGGTTATGATTTAAATTGGCATGCAGCAGGTTTTTAACAGAGAACACCACGAGTTCATCGGTGATACGTGCAGCGCGCTATGCCTAAGTTAAACTATCGTTGGGCCTAGGTTGTGAACGCCGACAACAGGTTCAGCATTCATTGGTATAAGTAATCTATAACACAACGAAACGTTCTGTGTTCGTTACTAATATGTTATGCATACGACCAACACGTTATGCATACGACCAAAACTTTTTTAAAAACCTCAAAACTTCAGCGTACACCAACGTTTTACATACATTTTTATACGTTGCCATTGCTGGCTAAAACGTCATGGTGTGACAGCGCCTTTACCTGTGATGGGGGCAGTTGAAATCCCAGTGCCTGCCGAATGCAATCTACAATTTGGTAGCCGATAACTTGCCTGGA
>NC_140967.1:54328516-54331016 GCF_056783735.1 Eptatretus burgeri
GGTTCATTAAAACACCCCTTTTGAAGATAATTAACAGCCTTATTTAATTACATCCTTCATCAGGTGATCTTTAGTAACCACTCTCGATGGGGTCTGAATGCGTAACCTAGGTAAGCTCACTATGGTCTGAAGCGCCATGTTTTTTGGCCTGCTCAACCATGCCTTGACTTGGAACAGGCTGCAACGATCTAACGATAGATATTTTTCCACTTTCTTCACTCATTATTGAATGCCTGTTCATCATTGCAATGCTTATAAATGCTCGGTTAAGTCAGCGCTCATTGCTTTATTTCAGTTCCGCACTTGCGATCACCACGACAATCTCTTAAACTGAGCAGAATTACACATTTTAAGCTCCAGTCGAACATGCAAGCAGTTCCGACGCATAGATTATAAAAAACACAAAACAAACAAAAACAGTTAATTTGTCCAATTTGGACATATTTAACATTTCAGGCATCTCCGGGAGATGCATGCTTAAAATGATGGTTCGGTGTTTGCTAATCACGTGCCAAGGGAGCCGTTTCTTATCAACCGTTTTGTTGGAACACTGAAGCCACATGGCGAACTCTCTGCATTATTCGCACTGTCACTGAATACCGTATATTGATCGACTTGAACAAAGTTCAGGGGTCACTCGCATGCGTTCTTAGCCACGTGTTGTTCTGCGGTCCAACAGGCCATGACGAGCTCGCTGAAAATGTGAAATTTTATTTTCCACGACCTTTCTCCGTTTTGTACGTCATTCCATGATATGACCTGTCACTTTGGCATAGATAAATACAAATAAAAAAAATCAAACGTTTCGTTTTCAAAAGTTTCTTCAACCATTTTGCTTGGTGAAGCCACATGGCACCCATTTAAGTTTCCATGATGATACTACAGTTCTATACCAGAGGTAGGAGGATAAAATAAATTATTTGATCATGAGCAAAACATTTTTTTCAGGTATTAAGGACTGAAATCGCCATATCACGGCAGGAAAGCCAAAAGATACGCATGCTTCATCTCTGTAGCCTGGATTTGAAAGCCGACCCAGCTATAAACTGTCATCCCGGTGTTTCACAGGCAGGGTGATACATCAATGTGTCCCGTCTCTCGGATGGATGATAAACTGGGCATGTCATCTGCTGGAATCCCTCACCCCTCTCCCTTCCAACCCTATCTCCTACCCTTCCCCTTTCCTCTATCTCTTTCAAAACCCTCCCCCTGCTCCCCAACCTTTCCTCTCTGTTGAGGGGATTAGCACGGACTAATTGGATTCAGAGTCAGCCGACCTTTGCCAAGAAGATAGCTCGAGTTTTAAATGCTCACGCTCATAGTCTCGAAGTATCCATGCGTACGTGCATACCTGCAAGTTGTTGTTTCCTGCTATGTCCACATGTGGATGAGTTTCATGAGGTGAAACAGAGGCCTAATAGGTCTAACAGTATCCGTGTGTGTGTGCTGATTGCTATATACATATGTGGGTTTCAGAATGAGGAATGGAGTCCTCACATGGTGGGTTCAAAGCATCCACCTTCATTTCAGGAAGGGGGTCACGATTCCTGGACCAAGCTGTGAAGTTTTCTGTTCTCAAAGTTTTGTACCGAGGGCTCTTCAGGATCATCGCTGAGCCCCGGATAGCTTCCAAATGTAGTTCGTTTGTGATAATATTCCCAGGGATGGTTTTTATATTAGCTCACCTGCAAAATAGTTCCAGGGAGCTGATGGGATGGTATGTCGTCAGTCCACCCATCCATCCACAAAAACTACACATACGATTTCAAGGAAATTTGACCACTTCATCAACCATGATGGCATGAAAACAACAAAAAACAACGGGGTGTGAAGGGGTCGACAGAGGGAGTTTACTGGGGGGGGGTGCCCTCCCAAAGAGGTATTTGGTTACTTCTCAGAAACGATACACACAATTCCGATGAAACTTCACTACAACCTTCATGATTGTCACTGAGACCGGGGACAGCTTCCAACTGTAGTTTATTTGTAGCAATATTCCAAAGGATGGTTTTTAATATCTCCTGTGAGGTTCTTAGTCATCACCCCCGGAGCTCCCACAATCACTGGTACAACTTTCCTCTCCCCTCCATCCTCTCCTCTCCCCTCCCCTTCCTCCGTCCTCTCCTCCTCTCCCCTCCCCTCTGTCCTCTCATCCTCTGTCCTGTCCTTCCTCCATCATCTCCTACCCTCCCCTCTGTCCTGTCCTGTCCTTACTCAGTCCTCTCCTCTCCTCCCCTCCCCTCTGTCCTCTCCCCCCACCCACCTTCATATCCTCGTCAGCGAAGCGACAGGTTGTATTTTCACGTATCAAATAAAATGCCAATTACCTTTTCGCCTTCCCATCCAATGATAATGCATGGGCAAAGTTAAGTGGGAATAGTTCTTTGCTTTAGCTGCTCCCTTTACTATGCCCAAGGGAACAGATAAATACCAATAATAGTACCAGTGTCATAAAACAAAACGTTTATTCATCTTATAAGGAAAACAAAATCATAAAAAG
>NC_140967.1:54336016-54486016 GCF_056783735.1 Eptatretus burgeri
AGACACAGCATCCAGTGACTTCCTTGTGGTGCTAATGGCATCTTCTCCTTTTGTGACAATGACTGTGCTTGTCGTCTGTGCTTCACAAATCTTTTCCGCAAGGAAGTGAAACAGCTCAGTCTTGTTGCTGTCATCTCGAAGAAAGCTTCTCCAGTTACTTTGGGTCTTACTGGTTCCTGTCACTCTTCTGATTCCTTGCCCCCTTTTCGACCGTGCCTCGGACTTCCGACTTGACTTCTTGTACATATCAAACACTACGTCCACCCTCTCGTACCTGGCACCATAGGATTCCACCTTTGGGATGATGTCTTCTTTTGCATAGTCATCAAATATCTTTGAAGTGTGTGGAGGTAGGGCATTGATAAGTGCTGAGCCATCAATGATGACTGCATCTCCCCTTGGTTCTCTGTCTGGGATGTTCACTTGCGCTTCAAGAATTTCAGCCAGCTGTGACTTCAAATTTTTTTTTTCTTTCAAAATTTGGATTTTCAAATGGCCAATCAGGCAGATTTGATCAGAAAGCCCGGCAGAACAGAAATGCCAAATTTGATGCTTGTATCATAATTTGCACGATTTTTCTACTATCTACTACACTAACACACACACACACACACACACACACACACACACACACACACACACACACACACACACACACACACACACACACACACACACACACACACACACACACACGTGGGTCTGTTGTGTGACTGGATTCTTCTTGTGCTCCATCTCTCATTTCTTTCTTTTTTCGTTGTCTATGGAGAGGTGAATCTTGAAAATAATTTTCTGCAAGCCTCACATTGTTGGGTTTGAGGATAGAGGAGGAGCAGCTGAAACCTGTATCCTATCCAGCTTCCTCATGATGACTCCATCTTTGTCTATTTGGTCAGTTAGTTATCTGAATGCACTTGCACATTGAAAAATGAAAATCGTCGTCACGTCTTGAAGCATCGTGAGTATCTCGTTTGTCATATTTGTTGAACACCCCTCGTAATAGTTCATGTCCATTACAAATATGGATATTCTTGAAAACAAAAAAAACAAACAAAAAAAAAACACTTGAAAACATGGTCAACAACATGCGAAAAGATATCCATAGTTACAGACCCGTGGCTGCAGCAGCCTCTGTACCATCTTCATTCACTTCCACGACAGCTCGCTGGAATGCTTTTGATACAAAAAGTGGTTCAGGATTATCTGCAACACACACACACATAGACCTATTATAGAACAATCTTTGCTGTAAATGATGCAATTGCGTTAAAATACAAACAAGCCACTTTGAGAGATAAAAATATATTTTTAGCATTTTAACCCAATTGCAACAGTAACACCAACCAAGATTGCGACCAATTTTAAACTTCCCATTCATTAGGCATTTGCAAGGCCTCGACGACATCCAGGTAACTACAACGGCACTTGGTGGAGCGCATACCTCTGCCATGTTGAACAGTTTACGTTTTGTATCCCACTGATAGACTGGATTCTAACCAAAACCTAATCGGCTTGTTCTTGTCACCGACACAACTCATCCACCTAGTTTTGTCATAATCCGTCCACAACCTTTTGAAATATCATGCTCTAAAGAGTTTTTGGCCCCATTTCTCAATGGTGAAGAATCACTAAAATATTTATAGTATCCAGATCTTCAACAAATCGAATCAATTAATCCTCGTCACATACCCAACCTGTCCAAGTTTCATCCATAACTTTTTAAGATATCCTGTTCACAGACAAACGAAACACCAAAACAGGGACAAATACATATCCTCCATCCACCTTCATTTGCAGAACCAATTACAGAAACATGTCACGGTGCAACTTACTGCTGATGAGCGAGAGGTCAGCTTTTCCATAATCAAACATGGCTCTCACCCCGATGGTTTTCAGACCTGCTTTCAAATCCAAATTGCTCTCCACTCGGAACCTGGCAACAACATTAGTTTGCTAGTTGGGCAATGATTCTCTTGCAAAACTGAAAGTTTTACCAATCCTGGTACAAAGTAAACACTGGAACTCATCTCCACAATTTTATGACACTGGTAGGTTATCCTCTGCAGTTAAAAAATAATCTCTACTATAATGGAGCTAAGTGTTTGTTATCTCCTAGACGAAGCGTCACAGTTCACAAAACTCAGCAATATTGTACTTAGGATACATAACTGGATCGCTCTACTTTTTAGCTCGCCATCACAAACTAATGAGCATAAATTATGGGGGGGGGGGGGTGTATAAATTGAAACCGAGGCCGCCGAGTGTTAACTATGCAGCCCAAGGTACATCACCGAACACGATTGGTCCAGTGCCATCACATGCCTTCCACAGAACAGACCAGTGATTGCAGGTTTAATATATATATATATATATATATATATATATATATATATATATATATATATATATATATATATATATATATATATATATATATATATATATAGTTACGGCCACAGGTACCAAGTGTGCTATGAGGGGGTTAATCCTCCTTTCTCCTTGGAAGAGCCGGACATGGGGCTGCCGCTCACAATTACCTTTGTGGTATGGTGGGTTGCTACAATCATGAACGCCAATCAGTTAACCATGAGTTCCAGTGTCCACCGTCTAATTTGCTGTTTAACTAGAGGTCACGTGGCTTCCTGAAGGGGAGCGCGCCCTTGGCGTACACCAATCTTATCTTGATTAGATCTTAAGTTGGACAGCCGAGCGTTTACCGCTGGTGCATGCCGACTATGACAGATTAATTAGTTTGGAAACGACCTCCCAGTCTATTGAGGTTCGGACAATGCTGGATCAATGGAAGGAAAGGACAAGCACGGACAGGTTGAAACGTCAACAATGAATTTATTAATAAGAAAAAAAATTAATAAACTGAAGAACGTTTGATTTTTTGTCGTGTACATAGATGAATTCAAATCAATCAAAATAATTTCAAACAAATAAAGAATTCAACAGACATTGATAGAAAAATAGACAAAGAGCAGATAATGGCGTAGCCAGGCTGAGGCAGACGAGGCAGTTGCCTCATTGCTCATTTCCTGAAATATGATCTGGCTTGAGCCCTCCGGCCATCTGAGCTCCCTGGGGAGTAAACTATCAAAGCTACCCGGAAGTGCTCTGAATACTCTTATCTCCACTCCTATCACAATACCTAAGTAGGACAATTCCCCCCCCTCCCCACCCCTGACAGTGACTGAACAACCCTCCTCCCAGTACACTGATCTCATGAGGAACCAGCTCGTGCACTTGGCTCTGTTGAATTAACGTTTTTGTAGAGAGTCTTTTACATTATATATTTTCATGATTAATGTGGTTGAAATGAACATTTACATTTTAAAATTTTGAGCATTGAAATTAGCCAAGAATAGGTTTCTGGGCATCAAAAATGCATTGGCTTCTGGGGGCCTTGAGCAGCCCCCAGACCCCTCGCCGTAATAGCTTCATGCAGTTGGCACTCGCAACGCTGCGCTACGCGCACCGTCACATCAACAACGTTCACCTATTTTCGCCTCATCGTTTGTGGACCTCTGGCTATGCCCTTGACAGATGATTATCACTACACCTTTCTTAACAATCAATCTCAAGACAAGGGTACCCAGCAGATCATTCAGGGGTGAGAGAAATCCGGTCTCGGCTTACAAAGGCAGAAGTCGTCATGCGTCAAATAAAATGTCCCAAAACGTGAGCGTGTGTTGGTCCTATGCCAGCACCTTGCCTTGCCGTGCACTCACTTGCAAACAGGCTCGAACACCAATCGACATCAAGTGATCACCTCCAGAAACCAGGGACGCTAATAATCAGGTACAAGCAGAACCAGCAGGAACGGTCCAACCGTCACCCACCATCAGGAGCCACAACCAACGGACAGCTGCAAGAAGCTGTCAGACGCTGTAACAAGTTGTCACCAAACTCACCAACTGACTTGCAACTGACTGGAGCTGAAAGTAACCATCACTCAGCTGCCACAAAACTGTCAGGAAAGTGGTCCTCCCATCCTTTTTATAGGTGACCAGTCTGGGTGGAGCCTCATCCAGACTTCAGCCACATCCACCTTGCCTATTGGCACATGGTTGCAACATGCAACCCCATATCAACACAGACCTGGCTAACGATGCCATGTTTGTGGTGCTGGACGAACAGCCGAAAGCAGCCATTTTCCAGAACTACTGAGCAAAAATGTGAAGCGCTCATAAAACGTCAACAACAATCACCTCTCTGTTCAGCTCGACACGAACAAGAGCCAGCCAGCGTCCATAGAGCTGATGAATGGGGCGTCAAACATCGATGAAAGAGGTGGGTCTTGAACGTCAATGAAAGAGATATTTGAGTGAGGTAAATGATCCACAGCTGTGTTTTACCGCCAGAATAATTGCTGAGGAAAAGCCCGTGTGTCCTTAATGAAATGTCCTGCAAGTCCAAGGTGTAAATAAATTGTCCACCTCCAAGCCAATGTGTCCTGATGAAAAGGGGGTCGAAAAGCCTCCATTGAGCAAAAGGCTATCTCACATGCATGAATGTGTTGTAAAGAGAAAAAGGCCATCCCATAAGAAAGGGAAACTGTTCTATACCCTTCTCTTACGAATCACCCTTCCATAAAGCTCGGAACAAGTGTGTTTCTACTCTCAGGAGAGCCAGAAAACATCTTTCTAATCTCAAGTCTGAACTCTCAAACCTCTCTCCCTTTTCCAAATCCTGGTGGCATCTAATCAAATCTGTTTCTGGTGTATGCTCCCCCTCCATCATTTGACACAGTCTGGCACCCTGCCCTGCTCACCAAGCTCTCTTCCTATGGTATCCAAGGCCATCTCCACTCATGGCTCACAGACTTCCTCTCCTGTCTGGGCCAAGGCGTGGCCCAAAATGGAGTTCTTTCATCCCCTCTTCCTGTCCAAGCTGGAGTTCCTCAAGGCAATGTTCTGGGCCCTGTTCTTTTCTGGTTTTCATCAATGATCTTTACGACTCTGGAAAATCCTCTTTATCTCTTTGCTGATGACTCCACCCTCTGTCATGCCATCTGTCATCCCACAGACCGGCAAGCCGCAGCTTCATCACTCACTGCAGATCTGGATAAAATCACAAAATGGTCCAACATGTCTTTCAAGCCTGACAAATCTCACAATCTCACCATGTCTCTCCAAAAGTACCATTTAGAACTCCCCCCACCCACCCCCATCTACTTTTTCAACAATCCTCTGGAAGAAGTCCTTTCATTCAAGCTTCTGGGTCTCACTATCTGCCATGACCTTTCCTGGGAAAGCCACATTTCCAACCTGGCCTCCAAAGCCAGTCGCCGACTGGGAATCTCCCATCGTGAAAAGTCATTCCTCGGCCCACCTGAGCTCCTGACCACAGACAAAGCTTTCGTCAGCAGCCTGATGGAGTACTGCTCTCCTCACTCGGCTGGTGCTCCTACATCTCACCTTTCTCAGAAACCAAGGCATTGAGGATCATTTGTATCGCCCGTGATAAGGCTGAGTCTTTTGGACTCTCACTCTCTCACCGCAGGCAGGTCAGTGGTCTTTCTATCTTCTACCGTCTCTTCTCCAGTCTCAACCCCCCCTCCTCCATCTGCAATTTGTCCTCACCATATATTTCTGCAGGGCGCTCAAGGTTTGCCAACAACCTCCTTCTGGTAAAACTACCAAAATCACGAATCACTGCTCACCATCACTCTTTCATTCCTCTTTTTTCCCGCCTTTGGAATTAACTCCGACACTCTCTTCATTCCCATTCTTCCCTCCAGGCCTTCAAAACAACTGTTCACCACCACCTATCTTCCCCCATCCAAAACATTGATCTTTTCTATCCCCGTTAATCCACCCCAAACCCACCTCCTTCAAATTCCCTGCTTTCCTTCCTGAAAGTCCCTGTAATGTACATCTTATATACCCCGTGTTCCCCACTCCATCCCTCTCCCTTCCACAGATATCTTAATGTCTGTTCCCCACTGTTTTGTCCTTTCCTCTCCCACCCCTCTTGTCTCATGCCCCCCCTTGTATTGCTGTGTTGTGTGTTCGCCCTCATATGAGCCTCGACAATGGAAACAAAAAAAAAAAAACCCAGGTCAGGTCATAGGTACAGTATGAAGTGAACCTCCCCCATCCCCTGACTTGCAATTTACAGCTGTGTACATGGCATAGTACAAGTGGTTCAACCACTGACCCCTGCCAGATGCAGGGGTATATTAAGGGTGGGGAAATGACAGACATTGCAGACTGCAAGTGAGTCACCAAAACCAAAACCATATTTTGCTGCAGGAGAGAGTGGTTATTACGAGGCACACTGTACAATGTACAAGCACAAAGTGTCTGGAACTACATGTACAACCAGAACAGCAATCGATAGAACACGTACCTCCACCAGGCTGAACAGTTTACATTTTGTATCCCACTGATCGGCCAGATATGAATCCAGACCTTAACCAAAATCGAATTGGCTTGTTCTTGTCACCTACCCAACTCATCCATTCAATGGTGAAGAATCAATTCAAAATTATCGTGTCCGGATCTTCACCAAAAGCAAATCGATTCATCCTCAGCACAAACACCCAACCTATCCACCAAGTTTCATCCAAATCCATGCATAACTTTTTGAGATATCCTGCTCACAGACAGAGAAACAAACAGATGGATGAAAACAACCTACATCCACCTTCTGTAGCAGAGGTAAAAATGCATCGAGCACATTGTTGTTGTTGTTTTTTTTTAACCAAGTACCATCAGACGTCTTTTTTACAGTCGACCAAAAACACCAGTTCTTGCAATAAGGGGTCTTCTTTTTATTTTGAGCGTACAGATAAAAATGGAAATGGCACCACGTTTTGCTTTGCAAGATCGTGACCAGGAGTTCTGCGAACATCTTGGAGTTTGTACATGCTTAGCAAGCTGCAGGTTTCATGACATTCGATGGAGGATGTGAGCAACAAATCACAGCTGTCTGGGACCTGCCACTTAAGTGGCATAAAGTGTTGAACAGTTTGGATTAAATTCAAAGGTCCATTTGGAGAGAGAGAGACAGAGAGAGACACAGAGAGAGAGAGAGAGAGAGAGAGAGAGAGAGAGAGAGAGAGAGAGAGAGAGAGAGAGAGGGAGAGACAGAGAGAGAGACAGAGAAAGAGAGAGAGAGAGAGAGAGAGAGAGAGAGAGAGAGAGAGAGAGAGAGAGAGAGAGAGAGAGAGAGAGAGAGAGAGAGAGAGAGAGAGAGAGAGAGAGAGAGAGAGAGAGAGAGAGAGAGAGAGAGAGAGAGAGAGAGAGAGAGAGAGAGAGAGAGAGAGAGAGAGAGAGAAAGGAGATGGGGAGAGGGAGAGGGGGAAGAGAGGAAGGAGAGGGGGAGAAGGCAGAGTGAGAGGGGGGAGAGAGGGAGGAGATGGGGAGAGAGGATTTATTGGAGAGTTTATTGGTTCTCACAAGTCTCAAAACAAAAGCCATTTATGGTGCCTCTGTTCTTGGTTTTAAAATAGTACCCATGTCTGTATGAGCAATTTGTAAAAAACAACTAAACTGCAGCGCTCCAATCGCTCTCTCTCACAGTTATGCTCCTCCAGATAGACAACAAACACGATTGGATATCTTGATCCCTTTTGTTTAGAATGTAAGCCAATTTTTCATTGAATCAAGTAGAATGTTCAGGAAAGGATTTCTTGTCGAATCACAGAAATATAAAAAGATGCAAATAAACAAATAAATAAATAAATAAATTAACCCTGTTAATGTACAATTATAATCATCAACAAAAAGTATTCAATCATTTATTTATTTATTTATTTAATGAGCAAACAAATTAATGAGCAAATGACGCCGACGATAAAAGAAACTGCAACAACTCTTGGTTTTATAATTCATGGGTACACGTCAGAGGTGAGAGGCATGGCAGATTAAAATAACGGCAGCACAGCTTGCCTGGGAAGTGACACCGTGAGAAGTTCAGCTTGTAAATCATGGATCCAATTATGTGGAGTGGCATTCACGATTAGAGGCTGTAACGTGTCCAGTGATCCAGAAACCGGAAGAACGACGATCATACTTGCTATATCATCCTTGTATGGAAGTTGTAAAACCCGATAGTGTAGGTCTTGCCCAGCCTGAAACATCCCTGCACAGCAAGATAATGCATGAAAGGTGGAGTGGAAAATTATCAGCAACAAAAAAAAGCCGCCGCTCACCCCCCTCCCCCGGTGACTCTGCTCATTTATGGTGGCTCAGTGGCCCAGACAAGACAGTAATTAATACATTGCTAACTTGTGCCCCCGCAAGAGCAAAGGGGAAAAGTAGCCTCACCATGGCGAAGCATCGCTCCTGTGACCACCATTGTGGGTACTTGCACCTCCTCACCAGATGCTGTTGTGAAAGGCTGGAGATGTGTGCGCTTGGATGAAAAGGGCGTTTTCCAGATACCTTTAAAGTAAACGGCGCTTGCCAGGTACAAACGTGTCATCTCTGGATCAATTTGATCCTCTGTGGCAAAATCCTCCACAAGACCTGCATAAGTTTGAGATCAAAACCACTTTAAACCAATTTATTGTCTACAAATAAAACATCAGGTTGTTGGAATGGTGGAGGGAAGAAAAATTATTTTGCATTATGGATTCACAACACTCTTGCACAAATCCACACAAGTTAAGTTAGACCAGCTATTAAAATATAGGCTGCTCCTCTGTTTTACCTTTTGTCTTGTGCACTCATACTTTCTGTCAACCTGGTCATTTCACCTCTAGTCCCAAGGAATGTACAATTCCAATCTTTGATTTTGAGATACCTCCACCACCTCTGGGACCTCAAAGAGGTCTACCAACAGTCCAATCAATCTGAACGTATTACAGAGGGCCAATGACCTGTTTTAGATTGTCCATGCAGTTATGTTACACACAGTGCCTAAGAGTGGGAAACTAGTACAAACCCTGAGTTTTTTCCTTGATCCAGTGGTTGATGGTGTCCACGGCTGTCTGCGGCTTGCCAAAGTCCACAGTTAAAGGCACGGAGTTAAAGATTTTCCGAGTCACAGATTCAAACCGCTGTGTAATGTTGAAGTCGTCTTGCAGGAACATGGCAATGGCAAAACTTAATGGTGCTTGTTCAGTTGGCACTGCAAGCTTTCGGAGGACTTTTCGAAGAGCCAGACGAACTGTCCGATCTGCAAGAAAACGAGTTCTTATTTTGCAACTTCGTCCTTTTAACTTGACGCTTTCAAGGAACAAAAACTCAGTAAATATTGACAACGACACATGACTATCGTATAAATGGGTTTTTTTTGTTTTTTTTTTAAATAATGTTTATGAGACTTATAAGCCTAAAAATAATAATTGCACAAACTTGGCATTACAAACAGCATATCAATGAGATAACAAGACAGACGCATGGTAATCTGTCCTTTGTGTAATCACTTACTCTGCATGCTGTAACCAAGTACAGCTTCGAGTTGCCGCCCTGTCTCACCACGTGCCCCACTCTGCACAAGCGCCAGTGTTGTAGCCACACCCATTGGAGAAAGGACCACATTTTCCTCTTCACCATACAGCAGCGACAACCCCAGAGACAAGTCACGGCTTTGGGACGCGATCGTCGTGGCAGACAGCAGCACAAAAAGTGGAGCAAATCCAAGCATCGTGATGACGAGCACACTGGGGGGGTTCTGTCTGCTGCGACTCGATCTCGCCTGGCATGAAGGGAGCACACGAGTGTCATGGTTAAGGTGCCAGTTTTCAACAAGCTACCCCATTACATGCGAATCAGAACTTGATCAGAGCCAATGGCATTTGGTCATTTGCAATTTTCACTGCTGGATTGCACGACGGCACACTCGGTGTAAGCAATGAAAGCAAGTAAATTAGCAAGGAATTCACGAGATAACGGAGCATTGCATCAGCTCAAATAACTAATTGTTGTGTTCGCAATATAAGGTTAACCCGAGTACGATATTCCAGCTAACATAGACTTGTCTCCTTCCAAGGAGGAGGTAATTATATTCAAATCACAAATTCCATTAATTATTCAAACCAGAAACCCAACAAGCTCGGCTATAAAACAACTTGTTATTGCGTCGGGGAGGTGGGATAGCAAGCTCACAATTGTCTAATTTAATAGTTTGACATCTCTAAGGATGAATATTTTTAGGGATTGTCAGAAGAATCAAAGCAAGATATGGTACTAAGACTAAAAGCAGTCACATCCAACATTGTAACCAACCTAAAAGGTGACAAAGAACTCACACCACCAACTCCAACATCAATGGCTGACTCTTCCCATTGCATTGGCAAAGGTTGACAAAAATCATTCAAATCAGAAAGCAATCTCTGAAGGAATTACTCTACAGAGATGACCAGCCAGTTGGAAATGTTGCAAACGATGGCTTATGATCGCTCAAATCTTTGCTTGAACCATCATAAACACGATTGTCTGACAAATACATTCAGCAACAGCAGCCAGAAAGCTATGTTCCAAGTTCAGAATACAATGAAAGAACTCCAAGCTGTAAAGACATGTATGGTAATCCTCGTTATCTGGAGGAGCAAGAGAATGAATGGCCACATTGCGTTGACATTTGGTTTCATGATACATGGCCAGAGATATTATGTCTGCATTTCTTGCTTGTTCACATTTAAATGGTCACTACACCGCTGAAGGAATGCTTGGCAAATATGATGACGTAACTGGGTCTTACAACATCACTTCCTTCATGTTGAGCTGTAACTGAAGGTGCTTCTAACATGGAAAATATTTAGTTTGCCAGGCTTTTGCAAGCAGAACAAGAAGGGCACTCGTTAGAGTGCATACCTCCACCAGGCTGATTAGTTTACGGTTTGTATCCCACTGATAAGCGGGATCTGGATTCAGACCTGAACCAAAATTTAAATCGGCTTGTTCTCATCACCGAACCCACTCATCCACCATGTTTTATCCAAATCCGTCCTCCGCAACTTTTTCAGATATTAAGCTATATATTGTTTTGGCTCTATCACTCAATGGTGAAGAATCACTTAAAAAAATTCTCAGACCCGGATCTTCACCAAAATCTAATCATTTAGTGAATTAGTCTGTTTCACATAACCAAGCACTCCAGCAAATTTCGTCTCAATCTGTCCAAAACTTTTTGAGAAATCCTGTTCACAAACAAAGACAAAAGACAGACAGACCACACAGGGGTGAAAACATAACCCTCCCATCCACCTTCAGTGGTGGAGGTAAAAAGGATGATTAAGAGTAAGACGAAGAGCAAGTAATGATGATAAGCAAGAGGATCCCATAGAAGTCCAAGTGTCCCAAAATTGATCATTTTGCACGTCTATTTCTTGCACCAGTGGATCAAAGATGGCCTAACATTACAGTAACTTGATTCTCTCACAAAAGCAACCCACGAACCATGCATGTTAAGGCAGCCCACCTCTTTCTCATGACCCAAAGAAAAGCTCAAAGTAAAGAAAGGTTTGGCAAGATCCTCCTATCCATGAACCCCTCCCCCCCAACCACCATTAAAAAAACAAAAAACATGGAATTCTCAGCTGAAGATGGTGAGGAGCCCTGTGCTGGAAGCTGTAGACTTATTCAAGGATGTTGTGATCTGAAGCTTATCACCTGAGATAAGGTCATTCCGAAGGAGTTGTTTGAGAAGTTTCAGAAGGAGCAACTAACACGATAAGAGGGGACGAGTTTGTCTCAATACGTCAAGTCCTGCAATGGAATGCATCTTCAATCTGCAGAATCATATTACCCAAACAACACAGTCTTGCTCAAGCTTTAGACCGACAAATGGAGACTATATCTGTGAATATTCTTCAAATGCAAATGCCAACATTTGAGGAAGTTCAAGCTGCTGCAGGGCAACAACAGACACAAGAGGTCCAATTGCAAAACTCCTGAAAGAATGAAAGCCATTGAAGAAAGACATTCTGAAGTACAACCTCCCACAACACAAGCAAACTCTGCATTTATGAAGCGAAAAACCCCTGGAACAAAAGAAAGAAAGAAAAGGAAAGAAAGGAGACCATGGGATCTTTCATGTCCATCAGCTTACGCCCGGAAGATAAGTCAACAGCTAAGAGGGATGGTACACTCATTGAGGCAACGCTACCTTCGAAGCCTTAATCCAATGGTTTATTGTCAGGCCGAGGATTTTACCCAGACTAGATAGTTCAAGGCCAAATGAAAGCCTCTGAACCATCCCTGCCCATCTTCGACATTATATACTACGAGCAATTGGCCACTGACCCATAAGGGTCATTCCGTGACAACTCACCTAAATTTCAAAAACCTCCCAGGTCACCTCCTCAGATTTTGCTGGAAAAAATTCTTAAATGTAGATCTATATGGCTCTACCCACCATGCAAAAGATTAGCTTTCAATTCCTCATAGTTTAAAAAATATCTATCTCAAGACACCTTTGAAATTTGGCCCTAAAAATGCCAAATGTGAAAAAGGCATTTTTTTTTTCAACTTCAGGGGCTTATAATTTTATAATGGACTCTAGAAAGTTAATATTGCAAATATTTACTAATTGGCATCCAAATTTTTCAATTATGGCATCAGATAGCCTCTGGGATGCATATTTCTTACTCTATAAGAAGCTAAAAATTGCTTTTGGGCCAAAACGAGCTAAAATAAGGTGAAACTATAGTAGCCCGCCTGAAAATATGGAACAAGTTATAATTTTTTCCTCATAACACAGTGATTATAGGGTCATTATCTATCCATAGATACATTTTTGCTGGGATAATACAGTTAGGTGATGCATTATAAAAGTTGTACCATAAACCTTTGCCTCCGAGGGCTCTAAAATGGACCAATTTTGTCCCCTGGTTTGACTATGTGGCTGGGGGTTTAGGATCTTAATTTTTTTTCTAAAGATTTCCTCATATAAGATGTGTCTACTGACCGAATAATTTTATCTAACGCCCATGGCTTCATATTAAAATAAATTTTTATTTACATGCACGTTTTTTATAATTATTCACTTTTTTCATATTCATGAGCTTATAAATCTGAAACTGAACAATCTAGCAAAGTGATACTGCAGATATTTATAAACTGGCATAGGAAATTTAAGGATCTGTTATCAGAATGCCTGATAAATGCATATGTTTCTATCTGTAGGAAGTTGAAAATGCCACTTTGACCAAAAATGGTGAATATGCAGGGAGCATTAACTGAGGTTATGTAACAACTTAGATTATTCTTCTCATAAATTAATAATTATAAGTACATTTTTTATTCAAAAATAAATTCTTGTAATCATAATCCAAACATATGCTTGGGTTTTAATTCAAAAAAACATGTCCTACAGTTCTCTATTTGAAGTCATTACTTATGACATACACCACGAGATGGAGTAATGGTCTGTCACAACACTAGGAGCAGCACAGTCAACCTGTCTGTCTGTTTGGAGAACAAAGGAGAGGAGGAAACAAAGGAAATGGATGCAGAAAAACCTGGGCCCAGTAGCACAAGTTTGACAAGTAGATGCGCACTGTTGGAACCAAATTAGACCAGGCGCGTCACAAGACCTATTATACAAGGAAGGTTGGGCTAAAACAAGTTGCTGCTTTGGAGAAGAAGTCACAAGAATTGATTTCATGGAGATCAGAAATTACTTAAAAATTACTAATATTCATCGTCTCTGTATATCTGTAAATAAAAAAGCTGCTACGCAACTAATCAAATTTGTTCTAATTGGTTCACGAAAAAATATTTTCACGAAAAAAAAATAAGTGACCACTATATTCGTTATTGTTGTGTGTCTGGCTGTCTGGCTGTACGTCTGGCTGGCTGTATGTCTGGCTGTATGTCTGGCTGTATGTCTGGCTGTATGTCTGGCTGTATGTCTGGCTGTATGTCTGGCTGTATGTCTGGCTGTATGTCTGGCTGTATGTCTGGCTGTATGTCTGGCTGTATGTCTGGCTGTATGTCTGGCTGTATGTATGTATGTCTGGCTGTATGTATGTATGTCTGGCTGTATGTATGTATGTCTGGCTGTATGTATGTATGTCTGGCTGTATGTATGTCTGGCTGTATGTATGTCTGGCTGTATGTATGTCTGGCTGTCTGTATGTCTGTCCCGAGCATAGCTCCGTGGGTTTTGATGCGATCCTGACAATTTTGGTGGGAGGTTTATATCATGATCTCATTGTGTTTTCCTGAAAATGGGTATGGTGCGCCCATTATGGGCAGAGCCACGCCCAAAAAACGTGTGTTTTTAGGGGGTAGCCGATTTCAATTTGCATCTTCTCCTAAGGAGTTTGTCGAATCTGTCAGGGGTTTCGGTATTTGGTTAGCCTAATGGCACCTGCATAGCCCCATGGAGCTCGATTTTTCATTTTCGTCCCAAGGTCAAGGTCACAAGGTCACGAACTTCAAAAATTGCGAATTTTGACGTAAAATTTTTTCTTCTCAGAGGGGTTTGTCGAATCTGTCAGGGGTTTCGGTATTTGGTTAGCCTAATGGCACCTGCATAGCCCCATGGAGCTCGATTTTTCATTTTCGTCCCAAGGTCAAGGTCACAAGGTCACGAACTTCAAAAATTGCGAATTTTGACGTAAAATTTTTTCTTCTCAGAGGGGTTTGTCGAATCTGGCAGGGTTTCGGTATTTGGTTAGTCCAATGGCACCTGCATAGCCCCACAGAGCTTGATTTTTCATTTTCGTCCCAAGGTCAAGGCCACAAGGTCACGAACTTAGAAAATTGCGATTTTGACATAAAAATCCATCTTCTCCGAGGGGTTTGTCGAATCTGGCAGTGGTTTCGGTATTTGGTTAGCCCAATGGCACCTGCATAGCCCCACGGAGCTCGATTTTTCATTTTCGTCCCAAGGTCAAGGCCACAAGGTCACGAACTTAGAAAATTTCGAATTTTTACAAAAATCATACGACCGCCCAAACTTTGAGAGCTAGGATGACAATATTTTTATGCATAATCTTGGTCATTCCCCACCTAAAGTCTTGAAACAATTTTGCTCTCTCAAACACCTTGCCAGTGGTGCCCCCTTCAAAGTTTGTTTTTACGCTGATTTCATCAAAATATGGATAATCCGACGAGTGCGAAATGCCATATAGCCTATATGACGTTATATTGTTCCTGGAATGTTCCAGAGGAAATTTGCACCAAAGGTCATAATCCTTGACCTTTAAAGGTCACAAAGGTCAAATTTTCAAAGTTGTGGGAATCGAACCGGGTTTTCGACCTTCTTCGACGAACTTAGTCCAATAAGCTATATCACGTATCCTCTTTCCTTATTTTAATGTCCACAACATTGTTTTGTGACCTTTAAAGGTTATGCAAAGGTCAAATTTTGAAAGTTGTTGAACGAAACCGGGTTTTCAACATTTTGCAGCTAATAACCTGTCACTCGTACCACATCATGTTGATCATTTTTATAACTTGGTCAAACATTATCACATTGACTCATCCTTGACTTCTGAAACAATCTGCATCGTCAAATACCGCTCGTGAACCATCGTCGTCTTCAGACTTGTTTATAATTTACAATCACTTCCAAAAGTAATCATTAGTATGTATTTATGAATAAATAACATCCTTATCACTAATGTCTAATAAGAAGCATAATTTAGCCTCATGTGCACCCCTGCAAGTTCACCTTGTTTTGTACCAAGTGGACCAAATTGCCATATTTGGCTTCCTAAAACTAGGAGTATGTGCTTTCTCGAGACATTCTGATGCCACAATCTGAAATTTTGTATTCCAGTTTATAAAAATCTGCAGTAACTCTTTCCTGGATAGCTCCATTTAAGATTTATAAACTTCTGAATATGAAAAGTGAATAATTATAAAAAACGTGCATGTAAATAAAAATTTATTTTACTATGAAGCCATGGGCGTTAGATAAAATTATTTGGTCAGTAGACACATCTTATATGAGGCAATCTTTAGAAAAAAAAAATGAAGATCCTAAACCCCTCGCCACATGGTCAAACCAGGGGACAAAATTGGTCCATTTTAGAGCCCTCGGAGGCAAGGGGCTTATGTTAAAACTTTTATAATTCATCACCTAACTGTATTATCCCAGCAAAACTGTATCAATGGATAGATAATGACCCTATAATCACTGTTTCATGAGGAAAAAATTCTAAGTTGTTCCATATTTTCAGGAGGGCTCCTAAAGGTTCACCTTATTTTAGCTCGTTTTGGCCAAAAAGCCATTTTTAGCTTCCTATAGAGTGAAAAATATGCATCCCAGAAGCTATCTGATGCCATAATTGAAAATTTTGGATGCCAATTAGTAAATATTTACTATATTAGCTTTCTAGTTATATCCATTATAAAATTATAAGCCATTGAAGTTGGAAAAAAATGCGTTTTTCACATTTGGCATTTTTGGGCCAAATTTCAAAGGTCTCTAGAGATAGATATTTTTTAAACTATGAGGAATTGAAAGCTAATCATTTGCATGGTGGGTAGAGCCATATAGATCTACATTTAAGAATTTTTCCAGCAAAATCTGAGGAGGTGACCTGGGGACCCTTCGGTGAATGTTGGCACGGAATGACCCATAACTGTCTTCTGCACAAATAATTGTTTAATAACTGGTGTTGTGGTGCAGTTTTACAATTGGCAAATGCTTCTGGAAGAACATTTACACAACAATCATGAGGAAGGACATTATGCCAACTCTGACGTTACGACAAAACCTTGTTCCTCTTAAGTTGATGGGTGAAACCACACGTATCAACCAACCCTTCACATCAGTAGACCATTGTTCATCATCCGACTTGACGTATATTGGATTGCAAAAAAAAAAACAACAAAACAATGAACTCATCTGACTGAACCTGAGGCTGTTCGTCTTTGCCTGAATTGTATCATAAGCACTACCTCATAAAGGTCATATCACTTAACTCAACCCATCAAAAAAGATCTGTTATGATAAAATTACAAAAGCATGAACACAAATCATATCTATACTAATAAAAGGCAATGTGTGAGTGAGCATGTGTGTGTGTGTGTCTCCTCCATAACTCCAAAACTATAAAACCAAGCAGCCTCAAACTTTGCATGCATTCCGAGAAAACTCCAAGGAAGTGCGAGTGAAAATTGTATGTTTGGGTTAATTAAAACACCCCTTTTGAAGATAATTAATGGCCTTATTTAATTATATCCCTCATCAGGTGATCCTCGGCCACCTCACTGTCCGGGGTATTTTGGCGTTAGTGTATGTTTAATATGACAGTTCGGTGATTGCCAAATGCGTGCCAAGGGAGCAGTTTCTTATTAACGGTTTCATTGGAGTGCTTGCTTGAGTGCTTAAGCCACTTGGCGAGTGCTCTCCAAGCCAATTGGTTGTTCGTTTCAGGAAAATGTAACCGTGCTTTAAATCTCACAATTTCAATCTCATATCGTACATTTCCCACTTTGTTGGGTCCCGCGGTGCCATGCGGTGGGTACCTCAGGAGGTGTCTCCATCCATTGAAAATGTGCAATTTTGTTTTTACAGGACATCGCTTTGTTTAACCTTTTTGTGCAATCTCTTTTTGTAATCCAACTTTCACTTCGACATCGATACATATAAAAAAAACAATAAGGTCCATCCAACTCGGTGTTCTCACCATGTTTGTTCAAGCTGTGAAGGCAGAGTATAGATCGACATTTTTTCTGTGGCTTGATACATTTTTTGATTGAATTTTGCTAGTTACCCACTTTAAATCCTCCTTCAAAGAACGTTGTTTGAAGGTAACTGCGGTTGTAGTTTATATTTACTTGATATGCGTGTACATTTGCACTTGCGTGTATGTATGTAAACTGTAATATGGAATAGGCAAAGCCTAGAAGTGAACGTAGAAGTCTTCTTACATTCGCTTCTGACATTACCTATAACGTGTTCACAACTGTATACTTGTCAACTATACCGTGGTACATGTACGCGCCGCACAGCTGATAATTTTGACGCAATTTCCGGTTACTTCGGTCTGGATTTGGGATCAGCGATCAAATAATGTAAATCATGATTTAAAATTATTTTTTGATGATGCGGGAGATATCTTTATTAAAATTAACTTTGGGAAAAAAAATAATTGAATAAATAAATAAATAAACAATCACTTCTGGTCAAGAATAAAAGAAATTATAAGTTCCGGAAAGGGTTTCAAAATCACTCCAGGTAATGTTAAATACTAAATAAACACTTCCTGTCATGAAAAAAAAAATCACTTTCAGAAGTATAAAATTCACTTTGGGAAAAAAAAAATTGAATAAATAAATAAACACTTCCGGTCATGATCTCCCGGCATGCATCATTCCCCATGACAAAAACCGGAAACAAAAAAAAAAAACCAGAAACAAAACAAAAACGGAAGCAAAAGGGTCATAGCCAACAACACAGATTCACAATTGGCAGGGTATTGTGTTGTTTTTGTTGTTTCCTATTCTCTCATGTGCACTCGTTAAGTAATATTCACAAGATAGAAATAAAACCCAATCGTGTTTATACACCGCGCAGTGTTTAAAAACAACCGGAAGCAAAAGGTCATAGCTAACGACACGGATTCCAAATAGCCAGGGGTATGTGTTGTTGTTGTTGTTGTTGTTTCCTACTCTCTCACGTGCACGCGTTAAGTATTAAGCCCACTTCGTTCGCTATTACCACAATGGCATTTGGCACCGGTGTGTGTGTGTGTGTGTGTGTGTGTGTGTGTGTGTGTGTGTGTGTGTGTGTGTGTGTGTGTGTGTGTGTGTGTGTGTGTGTGTGTGTGTGTGTGTGTGTTATCTTCAGATGTGGGTTCTAGAAAGAGGAACGGAGCCCTCCCGGGTCTCAAAGTATCCGTGTGTGTGTGTGTGTGTGTGTGTGTGTGTGTGTGTGTGTGTGTGTGTGTGTGTGTGTGTGTGTGTGTGTGTATGTGTGTGCGAGTGTGTGTGTGTGTTATCTTCAGATGTGGGTTCTAGAAAGAGGAACGGAGCCCTCCCAGGTCTCAAAGTATCCGTGTGTGTGTGTGTGTGTGTGTGTGTGTGTGTGTGTGTGTGTGTGTGTGTGTGTGTGTGTGTGTATATGTGTGCTTGATTTGAAAAGGAAGAATTGATTCGATTTTGGTGAACATCCGGATCCGGATCCGACTACTGGAATTTTTAAGTGATTCTTCACCATTGAGAGAGAGAGAGAGTACTAGTATAGCATGATATTTCAAAAATGTAATGGACCCGATATGCTCTCATTGATCAGGCATTGCGTGGCGGAGGAATGCGCTTTACCCAGTGCCCTTTTAGTGTATTTATGTTTTCATTCACAAACGCTTTCAAATGGTTCTGTGATCGGCTTTTTGCGATGTATCGGCTTCGATGTCCATTGGCACGCAAAATTTCAGCTTACTTCATCACCGGGAAGGTACCGATCTTTAATATCAGTGAGTGAGTGAGTGGGTTGAAATAACATTATACAGTACCAATAGAAAGTCCACACCCCCTTTTCAAAATTTTCGACCTTTGTTACCTTACATCCTGGAATTAAATTGCATAAAATCAGACTTTTTTTTTTTCTACCTTAATTTACACATCGTAACCCACAACTTCCAACTGAAAAACAAGTTCCACAGATTCCCGAAAAATATAAAACTAGAATGTCTTGGTTGGATAAGTATCTACCCCCCCCCCCCATATAATAGCAATTGTAAGTTAGCTCAGGTGTAACCAATCACCTTCAAAATCACACACAAAGTGAACTGACCTCCATCTGTGTTAAATTGTAGCGATTCTGATTATTACCTCCACCACCGAAGGTGAACGAGGTCATGGTTTTCACCCCTCTGTCTGTTTGTTTGTTTGCAGGATATCTCAAAAGGTTGTGGACGGATTGGGCCGAAACTCGGTGGACAGGTTGGGTGTGTGGAAAGGACGAATCGATTCGATTTTGGTGAAGATCCGAATCTGGATCCGGATGCAAGCTTTATTAAATTTTAAAGTGATTCTTCACCATTGAGAGATCGGGCCAAAAAGTATATATAGTATGATATTTGAAAAATATATTGGGCCGAATAAGTTCTTGTGCATCAGGCAGTGAGTGGCGGAGGTATATGCTCTACCGAGTGCCCTTCTCGTACCAGTATAAAATCAGCTATTGCTGTCGGTTTCCTCTTTTGGGTAATGCATTTCACTGCAAAGACTCAGCCTTGAGCACCAAGGAATTTTCAAAAGACCTCTGGGATAAAGTTGTGGAAGGGTACAGATCAGGGAATTGATATAAAAATATTTCAAAAGCCTTCAATATCTCTTGGAGCAATCAACACAATCATTACGAAGTGGAAGGTGTATGGTACCACCAAGACCCTGCCTAAATCAGGCTGTCCCACCAAACTGGATGACCAAGCAGTTGTAGCCTGATCAGAGAGACCACCAAGGGGCCATTGACAACTTTGAAAGAGCCACAGCCTTTATGGAAAGGATTTGTCACTGTGTGCATGTGATAACAATATCTCAAGCGCTCCACATGTCTGGTCTGAACGGTAGGGTGGCAAGAAGGAAGTCATTACTCAAAAATTGCCCAACTTGAGTCCCATTTGAGGTATACAAAAGAAAAAAACATTCCAGAGATTCTGAAGCCATGTGGCAAAAAGTTTTGTTGTCTGACGAAACCAAGATGTCACTTTTTGACCGAAATGCAAAACGTTATGTTTGTTGCAAACCCAACACAGCACATCACCCAAAGAACACCATCCAGACTGTGTGGCATGGTGGTGAAAGCATCATGTTATGGGGATGTTTCTCATCAGCAGGGACTGGGGCACTTGTCAGGATAGAAGAGAAAAATGGATGAAACAAAATATGGAAAAATGCCAGAGGAAAACCTGCTGCCCTCTACAAGAAAGCTGAAATTGGGACAAAAAGTTCACCTTTCAGCATGACAATTTCCTGAAGCACAGAGCCAAAGCTACACTGGAGTGGCTAAGGAGCAAAAATATAAATGCTCTAGAGTGGCTCAGTCAGAGCCCCGACCTAAATCCAATCGAAAATCTGTGGCATGACTTGAAGATTGCTGTCCATCAACACTCCCCACACAACTTGGCTGAGCTCGAACAGTTTTGTACAGAAGAATGGGCAAGTATTGCCCAATGAAGGTGTGCCAAGTTGGTGGAGACCTATCCCAACAGACTCGCACCTGTAATTGCTGTCAAAGGTGTTTCTACCAAGTATTAACTCAGGGGGGTGGGCACTTATCCAACCAAGATATTCTAGTTTTGTATTTTTAATTAATTTTCTGAAATTTGTATAATTTGTTTACATATACCCACACAAAAACATACAAGGTACTGTGCAAAAGATTGGGTTATTTTCACTTTTGGGGTGCAACCCCCCTTTCAACATAGGTAGATAATAATTCAAATTTCTATGAAATATCACAGTGACTTTGAAGGATATGAAATACATTAGGAAATAGAAAGTTGTTTTTTTTTTTAAGTTTTATTTTTGCTCTCCATATTATATTATCACGTGGTTGTAATATCCCTAACCACAATGAAAATATGCAGGAAACAGTTTGTGGATTTTTATACAGTAAATAATAATAAAAATTAGCGAATAATCAACACCAATTACATGAATGCAAATTACATGAAACTATTTTGGATGAAAGCAGCAAATGAGTGAATATGTGAAATTGGTTTTCATCATCTTGTTCCCTTGCTTGAAAGTCTTCGAGTGGGTTCAGAATAGCACCCCCCGGGGAAAAATCCCTTTATTATAGTTTTTCTTTGCAGACAAGTGTAAATAATTATGAAATATGAGAGTACAACTCAAATATGCCATAGTTCTATTCAAATTTAAAAAAGAAGCAACTTTCAACAGAACAGTGTGTGAAGATCCAAACTCTGTGAGAAGGGCACACTATGAAGAAAACAGCAAAACAGCTGACGATCTCCTACAATGGTGTGAGGCACACTTTGCAACGTCTGAAATAAACTGGCTCAGCACAAGAACACAACTTCCTTCACCTTCGATGGCGGAGGTAACAAGTAAAGGCAAGGAAGACCCAGAACAACCTCCCCCAAGGAAAGACAAGCACTCACTGAAGTTGCTCAGCTTATGGGATAGAATAAAATGAAGTCAGTCGGTGAGAAATGAAATGACAGGAAGCCTGAACATTACTTCTCATCTCGCACTGTGTGCAAAAGGCTGATGGCAGCTCAGGCCTCCATGACAGAGTTGCAGCAAATAAACCAATGCTGAGACTACATAATAAGGTGAAAAGACTGAAGCTTGCAAGGAACCACAAACATTGGGTGACTGAACAATGGAATAGGATACTCCGGTCTGATGAATCGAAGTTTCAACTTTGTGGATCTATGAGACAACAGTTCAGACACTGAAGAGAGGTTACAGAACAAACGAGAGAATAGAGGTTTGGGAAAGTGAAGGTGGGGGGAGGGGAGGCTTGGAGAAATAAGTTGTAGGGGAGAAAGCCAAATTCCTCAAAATCACCCTGGGTGGTCTAAACTTCCAAGTCCCCAAATTACAAACTGTTCTTTATACGCACAAGTCACCATGCATGACTCACCACTGCTTATCACAAGCATTCCCTGGTGGTCTTTTGAGAATAGCTATAGCCTCATGGCCTGGTAGATTGCCAACAAAGTAGTGACAAAGAGTTGGGATAGAGGCCAACAGAGTACAGCAATGCTTTGTTCTCAAACACTTGCCTTTACTAATAATAATAATAATAATAATAATAATAATAATAATAATATTACCTACAACACCAAAGGTGGATGGAGGTTGTTTTCACCCAATTGTCTGTGAACAGGATATCTCAAAAAGTTGTGGACGGATTTGGAGGAAATTTGGTGGAAACGTTGGGTGTGTGACAAGGACAAAATTATTAAATTTTGGTGAAGATCTGGATCCGGATCGGATATATTTAAAGTGCTTCTGCACCATTGAGAGATGGGGCAAAAAAAAAAAAAAAAAACCAATGTCACCTGCAGGGTGACCCGTATCTTGCCAAAAGGTGACCACATGTGACTTCTTTAAGGTCACACTGAGGTGAACAGAGCTGCTATCCACCAGGAGCGACTCCTTGAGGAATATCTGCCTACGAGAGATTCCGATGAGAATCGTTCTACAGAGTAACCATGAAAAATATGCTTTTGCCTCATAACGTCACCAATTGACGTCATAATGTCTCAAGCTTGACATATCTAGAAAGCACTCATCGAGGTGTTCAATTTGAGGTACTACACGATATGGTTCCTAAAACTTGAAAATTTGACCTTGGGGTCAAATATGTTTGACCTGAGGGGCTAACCATGAAGGTCAAGGCCAATCGCCACCAAAAATTAATCAGCTGAGCGCCAGACCATGAACTATATTCCCATGAAGTTTGAAGACGATCCGATCAAAATTACTCAAAAAATAAGGGTTTCGTCGACTCCCCTGATTTGCGACAAAGTGACCTTGACCTTTGACCTTGACCTTCAAAATTTTATGCGCTGAAAGGGACCTCTATAGGCCTCTGATATGCGAAGTTACAAAAATTCCCAATGATAACTGTGCTCTGCAGAGTGATTTATACGTGATTACAGACCAAAAAAAACAAAAAAACAAAAAAAAAACATATGAAGGTGAAGGCCAATCGCCACCAAAATTTAATCAGCTGAGCGCCAGACCACGAACTATATTCCCATGAAGTTTGAAGACTATCCGATCAAAATTACTCAAAAAATAAGGGTTTCGTCGACTCCCCTGATTTGCGACAAAGTGACCTTGACCTTTGACCTTGACCTTTGACCTTGACCTTCAAAATTTTGTGCACTGAAAGGGACCTCTATAGGCCTCTGATATGCGAAGTTACAAAAATTTCCAATGATAACTGTGCTCTGCAGAATTTTTTATACGTGATTACAGACAAACAAACAAACAAAAATAAAATAAAATAAAATAAAAAATCATACAAGCTGACTAACATATCTTGCAAAAACTTCGTTTTGCCAAGATAAAAAACCATACATCACACGATATCTCAAAAAGTTGTGGACTAGTTATGACGAAACTTGGTGGATTAGTTGGTGACAAGAACAAGCCTATTTGATTTCAGTTCAGGTCTGGATCCAGAACCGACCTATCAGTGGGAAGCAAAACTTAAACTGTTCAGCCTCACGGAGGTATGCGTTCTACATGCATATATATATATATATATATATATATATATATATATATATATATATATATATATGTTATTATCTATATATTAATACTGAAGGACCAGTTTTGTGCTCCTCCTAGCGGTTGCGTCACGTTTTTCTCGGTACTGTGACCTGGACTGAAAGAAACTTCGTACCTGTAAGAGTGCATCGCACATAGTGGCGATAGTCAAACTTCAACTCTGAAGCAGAATAAACACTTTTCGTTTTACATTCGTTTACATGGCGACGTGTGACGACACCGCTGGGAGTCGTCAGGACATCATGACATCATCGGTTATTCGCTGACGCCATTACGTCCGTCATCAGAAAATGACTGCTGAGAGGTGTAATTACTAATTGCACTCCTTGAAAATAGCGTCTGCAATGTAAAACCCTCTTCTGCACATGCTGACTTCCTCAGAATGTGAATTTGACACAAAAAAATGTAACAAGAAACTTTGTACAGTAGACGCCGCTTTATAAATCCACCATGGGACCACGCCGTTTGGATTTATTAAGCGGAGAACCTATTTTCAGCCACCTTCTGGATAGATAAGACAAAAAGCGAATGTCGTTAAACACTGCTTTATGCTACAAAAACATTGATTTATCAAACGGTGACAAGGGGATTGTTCAAAAGAATCTCTCCAAGGTCGCTTGCTTGGGAGGGAAGGTTTTACGCAAATGTTCCTTGATTGAATCAGTCACGTGGCGGAAATCGGGATGGGCAAAACCTGAGAGCTGCAGTCCCTTGTCCAATTTGGCAAGTGCCATCCGCATCTCTGCCGCTGTTGGCATCGGCTCGGGTTCGTCGTCGCTTTCTTCCCTTGGCTATTGGGATTCGGGGTCGGAGGGATTCGAGCGGCGGCGGGATTCGAAGTCCGTCACCAGTTGCTGTTGTTGGTTTTTTTTTTTTTTTCTCACTCTGCAGCAGCGCATACTACATCAAGCTTAGGTTGAGACCGCGCACGTGCCAAGCAGGTGGATTTATTAAACGGAGGATTTCTCAATGTAAAATTCCGTTCCAACTCATTTTGGTCACAATCAGCAGCTGGATTTTATAACTGTGGATTTATAAAGTGGAGTCTACTGTATCTTTTATCCATATATTAATACTGAAGGACCAATTTTGTGCTCCTCCTAGCGGTCGCGTCACGTTTTTCTCGGTACTGTGACCTGGACTGAAAGAAACTTCGTATGTGTAAGAGTGCATCGCGCATAGTGTCAATAGTCAACTTTCTACTCTGAAGCAGAATAAACACTTTTCGTTGAGACAGGGGCGAGGAGTGAAGAGGCGGGGGGCAAGGTAAGCAAATATTTGGGCGGAGGTAAGCAAATTGAAAGCAGGAGACAGGGGGAAATGGGGCGGGGGCCGGGTTGAATGAGGCGGAGTTGAGTGTGAGGGGGGTGGACAGGGGGTGGCGGCCCGGGGGCAGGTGGGGTGGAGAATCAAAAGACGGGGGCAGGGAGTGAAGAGGCGGGGCTGGGGTAATTACATTTTGGGCGGGGGTAAGCAAATTGAATGGGGCAGGGGCGGGGGATGAGTAGGCGGGGCAAGAACACCCTGTCCAGTCCATGTCCCTCGAGTATGTGTGAGCTGGTGAAGGTGGTTGAATGAACAGAATCAGTCTGTGACGGGGTTTCAGCTAGTTATTAGTTCCCAACCAAGGAACTTGAATGCAGGAAGAGGCCATGAGACCGATCAAAGTCTGCGCTATTTATCATTACAAACCTATGGTTGTTTGGCTGTACGCTCTCCTTTTAAATGCTGAGCATCAATTAAGGAAGTAGCATGTACCATTTTGAGTCTTTAGTACGACTTGGCCAGGGTACAAACCAATCTCCAAGACTCAGAGTAGATGCTCTAACCATAACACCACTGAGTCTGGAGATGAACAAAGCCAATCAAGTTATTGCTTAATGGGAATAATTTAAACAAATGTTAAAATTTACCAAATGACCTCCTAAGCATTCACGTCACAAAAATTAGTTTAGCTCATTACATCGGAGTCATCGCATATACGATGTTGATCTTCCATCGTCTAATGTCCTTGCATGCGATGTGAATACGTACGAGAAACTGCTCCCTGAGCCTTGGGTTACTGTGGGAATAAAAGATTAAAAACGAAAACAAATCTGTATACTGTTGACTGTCGATATCAAATTTAGGTAATTAGGACCAAGAAGACAACCACAACCGGTGGTTCACACTACGATGTGTAGCTACATGGATAAGTAGAGGAAACCAGCATGCATTGGGACATCCTCTCCAGCAGCCATTCTTGGCTAAAGACATCAAATTCCAATGTGTTGTTCATAATACAAGTACCAAAACAATGGCACTTGCAAAATTATGATTCAAGTGCCAATGTATTCTGTTGGCATCAAAATTCCATCGTTTTGGGCAAGAAGGTGCTCGACTCTCGAGGGAGTGTCCCAAGGCACCTTGGTTTCCTCTCCAGATCAGGGACGTTCTTTTGGGCAATCACTGCGCTGAAATTGGGGATAAAACCAGAAAAAAAATAAAATCACAACATTTTTAAACTTACCAGATATTCACGTTGGTGACGTTAACAATGCAAGTTCCTCTCTCTATATATACAGTATGTACATAATAGAAAACAGACTAGATCGTTACTCGGTAGAGCACATCCCTACGCCAAACTGAACAGTTCACATTTTTTTTAATCCCACCGAAAGGCTGGATCTGGATCCGGACTTCAACCTAAGTCAAATCAGTTTGTCCTTGTCACCTACACAACTCATTCACCAAGTTCTGTCATAATCTGTTGACAGCCGTTTGAAATATCATGATATGTAATCATTTTTTTGGCCACATCTTGGCAATGGTGAAGAATTACTTTAACAATATTAAAAACAAGGACAAATGTGTCCAAGAGCAGCGTCCTAAAGGTTTTGTCGGCTAAAAAAAAACAAACAAAAAAACAACAACTCCCGCTATTTCGTCACGTGCCTTGATTAAGCCAATAGCGAGACCCGTCATAATGTATTTACGAAATATAGTGTATTTACGAAATAACAATACATTAAATGGAATAATCTTTAAATAGTAACGTGAACTTTTCGAAACTTTAAAGCAAATGTCCAAATATATTTAAAA
This sequence comes from Eptatretus burgeri, assembly GCF_056783735.1. Lineage (NCBI taxonomy): Eukaryota > Metazoa > Chordata > Myxini > Myxiniformes > Myxinidae > Eptatretus > Eptatretus burgeri. Next base: position 54,363,241 of record NC_140967.1, read on the forward strand.
GTTCATGATAGACGCTCTCTAAAGGAACCATCAATGCGAGGATGTGTACAGGTGTTTAGTATTTAAGGAGATCCGGATCCTGAATATAAAAGAGCCGAGTCCTAATATAAAGGTTTTGTCTTCACAAGAAGAAGAAGAACAACAACAACAACAACAACAACGCCGAGCTCTCTTCGAGCAGCGTCTCGCGTACTAAAAATTATTATATCCAGATTCGGATCTTCACCAAAATCGAATCAATTTGTCCTCACCATACAGCCAACTTGTCCAGCAAATTTCGTCCAAAACTTTTCGAGATGTCCTGCTCAGACAGACAGATAAACAGCGGTGACAACATCACCTGCATCCACCTTCCAAAGCAATAAGTCCTTCTAAATGTAACGTTAAACGCCTAGTACGTGCTTATTCACTTATTACGTACCATCGAATCAAACTAACGTACTACTATGTATGTATGTATGCACCATGTAATCAAGCCTCATGTCCGGTATTAAACCTTACATACACCATTGTGTACACTGTAACTCACGCAGAATCACGTGCTTGGTTCTCAACGCAGCAACGACGAGTACAATTCCCGGAGTGTCAATGTTCCGGTGAGCTGTCCGAGCCTCGTGTCACCGTCCTGACCAATCACACCTCCAACGCTCCACGCAAAGCGACGTCGATACAGCAACACTCAATGGCAGCACATCGAGAGCGGAGGCGGAGCCAGTTTCCAGTCACGAACGTGACGTCTTCCCAAACATGCGAAGCCACGCCCACTTCGTCTCCATTTACGCTATCGCACATTTGTTGTTGTTGTTGTTGTTGTTTTAAAAGTACTTGACAACAAACTTGGAGAGGTAATTTCGCGTACGCTCTTCGAAGGGTACGTATTACAATCATATTCCTGGGATCTGACTACAATTTAAAATTCTGACGACGTATTAAAATTAATCTTTTTTTTTTTCCTTAAATCCTCTCGAATTACCTGTAGATCTCCTTGCTCATCTTCACACGTCAGATTTTTTTTTTTTTTTTACGTTTGCTCTCCTTGCCGCTTTGTTCATTCGTTTATCCCTTCACTTCGATCGTTATAAATTTGGCGGTGAAGCACGTGGTGTCTCGGAGAGCGGTGTATAACTTCAGAAGCGTCTGCATGGGATTGATAAATAATGCTTTGATTTACAGGAATTTTTTTTTCAGTCAATATCACATCATACGTAGTGTTCAATTAATGAGCATTGTCGGTAAGAGACGATTAAACTTGATCAGTGTCAACAATCGATGAACAGCATCCTCCACTGCACCCCCTCTCCAAGTCGGCGATTCGCGGTGGGTCTTCGATTTATTCCCCCCTTTTCGATGCTTCGTTCCCTCGTCCTAGAACGAAGCATCCTCATTGTGGGTCACATCATCATCATCATCATCATCATCATCATCATCATCATCATCATCATCATCATCATCATCATCATCATCATCATCATCATCATCATCATCATCATCATCATCATCATCATCATCCGTATTTCATTAATCAACCGAAATCTCTTATAAATACTCTCATTCATATGATGTATAATGTGATGAATCCTGACGGTTGGTCTCCCCTTCCTACCGAGAGTCCACATGACGCACGATGCCCTGAGGATCCTGATCCTTGTGTGACACCCTCTATTTTATTTACTTGTAAAGGTCAAGGTCGCATAAATTGACCTGAAATCGATACTATAATGGAGATGAGTGTTTATTTATCTCCCTCTACAGATGAAGCATCAAGGGTCCACGAAACTCAGCTACATCGTACTGGGTATCCATGACTGGATCGCCATCGTTTTTCGCTCATGAGTGAAAATCTACATCCTCGCTCGTTATTTCCCGTCACTTTGTGCTACATTTTCAAAAAAAAAATTGCTCTGCCAACATATTTTGTGTCTCCACGTGACTATCTGTCTTCAGTTGTTACAACCACCGAATTGGTCCCTCAGGAATCAATGGCTCATTGGGGGGAAAAATGGTACATAAAAAATATGTATATATATATATATCAAAACGTCATGGTTGCAAAAAAAAAATCTTCAATTTTCATCCGATTCACTTGAATTTGGAGCAGAGTTTGCATGTTGGGTCACTCAAGATCTTTTGAGGTCAAAAGGTCAAGGTCACCTAATATCGTCAATTTTTATTGACACCCTTGGTGCGGAGGCATTATGTTTCCGGCTTGTCTGTCCGTCCATCCGTCCGTCCGTCCATCCGTATTTTCGTTTACGCGATAACTCAAGAAGCAAATTGCAGAATTTCATCAAACTTGGTACAAAGGTGAAGTTAGACAGGGCAATTAAGTGATTAGATTTTGGCCCAGATATGATAAAGGTCAATGGTCAAATATCTCAATTCTCAAGTGTTTGTGCGGGAGAGCAGAGGCATACCCATCGACCGCGCACAATCGAATTATTTTTATGCCTCCACACCAAGGGTGCCGGAGGCATTATGTTTCCGGGTTGTCCGTCCGTCCGGATTTTCGTTTACGCGATAACTCGAGAAGCAAATTGTAGAATTTATTCAAACTTGGTAAAAAGGTAAAGTAAGACAGGGCAATTAAGTGATTAGATTTTGAGCCAGATGTGATAAAGGTTATGGGTCAAAGGTCAAGGTCAAACTCTGAAATTTTACTGTTTACCCCCTAACTCAAGAAATATTGGACAGAATTTCATCAAACTTGGTATAAAGGTAAAGTTAGACAGGGCAATTAACTGATTCGATTTTGGGCCAGATATGATAAGGGTCAAGGGTCAAATATGTTGATACTCAAGTGTTTGTGCGGGAGAGCAGAGGCATACCCGTCGACTGCGCGCAGTCGAATTGCTGTAGTTAGTATATGTATGTGTGTGTGTGTATATATATATATATATATATATATATATATATATATATATATATATATATATATATATATATATATATATATATATTTTGTTACCTGTTTTTGTCATGTATAGCATATGGAAGATGAAAAATAATAAGAAGAATAAATTCATTATGGATGCCGGTGAGTTTTGCATTTTCAGATGCTTTCTAGTTATGATTTGTATTTGCTTCCACCATGTGGCGCTACAAGATACACACTGACATCGAGACAGTTGGGGTCCTCGCAACACCTTAAACCTCTTGGAGTACGACTTTGTTTTGTTTTTTTTTACCCCCTAAAACCACCCCGTGTGCCCCCCTGAGTACAACCCCCAGTTTTCAACTCATTCCATCTGGCAGTTGAGTGCGTAGAAGACAAATATCCCACATGAAATTTAATACACGACTTGGTAATATGGCTTTATAATACAACATCTGTGCATCACAGATTGAATGGATAACTCCTTAAACAATATTCCTCATTTTTATTACCGTTGGTGATGACAATAACCTCGTACATTTTGTCCTCAATAAAATGATGCCACTGGTCCGTACTGTAAGCACTTGTCATCAAGGGTGCTCATCCAAGCTCATTGATTAGGTCACTGAACTGGTTCCTTTCATTCTGATACACAGTGCCGATAGAAAGTCTACACCCCCTTTCAAATTTTTTACCTTTTGTTGCCTTGTAGCCTGAAATTAAATAAAATTAAATCAGGCTTTTTCCACCTTTATTTACACATCGTAACCCACAACTTCCAAGTGAAAAACAAATTCTACAAATTTCAAAAAGATAATTAAAAATAATTAAAAATAGAAAACTAGAATATCTTGGTTGGATAAGTATCCACCTACCTGAGAATACTTGGTGGGAAGCACCTTTGACAGCAACTACAACCGTGAGTCTGTTGGGATAGGGCTCTACCAACTTGGCACACCTTGATTGAGCAATACTTGCCCATTCCTCTGCACAAAACTCTTCAAACTCAGGCAAGTTCTGTGGGGAGCATTGATGGAGATCAATCTTCAAGTCATGCCGCAGATTTTCGATTGGATTTAGGTCAGGGCTATGTCTGGTCCACTTTAGGACATTTATATTTTTGATCCTTAGACACCCAAGTGTAGCTTTGGCTGTGTGCTTCTGGTCGTTGTCATGTTGAAAGATGAACTTCTGTCCCAAATTCACAAGAAACTTGCAGAGGGCAGCAGGTTTTCCTTTAGGATTTTTCTGTATTTTGCTCCATCCATTTTCCCTTCGATCTTGACAAGTGCCCCAGTCCCTGCTGATGAGAAACATTCCCGTAACATGATGCTGCAACCACCATGCTTCACAGTCGGGATGGTGTTCTTTGAGTGTTCTGTGTTGGGTTTGCTCCAAACATAACGTTTTGCATTTAGGCCAAAAGGTTCCATCTTGGTTTCATCAGACAACAAAACTTTTTGCCACATGGTTTCAAAATCTCTGCAGTGTTTTTTGGCATACCTCAAATGGGACTCAAGGTGGGATTTTTTTGAGTAATGGCTTCCTTCTTGCCACCCTACCGTACAAGCCAGACTTGTGGAGTACTTGGGTTATCGTTTTCACATGCACACAGTGACCAATATTTGCTCTAAAGGCACGTGGTTCTTTCAAAGTTGCCATTGGCCTCTTGGTGGCCTCTCTGATCAGTCTCCTCCTTGCTTGGTCATCCAGTTTGGAGGGACAGCCTGATCTAGGCAGGAGCTTGGTGGTACCATACACCTTCCACTTCTTAATGATCGTCTTGACTATGCTCCAAGGCCTTTGAAATATGTTTATACCCATCCTCTGATCTGTGCCTTCCCACAACTTTATACCGGAGGCCTTTTGAAAGCTCCTTTGTGCTCATGGTTGAGTCTTTGCTGTGAAATACTCTACCCAGTCGAGGAAACTTTCAGGAACAGCTGATTTTATTCTGAAATAATCAGAATCACTGCAGTTTAACACAGGTTGAGGCCAATTAACTTTGTGTGTGATTTTGAAGGTGATTGGTTACACCTGAGCTGACTTACAATTGTTATTTTTAGGGGGGTGGACACTTATCCAACCAAGATATTCTAGTTTTGTATTTTAATTGATTTTCTAAAATTTGTCGAATTTGTTTTTCACTTTGAAGTTGTGTGTTACTGTGTAAAAAAAAAAAAAGTGGAAAAAAGTTTGATTTAATGCAATTTAATTCCAGGCTATAAGGCAACAAAAGGCAATTTTTGAAAAGGGGGTGGAGGCTTTCTATCGGCATTGTACCAAACCCAACTGCGAGGATACCAAACATTACTCCTGAAGATAGACAGCATCTGTAAGAGTCAGCCACCCTTCAATGCTAAAATAACAAGAGTAGGATGTATTAATGTACAAACAATATATCAAACAGGTAGAGCCAGTTTAGTAGCAGAAGTTAAGAAGCACAAATAGGATATTACTCGTGTTAGTGAAGTGAGGTAGCTGGGAAAATGGAAAGCCTTAAACAATATTTAATGATTAATACACCAATAAAAAGGGCTGACAAGATGGTCTAGACTTCTAGAGGTACAAACATTCACCTCTAAGTTTAGCCTGGGATTGAATCCTGACCCAGATATTGCTAAACTGGAGGTTTTTGGAAGTGACAATAAGACAATTTGTGTTCTAATTCTCAAGTGTATAATTAAATTTAAATTAAATATATGTTTTAAAGGCTGTAGAAAATAAAACAAACCTTTTTCAAAAGTTTACCGCCATTGATGCACCGTCTTTTGCACCACGTTATTTATTTGGATGCACCACGCCACATTGTCTGTTCTCCTTCCACATTCAATTAGTTATTCGTGTTTGTTATTTGTGTCCTTTTTAAGATGTCCTTAAAAACAGTAAGTTTCCTGTTTGGAATGATTTTCAATTTTGTTTGACTGCCAGATGGGCAGACAGACTTTAAAAAAATTACCTCGCTCTTCTGTGCGCATGCGTGATGAAGACACGATTTAGTCCATACAATTTCAATTTACCAAATTCAGGGTCAAAGTACCGCTAAACTGTAGGTTCATGTTTCGATCCATGTTCATATTCGTGTTCCGCAGTCTTCAAAATGAAACCTTCAATTGAAATCAAGTTGTTCCTCGATCATAGAATGACGCCTGTAGACAGACCGATATATAGATAAAGTGGACCAATTGCTTAACCCCACTTTTCACTTCGTGTGCGGGGTAAAACAATGCCTTGCGGGATACCTCAGAGGTAGCATACTTACTTTTGAATTGTCTACACCCAGGTCAAAAAACCAGTAAAGACCAGTAGCTTACTGGTCAACTGGTACCAGTTGAAAACCAGTAGCCAACTGGTACCAGTAAAGCCAGTTGGTTTCTTACTGGTTTTAATATGGAAATTGGAATAGAGTGATATATTACCAGTTGAAATTCAATTGTATTTATCTAACTGGTATCAACTGGGACCAGTACATTGTAACTGGTATCAACTGGGAGACCAGTACATTGCAACTGGTATCAACTGGGACCAGTACATTGTAACTGGTATCAACTGGGAGACCAGTACATTGCAACTGGTATCAACTGGGACCAGTACATTGCAACTGGTATCAACTGGAACCAGTAAGACTTTAACTGGTACAAATATGAGCTACTGGTTTTTTCAACTGGGAAATTGGAATTCTGACTGAATTTAACTGGTACCAGTTGAAACCAATAGAGACCAGTTAAAGACCAATTAGAACCAATAGAGACCAGTTGAAAATGTGTACTGGTTTTAACTGGTTTTTCAACCTGGGCACTCAATTTGATTCCTGACCCAATCATAGAAACTGTCAATCCTGGTGCTTCGCAGGCAGTGCATTGGATCAATGAGTGTGCCGTCCTTTGAAGGGAACTGGTGGATCTTAAAGGTCGAAATATGCCATTGGATGCCTGTACCATGAACAACTTCTAAATTTAAACTAGAGCACCCTTTTCAAGGTTGGTTCAATTCCAGAAATGTTCTTGACTGCTGTGAGCAACCAGATGGTCTGTGAAGCATATATGGGTCCTTGGCTGGACTTAAAATGTACAAAAACTTTGTAAAGTTTAGTTGGATTAATGTTCATAAATGCATGTTTTAAGAGGCAACATTAATTTGTTAATATATTGACTTTGTTTGAAGTTGTATTCATAAAGCTGCATGATTTCAATCGCTCTTGTATTTCTTTCCCAGCCCCTTTTCCGAGGCTCAATTACCAAGTCAAGGTCCTGCTGCATGAGGTCTCGGGCCCTCCTTGTTGGACTGGGACTGCAGTCACCGACTACGGCAACACGAGATATAGATCTGTCTAACGTTCCACTGCCACCACCTCGTCACTCGCTGGTGGAACTTTTGCAGCCCTGTGCACCCCTCATCGCCTTAACTCGGCCTTACGGAGAGAGTGAAACAAACAAGGAGTCAAAAGAGCGAACTGAGGCTCCGTTGTCACCGTCACCCTCACGATATACATTGGGTGACGGGCGGGCGTGGGGTGTGAAGGTGAGACCGAAGGGTGTGGCCTGGGTGGTGGACACATCACCTTGGGTTAGACCGAAGCACAGGATTCGCCGAAGATCGATATCCGGTAAAGCTTTGAGTTATGATTATATTGTTGTGCTAATTTTTTTTTCATTCATCATGAAATGCGAACGGATTTTATACTACCTTTTTTCGTCAGAAATACGACAATGATATTTCTCAGTATTATAATAAAGTTATTGAGTTATGATCACCAAACTATCATTGTTAAATAACTCCACAGTGCATTTTTCATGTCATTGTGAGATGAATTTCTGTGTTGCGACAGATTGCCTGCATACCGACCGCCCATCGATAATGGCAGCCATTATGGATGCAAGAGGCTTGACCACATGCCATAAACCTCAACACGTCATCTCACCAGAAGAAGTTCGACAGCGAAAAGTGCTGGATCTGCGGCGCTGGCAAGTCATGTCAATTGCAAAGTGATCTTAATCACCATCCTAGTCAGGATCCCCATGCAATTCAAAGCAAAAGATAAAGTGATTTCTTCCAGTCAAGGGCTACAAATGTTGACTTGTCATGATTTTTCTACTGTTGGAGGAAAACTTAGCATGCTGGTCAGTCCTTCAATCCCTGAGCTGTGTATATGGGCCTTGAGTGTTAATATAAGCAGAAGTCCTGATAGATTGATCAAAGGCAGTTTTCCCCTGTTTTCCCCTCCCTGCAGGTACTGTATAAGTCGACCACAGTACCGACGATCATGTGGCCTATCTTCTGTCATCTCATGCTGGAATTTCCTGTACAGCAAATTGGGTGCTGGCAGGCATGTAAATGCACATGCACAGCACACCAGTTTGTAATGTGTGCCTGTTTGGTTTGATATTTAAAAAAACAACATTATCCATCTGCATGCTTTGTAGCCATCAGAACAGCCAGAATAACTTGTGTTGATGATCCATTAGCCACTGAGCATTGAGGGAACTTTTCATCAGTTGGCCACTGAGCATTGAGGGAACAGTGTCTAATCTCTATCATTGTTAGCCCGTCCACCCATGCAGCGGGTGACAATGGTGTGTGTGTGTGCGCGTAAGAGATAAGTCTGTGCATAAGAGAGAGAGAGTAGTTTTCTGTGGAATAATTCCCGGGATGAATTAATATCAGTGGCCGTGGATAGAGGAGACCAGTTCTGAAGTGTAAAAAAATTAAGAAAATTAAAAAAAAATGTAGAAGCAGATCACACTTTATAACCCATGAAGAGTAGGACCATGAATGTCGAGGTCTGACAGAATTAATATTCCCAAGGATGTGTTTTTTTTAAAGATCTCTGTAAGGTTCTTCTTCATCATTTGCGAAGCGCCAATTATCACTGGCCCAATTTTGGCACTCTTCAGATTCTCGGGTCTTTTCACTTCATTGCTGAGATCTTGGTAGTTGGTCATTTTCTTGATTTTGGACGAAGTAGGAGGATGACGACAGCAATGCATACCAATGAAGCTCTCAAGCATTTACCACGTTGGTATGCATTGCTCTCTACGCTATCGCTGATGATTCGCCAACAAGTGATGCAACTGGTCCGGTAGCTGAGGGGGTGTATAGCATTGGGATCCTCATGTGTGTACTACGTGTGAACGTCTGTATAGTTGTTGAGGAACTCTGGGAAGGGTTCGAAACGGCATAGTGCTTACCTTGTGTAGGTATTCTTGGGTTGCTTTACACAGCTTATTCGGCTGGAGGAGTGAGGGAGGGGTCAAATATATATATATATATATATATATATATATATATATATATATATATATATATATATATATATATATATATGTATTATATCTGGTACGATGGCCGAAAGGTATGCATTCACCTCGAAGCTGTCTTTCCTGGGCTTGCATCCTGACCCAGTTATAAACTGTCATCCCAGTGATTCATAGGCAGGGTGATTCACCAATGTGTGTGCCATTCCTCGGATGGACATGACACTGGTGTCCTGTCTGCCAGCAATAGTTGGTGGACATAAATATTCCACAGTGTCCTTTACGAAGATTAGGCGAGCTATCGCCAGCATCCTGGCCAAATTCCAAATTCATGTCCTAACTACTTCTAGCAGAGGGATGGCAAACCACCCAGTAAGACCCTGGCCTAGAAACTTATTCGGTGGAACCACCGCTATGTAACATAGAGTCTGGTACATCGGATTGGGATATATGATACACATATCGTACGCTAGTACTGTACTCCATATGTACATGTGGAGGGATGGTATTTATTAGGTATGCATGGCTTTTAATTTTAAGCAAACTTTATCTCACTTTACCACCCTACTTAATACGCCACATTCATTGTGCATTAATTGCGCCACAGCTGTGCTAATGGAGATGAGGCACAAAATCAGTTCATACTTCTCGTGTCTTCTAAGATATTTTTGTACTGGTAACTGTTATACTACTACTACTACTACTACTACTACTACTACTACTACTACTACTACTACTACTACTACTACTACTATTACTACTACTGTCATGATCCTCATTACTCCCACCTTCTTGTGGGTTCGGCCAATAAAAAATTTCAGTCCAAGTCTCACAGTACAGTTGACCAGGCCTACCTCTCGACTGAAGGTGGTACGAGTTTGGAATTTGGTCACACTGACAGAGATAGCTTGCCTACTCTTCATGAAGGGCACCATGGGATATTTAACGTCCACCAACTAATATTAGCAGACGGGACACCCAGCCTAACATCCATCTGAGGTACAGCACGTTGCAACGCCTTCTGGTAGCTTGAACGTGTTGCTGTGTTTAAGCCCGGGGAGTAACTTCTGAAATCTATCTATCCGGCTTCTTCCCCACATCTTTTTTCTTTGTTCCTTTCACACTTCTTTCTATTTTTTTTCACAATTCTCTTTATTCATTCTAATTCTTGCCTTTTCTTCTCTTTCATCTCTTTTACTCTCTATTTCTCTCTTTTGTTATCTATCTCTCAAGGGAAAAGTGAGTTCTTGCATTAATTTTTCTGCAAGACTCACTTGGCTGCGCCTGGATAGATTTGCAGGTTAGAGGAGTAGTGGCTGAAACCCAAATCCTATCCAGATTCCTCCTGACGACTCCATCTTTGCTCTTTACCTCATCAGGTTCCTTCTTTGTCTTCAGTTTAATTTCCTGTGAAACACCAATCAGTTTATAGGAGGAGATTGGGACCATACTCTTTGCAGAGCGTTGGTGCTGCTAAAGGCCCAGTCACACCTTGACGTTTTAGCCAGCAATGGCAACGTATCAAAATGTATGTACAACGCTGGCTTACGTTGAACTTTTGATGTTTTTTTTAAAGATTCGGACGTATTCATAACGAGTTGGTCGAATGCATAACATATTAGTAACGGACACAGAACGTTTTGTTGTGTTATAGATAACTTATACCAACGAATGCTGAGCCTGTTGTCGGCGTTCACAACCTATGCCCAACGATAGTCTAACTTATGCATAGCGCGCTGCACGTATCGCCGACGATCACGTGGCGTAGCCTATTAAAAGGCTGCCGCACAACGATTCAAATCATAACCGCCGGAGAAATGGAAGTGTCAACATCGCAGTCACACCTTGGCGATCTTGCCAGCGTATGCCGACTTCTGAAAAATGCGTCTAAAACGCTGGCGCACGTCAAATACGGTATGGGTAAGTTTGGTATACGTGAATAGAACGCTAAAGTACGCTATCATACGTCGTAGTAAGTGGAGTACATCTTGTAATTTAAAACGTGTTAACAATTTTACGATGTACTTGCCGTATGCCTCACACGTTCCCATGCGATGGGAATAAGTTGTACGCACGATATGCGAACGTTGGCACACGTCGACACACGTTACTTGTAAGCTACTCATAAGTCGAAACATGTCGAGCTAATGTCTAGCGTACCCGAAAGTTATTTCTAACTTATGAGTAACGTGGTTTGAACCAATTCCTTACGTATTTCCAACGCACATTGACGTATGTAGACGTATTTGATTGACATCTTCCAGACGATCAAATAACTAAATGAACGTGTTTCTAACTTACAACTACCATATAATGGCGTATTAGCAGCGTTTAGGGGAATTGGTATATAAAAATGGGGTTCACACAGGAGGAACCTGTCAGTGTTCCAGACTCCATGGTTTTTTAATTTTTTTTTTCTTCGGCATGACGGTGATGTTGACACTTCGATTTCTAGTGCGGTTATGATTTAAATCGTTGAGCGGCAGCCTATTAATTATATTATATTATAACCGCACTAGAAATCGAAGTGTCAACATCACCGTCATACCGAAGAAAAAAAAAAAAAACAAACAAAAAGAACCCCCCCCAAAAAAACAGGGAGTCTTGAACACGATGCTAAACATTACATCGACGTGTTTCGACTTATGAGTAACTTACACGTAACGTGTGTCGACGTGTGTCAACGATCACGTAACGCGCCTACAACACGTTACTCAGAGGTTAGAAATAAGTTTCGGGAACGCTAAACATTACCTCGATGTGTTTCGACTTATGAGTAACTTACAAGTAACGTGTGTCGACGTGTGTCAACGATTGCATAACGTGCCGACAACACGTTACTCATAGGTTAGAAATAACTTTCGGGTATGCTAAACATTACCTCGACGTGTTTCGACTTATGAGTAACTTACAAGTAACGTGTGTCGACGTGTGTCAACGATTGCATAACGTGCCTACAACACGTTACTCATAGGTTAGAAATAACTTTCGGGTATGCTAAACATTACCTCGACGTGTTTCGACTTATGAGTAACTTACAAGTAACGTGTGTCGACGTGTGTCAACGATCACATAACGTACCTAAAACTTCTGGCCAGCGTAGCGGAACGTGTGAGTCATAAACTGGCATAAGTCGTAAAATTTCAAGCATGCCAAAATTTGAGGACAACCGCAAAGTACAACGATGAAAGCCAGCGTACTACGACGTATGGCAGTGTTTTTTAGCGTGCTCTCAATGTTTCCAAAACTTACCCATAACATATTGGATGTGCGCCAGCATTTTAGACAAATTTTTCAAAAATCGGCATAAGCTGGCTAAAACGTCAAGGTGTGACAGGGCCTTAAGCAGTCTCCTTGGCTATTGGGTACAATCCTGGACGGGTCACCACTCCGACACAGTATACCAGCATGCTGGCACTCATTTTTGCCGACCTTGGAAGGATGACAGGCCGATTTAACCCCATCTGGTATTAATTCAGCAGCTGAGCGGGATTTGAACTCAGGACCCGAGGATCCAGGGCCCACCACCCTAACCATTTAGACAACACCAGGCATAATCAGTTTATAGTTGGTCAGGAATCAAACCCTAACTAGACAGCTCAAAGGTAAGTGCACTACCTCTGCACCATCCTGTCGAACCCTATTTTTGTATATTGTGTAAGGTTAATTGAATGAGTGATAACAACAATGCTGCTCAGATGACGATCAAAGAGTCTGTGAACTTGTGTGTGTTCATGTATATGAAACAGCTTACCCGCCATCACACAGGAGCAGGGTCTGGCAATCCTGGGATTCCAACCACCGTATGACAACATTCGATTTGGACCCTTCACCGGAAACACAACACTCTTGCGGTACATTTACCATGGTTTTAATTCCCCTTAAACCATGTCTGAGCCCTGGCCATACCACACAGCTGTCTCACGGTTTTTGCATCAGAATCCATTTTTGTTTCTTTCCAATAGTTGAGGATATGGCTGATTTATTGTTAACCCTCATCATACTGTATAAACTACATGTTGATTTTGATCATTCACCTCCATGTGCTATTGATGGTATCATCAGAGCAAAGCCTTCCACCTGATGTTGCGTGCACAATTCCTTCCGATATTAGTCACTAGCAGGGTGACCCGGTGTTGCCCAGGTGAGGGGGGCGGGGGGTATTGAGAAGTAGGAGAAGCAGGAGAGCTGGCAGGGCTGAGAATGGGTTAGGCAGATCAGGGACAGGAGAACTGACGGGGTGGGGGACTGGAGGGAGCAAGAGAGCCAGAACACCAGTGGGTAAAGGCGTCTTAAGGGAACACCAGTGGGTATCTGGGTCTTAAGAGTATTTAAGGTCGAAAAGTTTTACAGGTCATTGGGGTATTAAGGGTGTTTGAGGTCTTAAAGGGTCTTTGGGTTCTTAAGGGTCTTCGAGGTCTTCCGGCTGTAAAGGGTCTTAAGGGTCTTCAAAACTTGTTAGGGTCTTGGGGGTCTTCAAGAGTCTTGGGGATCTTAATCGTCTTTGGGGTCCAAAGGCTTTTTGGGGTATTCGGGGTTTTAAAGTGTCTCAATTGTGTTTGAGGGATTAAATGGTCATAAGGGTCTTATGGGTCTTTGCATCTTCGGGGTCTTAATTCCCAAGCATGCAAAAAGTCTTCTCTGAAGCATGTAAAAAAAAGGTGTTATGGTTTTTCGGGTTCTTTAAAGGCTGAGGTTGTGGATGAAAATACACGAAGGACAACCTCCGGGTTGGACTCGGTCTGTGTGCAAAATTTGGTGATTGTCGGTCCAGCGGTCCTTACAAAAAACGCGAACAAACAAATAGCAAACAGACATCTGATTAATCTTATTTATTCGATGTTGCAATGTTATCTTTGTTTTTGTTATTTATTTTGTAATTAGAGTGCCACGCTGTGGTAGAAGGACACATTAAGCTGCTTTATATACCTTAACATGGTGTGCGCATTAAAACATGGGAATTCCAACGGATTTTTTGAAGTACTAGTATGTGCCGGTACGTGTGTGGCCGTACGTGCAAAAACAAAAACTTTCAAACTGCATGCTAGAAACAACAACCACACAGGCCGTTCCTTCGCTCTCGCGTGCCCGTACGTGTGTGGCCGTATGTACAAAAACAAAAACTTTCAAACTGCATGCTAGAAACAACAACCACACAGGCCGTTCCTTCGCTCTCGCATGCCCGTACGTGCGTGGCCGTATGTGCAAACCAAAAAATAAAATAAATAAACTTTCAAACAACCACACAGGCCGTTCCTTCCCTCTCGTAAATGACGACTGGATTGGGGCATTGTGTTTATCTATAAATGCGCATAAGAAATCGAGAAATTATTGTAATACAGTAAGTCATCACTATCCGGAAGTGGTGCGTGTCCGTACGGAATGTTCACATGCATTGCACGAATTATCGCTTGTATTGAAGTAACAACTGCTGTGATACTTCCACACACAGAGTTAATTAAAACCAGGTTTACCTCCCTGTCTTTGCTTGCCATGACATTCGCTGCCATTGACCATTGCCACTCCTACGCCACGGGAACTAAATGGTGCCCTTTCCCCATTGGCCGCGCCTACGCAGCAACGTGTCTTGTCATTGGATTGGTAAATAAATGGCCATAACTTGGGAAGCACTTGTCCGATTAATATCAAACCTTGAAAAGACACATCCTCAGGTCCCCAGCAATATACCTGGCAAGTTTCAATTAGATCGGACCGGTGGTTGTTGAGAAACAGCGGTCACACACACACACACACACACACACACACACACACACACACACACACACACACACACACACACACACACACACACACACACACACACACACACACACACACACACACACACACACCTCATGCATTTATAGTAGATACATATTCAATGAACGGGCATGGCGTGGTGATTTCGGATAGGAAAGGACTGTACACCACTGACCGTAGCAGAGAGCTTTGGCTTACCAAAGCACGAAAACGATGAATGTATTATTTATTTAGTTAGGTTCCAATTGTGCGTGGAGTCAGACCAGCTGTGCAGTGAGCCAATGGGTGGAAGACACGGCTCGACTAATTAGGTGTGCTTGCCTTTGGCCGTGTTATATGTCACGTGATGTCTGTTAACTAATAATGAGATCGCACGTAAATGAAAAGGCCAGAAAAGTGATCTTTAAAGACTCAGCTGGTGGATGAAAATACCTTTCGGACAATCAACGGATCGTGCCGTGTGCCAAATTTGGTGGTTGTCGGTCCAACAATCCTTGCAAAAAATTCGAACAGACAGACAGACAGACAGACAGACAGACAGACAGACAGACAGACATCCAATGAATCTTATTTATGAGATTTATTTGAGAAATATACAAAATTTTATGTGTGGCCATTATTTCAACCACAAATTCCTTGCTGTATCCACAACAAATCCAACTTTCTTTCTCCTCTCCTGTTTTCCATTATGAATGGCAAGCAGTATGGCATTCAAGCACTGACGCAACTATGATGGCCTAAGTGGTATTCGTTGTTTTGTTTTTCTCCGAATCAAAAAACACCGATTTTATTTTTTTGGGTAACTTTGCAGGAATTTCTTAATTTCAGGCTGTGGTTCTTGTTGTTTTAAGTTGATCGAGTTCACGTCTCTGTCTGTCCGACCATTGTTCTGTGCAGTTGGTTCAGGCAGATTGGCGATTACTTCAATGTCCGAGGTTCCTCATACTTCTTGTACAAACCACATGGACGCAACCGTACTCCCGGGGAAACAGGTACTCCTTGTCGATATTCCCGACAGTATCCTCATGTGCCCCCATTGCGTATTTGGCATTGAATTTTATTTTTTCTAAAAGATCGAGACTCATGGAAGAGCAAGGTAATTGAGGGTATGAATTGAATGCAGAGCAGCAGGGCAACTGTTGGACACAATAAGTAAGGAAATGAATGAACAGGGAAATAGGAGAGAGTAGTGGAGGAAATGCTGCAACCTGCAAGTCAGAGGGTTGGTGAGGAAGGGTTAATGAGGTTAATGAAGATTGTGGGTAAGGATGGGTGGTGACATTCGATGGTAGTGCACCACCTGCTGTTACACGCTTATTACACACGAACAGCGTCCTGTTTTCTTACTTTGTTTTCAAGCTCCGCAATGAGAACAGCCTTTCTTGCTTTGCTTACATTCATTATATTTTATGTGTTTGTACGTGTAGTTTTCCCACCTGTACCTGTGATTAAGAATGATGTGTTGATTTGTCCATTGTCTGCTCACATTCTTTTAATATTTACGATAAAAGAAGCCATGCGTCCGTCTGGCAGTCTGTGTATCCGGATTCCACCCGTTGGTTAAACAGTTCGCTGACTCCACCCACAATTTCTAGATTACTGCTGCTATGTTGGTGATTACTGCTATGCCGAGTCAGACGTCATATTCACAATCACCATGCCCTCCCTATAAGTTTTCCTTTCAGTGTGTGTGGGGGGTGGGGAGAGGCGAGAGGGAACCATCGCAAATCCCACGCTTCCCACCTTAAGCAAAGTTGAAAGATGGTAAAAGCTTCCACCAGGAGTGGCCTAATATCAAATTTTGAGTATTTTTTCACCCATTTTGACCCCTGTGGACCCTGTCTCCACCCCCTGGGGAATGAACCAGGGATAAAATCAAAAAATCGTTACGTATTTCATGCGTTCCCACAATGTTGATTGCATATACAAAGTTTCTTTAAAGAATGTTTAAAAACATTTGTTGTTCTTTAATGCCCATTACATCATATGATACCCATCTTTCATTCCAAGAGAATACTTCCTTCCTTTCATATAAGTGCTACTTCATCAGGATGAAGATTACCACACTGCGGTTGTGCGCAGGCGTGGAACATCGCTGATACAACCAAATTGTGCAAATACATGCATGTGCGAGTAAAAATAAAGGCCAGATGTAATCTTATCCCGCTAGCCCCTGCAACGCAGTTTTGAAGGCATTGAGGGAGGATGAAGTGGCAGGGTCCTTCTCCAGGTGTTTCCAATCCTTGTGTTTGAGGGGGAAAGAAGGATGAAGCATATACTTGAGTACTCCTGCTCAGTATCATGAAGCAGGATCCATGTCCTCTGGTACGTGGTGATGTTCCAGTGAGGTATGCACTCCACCTGATGTACATCAAGGCAAGATGACTTTGTAGTCGTATACTCTCCAAGGTGGGCCATTGTAGTTCTTCAAGCATAGCCATCACCTTGCTGGTACGACCATAGTTACCAGTAGCATAACGAGCACCTCGATGCTGGATCATCTTGAGGTTGTTGATGTTATGCCGAGTGTGAGGATCCCATGCTGTTGCAGCATATTCCACAATTGGTCGGACGTAAGCTGTGAATGTGGTCCTCTTAATTTTACGGCTGAAGTTTCAACGCAAGAAAGCATTGGTGGAGTTAGCTTTTCTGACAGTTGCATCCATGTGGGTGTTAAAATTCAGCTTTCAATGTCTGTGGACACCAAGGTATTTGGCTGAGTTAACCTCTTCAAGGGTGTGGTCATTAATGTTATAAGATTGGAGGATGGGTTTCCACTGGAGGATTGGAGGATGTTGGTGATGTAAATGACCTGGTATTTGGAGGGGTGAAACTCCATCAACCACTTCTTCTCCAATTCCTGTAACATGTCAAGATCCTTCTGGAGACTAGTGCAGTCCTGGGCAGATGTAATACGCTGGTAGAGGACACAGACGTCTGCGAAGAGACGTGGTGTGGAGCCTGAGATGCTATCTTGTAGATCGTTAATAAAGATGAGGAAAAGAAGTGGGCTGAGCACATTACCGTGAGGAACTCTGGATGTTACTTGGACTTCAGAGCTATGTTGGCCATCAATCAAGACTTGCTGGGTGCGGTCATGGAGGAAATTTTTTTTCTTTATCCACTCCAAAGTGCATCCTCGAAGTCCGTAGAACTCCTTCAACAGAAGTCTTCGTGGTGGGATACCTTTTCAAAGGCTTTCACGAAGTCCAGCAAAATGAGGTCTATTTGTCCCTTCTCTTCGAGTCCTCCAGCAAGGTCATCTATGGTGAGGATCAATTGCGTATCGCAGGATCTACGTTTCCTAAACCCATGGTGTGCATCTGTGAGTATCTGATGTTCGATGAGATGACGTATAATGACACAATGCACGACATGCTCACACAGCTTGCAAAGGACTGATGTAAGTGAGATAGGCCAATATTTTGAAGCAGATGATCGGCAGCCCTTCTTGAAGATAAAGATCATGGTTGCTTTCTTCCAAGAAGATGTACACTGCCCTGATTCAGGGATGCCTGGAAGAGTAAGGTGACTGCAGGTGAGACTTCTTCAGCCGTTTCCTTCAGCAGTTTCACAGAGATACCGTCAGGCCCAGCTGCTTTGTGTGGTTTAAGGTTTCTGAGAAGCTTGGTCACTCATTTGCAGCCAACAGTGATGTCATGCATGGTTGGATGAAAGCTGGAGCCAGGATGAGGAAGTGAAGAATCACTCTTATCAGTAAATACTGAAGAGCACTGCCTGTTCAAGATGTTAGCTTTATGCTTGGGATCGCAGTGAAGAATATTTCCCTCCTTCAGCGGTCCAACTCCCATTTGATAACAGCGTTTCGATTTTACCAGTGCTCCCAACTTCTTATTGCCATCTGGGTCCCTACTGATGATGTCAGACAGGTATTTGTTATAGGTCTGGCAACAGATCTTCTGAGTTTTTCTTCTTGATGTTGTGGTAGTGACGCCAGTCTCTTATCTCTGTTGTTGCGCCAAGCCTTCTTGTAGGCGCGGGCTTTCTTACGGCACACGCGTTCAGTTGATGTGTCAAACCAACATTGGCTGAATCTGGATGAGCTAGTTCTGGAGGGTACATTGTCTTCAATGATTTTTTTTTCCCAGTGCAGCCTGCATTTCAGTAGCCTGAACCTCCACTGGTGTTAAGGTAGAGTAACGGTCAATGAATTGATCTGCCCATGCTTTGGCATCAGAGCGAATGTTTACTCGGTTGGCTTGTTTCCAAAGAAGAATTTTACTTTGCTATTCTGTCGTACTTATACTCAGCTGCACTGTTGGACTCTGCTATGCACGGAGGATACGTTCCTGGAAAATGGCACGAATGTCAGGGTCCGCGAATGTCGGGGCATTGTTTTATTTGTTTGTTTATTTATTTAACGTGATCTCGGCTCGTGGAAGGGCGATTATACAGAACAAATCTGGACACGACATAACAAAGGGAACAGCAAGAGAAAGGGGAAAACCAACAGCAGGGCGGAGGGAGAAAGTAGTTGGAGAGGGACAAACAGGAGATGCAGGTAAAGATGAGGGGTAAGGGAGAACGCAAAGGGTGGACAATATGTATGTATACATTCACAAAATTGTGTTTGACCAGTTAGTGATTTGGTCAAGGTCTGAAGAGAGGGAAGAGGCTGCTGCTGCCTGTCTGTCAGAAGGATGAGAGATGTCACGGCAGAGAGTGGAAGCATTGGCAAAGAGATAAAGAGGATTTTCCAGAGTCGGTGAGGTATTTGATGAAGATTAGGAATAATATGGGGGAGGGGGCTAGAAAACTGCTTCGAGGTACTCCAGCCTTGACATGGAAAGGAGATGAAAGGGTTCCATTGAGAGCCACACATTGTCTACGAGAGTGGAGGAAGTCAGTACGGTAATCCAAGAGTGGAGTTGTCCTTGTATTTCAAAGGCAGACAGTTTTGAGAGCAAGACAGGATGCCAGGCTGTATCAAAAGCTCGAGATATGTCCAGAGAGACGGCCCAGATCTCATGTCTGATATTGAGGGCCTCCACCATTGTTGGGAGAGTAGAAGCAGCATGTCCAAGGTAGACTGACCGGGTCTGAATCCGAATTGATGATCTGAGATGAGATTGTAGGAGAAAAGGAATGATTTTATATCAACTGCGATGATGGATTCCATAACCTTGCTGATGATTGAAAGTTCATTTACTCTTGAACAGAGCATTGCAACTGCCAAAGGAGTTTTTCCTTGACTATTTGGCACAATCTTGGACGGGTCGCCACTCTGACCATTTATTGGAGCACAGCTGTGCCCCTCTACCAGTACACTGGGTACTCATTTCGCCGACCTCAGGAGGATGACAGGCTGAGTCAACCCCACCTGGTGTTAATTCAAAAGTTGACAGGGGGCTCAAACTCAGGACCCTTTGGTCCCAAGCCAGTCACCCTAACCACTAAGCCAACACCAGGTTTATATGATTGGAAGTACAATAAGCTAATTGGGCTGTAGTTAAGTGGATCCATTCTTGCACTTTTTTTTTTGTAATGCTGTGATGTTGACTGATTTTCACTTTCCCAGGTGGATGTCGGAGAACAGTCCTGAAGTGCAAGTTAAAATATAATTATATACACATATATATGTATTAAATAATACTTTAAAAATCCACGAATACGTGAAGCATGAATGTAGAAGCTGGTCACACTTTATGACCCACAAATACATGGAGTCTGCAAATAGTGGGGTCTGACATTATAGGAAAATTGGATTTTGGATGTTGGAAGACCGGGCCATAGACAATGACTTTGCTCATCACAAAGTCCCATGGACTGCACTTTGGAAACCCCTGGTATTGAGTTTTTAGCAGAATGGCAGAAAGTAGTGTCGGTGATGTGAGGAAAGGAAATGTTTGATAATACCAAGCATCGTGAGTGCAGTAGTGAATAGGTGCCGGTAAAAGTGAGTGATACAAAGCGCAGTGGTGCCAAATTCATTGGTAGCGAAAGCGTTATATTCATCTTTACCTCCACCACCGAAGGTGAAGGAGGTTTTGTTTTCACCCCTCCCTGTCTGTTTGTTTGTTTGCCTGTATGTCTGTCTGTGTCTGTGTCCAGTATATCTTAAAAAGTTTCGGATGGATCCAGATTAAATTTGGTGGGCAGGTTGGGTTTGTGACAAGGAAGAATTTGTTCAATTTTGGTGAAGATTCACACCTGGATTCAATGATTTTTTTTATTGTGATTCTTCACCATTTAGAGATTGGGCCAAAAACGATATATAGCATGATATTTCCGAAATGTATTGGGCCCGATTATGTTCTCGTGGATGAGGCATTGCGTGGCGGAGGTATACGCTCTATCAAGTGCCCTTCTAGTTTATTCTGTGTTTACAGCGGAGAGTGCACGAGGGAAGCTGATGGCAGGCCTGCGGGAGGATTCGTACGCGTTCGTGTACCACTGTCAGAACCATTACTTCTGTCCCATTGGATACGAGGAAACGCCATACCGTGCCGCATCTGCATACAGGTACACTGATTCCTGTGTGCTTATGCAAAAAGCTTCTCTTTCTGGTTCTCCACACACTAAACCTTGGCACCGCATAAGTGAAATGAGAAATCACAAGAGAAAGACAAATGGCAATTACACACGCCAATCAAGATTCAGGAAGAGACTTTTTCTTGTCACTTACTTCCCTGTCACATCCTTTATTTTCGTGAATAACTTCCTGAATCTTATTTTCTTGATCTGCCATTTACTTGTATACGAAATTATGTGATGTATTTGGCATTGTTAATGATCTACAGCCTTAGAATTATAATCGTTGCTTCGGATCCTCTTACGTACACGAGAACAGCTTACTTTAGAAATCCTTCATATAATTATTCACCCCGCCGGCTTTGCTCTATAATAGCAGTTTTATATTAATTCAGAAATTCCATCAGTAATTGTACCCAGAATATGATAACTCAGAAGTGAGCTTGTTCACCCTTGTCAACAGATCCCCGGTAATCTGTAAGAGATCCACATTATAGTGTAATACGAGCTGGGATACTTGTTCTATGAACGAAAAGAATTATAAATAAAAGTATTGATGTGGCCTTTTGTTGCAAAACTCCACCATAGCACAATATTCATAACTTGTGAAAACCTGTTGTAGCTTTACCATGGAAAGTTTAATTGAGATTTCTGTTGCGACTGTTGAGATCTTTAGTTGTTTTTTTTGTAATTGAGGCCCATCACAAAGAGGTAGATGTCTCAAGGAACAGCCGCACAAGATGGGGAGAGCCAGAGGTGGGGGAGCATGAACATGGAGAGTGTTAAAATAAAATTTGCATACATAATTAACAGCTTTCGGTTGAAGTTTGACATGAGTTTTCTCATCACCCTCCACCAAAAATCAAGACTGAAAAAGAAACAGTTTCCGTCACCAAATATTTTCTTGACGAAAAAAAATCTCATTGTTCACCACCAGTAAAAATGTCCGATTGTTCGCTCAACCAGCGATCACACGAGGTCACCAGAGTTGAGGCTGCGGAGCTTCCGCGCAATAGGCATGGGGGTTTGGAGGTGGGGGGAGAAATTTGTCAAGGGAAAATGGTCGCTCCCAGAAAAAAAAAAAGACCCAGGCAGTGTATAAGCATGAACCTCGCTCGAGGGCTGAAGGCCAAAAGCATGAGGTGTATACGTGTGAGAGCTTTCTCAAGGGCTGTGAAACCCACCATGCATCGATAAATATTGGCTCGTGCTTGCTTTACAATGAAGGAAAGACTTAGGGAAGGTATGGCGATTGCGAATACTGTGCAACACTTACCATAGCAGACGGCTTTGGCTTACTGCAGCACAACAATGGTTAGCTTATAATTGTGGGTGGAGTCAGGCCAGCTGTCCATCCAATGTGTGGAAGACACACCTCCGCTATTTATATATGCTGGCCTTCACCCGTGTTACGCGTCACGTATTAGCTGTT
Organism: Eptatretus burgeri; assembly: GCF_056783735.1. Lineage (NCBI taxonomy): Eukaryota > Metazoa > Chordata > Myxini > Myxiniformes > Myxinidae > Eptatretus > Eptatretus burgeri. Next base: position 54,386,051 of record NC_140967.1, read on the forward strand.
AGTCAATCAGATTGTATATTAATGAAAAGGAGAGAAAAGTGGCCTTTCAGTGGAAAAGTGGCCTAGGTGGTGTACGAAAATACACTTAGGACAATTCCTGGGTTGGACTTTGTCTGTGTGCCAAATGTGATTGTCCTCGGCCCAGTGGCAAACATTGTAAAAAACGCGAACATAAGGACAGACATGTAGACAGACTTGTTCTTCGCTTTATAAGGGGTGAGGTCCGAAGGCACCATACTTCTACCCTGCCTTGATCACGATACTCCTCCACCTCCCTCTGTCCATAGCCAATTATCTCCATTATCCAGCCACCCCTACCTTACGGATATCCCTTCTCACACAATCCTCTCATCTCAACCACAGTCTACCTCTTTTCCTCCAACCTTGCACCCTCAACCTACTCGCTGTCCTTGCTATTCTCTCTTCTCCCATCCACACCAAGTGTCCAGCCCATCTCATCAGGAATTTCACCAATCTTGCCATCAAACTCATCTGGACACCAATCTACTCCCTCAGTTTATCCATCCTCCTTCTATCCACCCTCTTCACTCCTGCAATCCTCCTGACCCAGTTGTTCTCGCAAACGTGCAGCCTCGGTTGTTGTCTCTCTGTCAGTGCCACCATCTCCAGACCATAAAGGTAGGCCGTTGTTGCACATGACATCAGAACCTTCCCTTTCAATTTTCTTGATATCTTTCTGGCTGCCATTATTCCCTCCACCCTCCTCCACGTATTCACCCCCACCTGAATCCTCATCTGCACCTCTGCCTCGAACTTACCATTCCCGGTCACTGTTACTCCCAGATACGCAAACCTATTTCCCTGCCTGATCTTCCCCTCCAATCTGATATTCATTTATTTTCTCTGTGGCCCGATCAACATCACCTTGGTCTTCTCCATACTCATCTTCAGCCCATGCTTTCTAAATGCCTCCATCCACTCCCCTAGTACTTCCTGCATCTCCCGCCCACTCTTCACCACAAGAGCCAGATTGTCTGCATACAGCATCCTCTCCATATTACCCCTCAAGCTCACCTTCCTGCTTACCAGCACCATCACCATGATAAACTTGAGTGGGCTGAGAGTGCTTCCCTACCTCAAATCAATGTTCATGCTGTTCTGTTCTTGCGTTTGGATCCTGGGTAGCTATCATTTCTTGGAGTACTGCTGTGCCGCTGATGTTGTGCCCATCCACCAGTACACTGGTACTCATTTTTCCGACTACAGTAGGATGACAGGCTGAGTCAACCCCACGTGATGTTAATTAAGCAGCCAATGGGACTCAAACTCAGGACCCTAGGATCCTAAGCCAGCCACCCGAGCCGCTAAGCCAACACTACGCTGCTAATGTTCATGCTGAATTCCTTGGACATCCCAGGATCAACCAAAACTCTTCCCTTCGTTCCCTCCCTTCCACCAACCTAATTTCTGATTCTGGCACTCCCATCCATGTCAGAGTTGCCACCATCATGTCTCTTGGGACAGTGTCGTAGGCCTTTTCCAGGTCCACAAATCCCAATTCCATCTCACCTTGCAACTCCAAACCTCTTCTCCACCAGCTGTCTCAACACGAACATCCCATCCATCGTCCCCCAATCATTTCTCAACTCCTGTTGTTCTTCTCCAATCTCCATCTCCACCTTCTTCCTTATCCTCCCGTCCATAACCCTCTCCAGCTCCTTCATTACATGACTGAGGAGGGTAATGCCCCTGCACTTCCCCAGATATTGAACATCGCCCTTCCCCTTCAATTAATTATTGGCATAATTAACCCTGACCTCCACTCCACTGGAATTGAACCCTCTCTCATACATACACTCAACAGCCTGTTCGTCCAACTGACTCCAACTTATTGCGCTGCAATTGTCATCTCTCTACATACCTCATCAATGCTTGGCACTCTTCCTTTCTTCATCCTCTTCAATGCCGTCTGCGCTTCCTCCTCTGTTATCTCCACCAACTCCACTTTCCCCTCTCCATAACTCAGTAGATCCAGCTTGCCGTTGCTTCCTTCCCAGTTCAACAGCTCTTTTAAATACTCTTCCCACACCTTCAATACCACCCCCCTCTGTGTCACTAGCCTCTCGCCACCATCCTTAACTACCCACCTCCCCCCCCCCCTTTCATGTCCTTACCATCCTCATCCCTGTCACGAGCCAATTTATATATTATCTTCCTCACACCATCATCTTCCAACTTGTTGTACACCTCTTCTATATTATTCCTCACCTTATCCACTGCACTCCTTCCTGCTTGACTTTCTATATCCTCTTACAAACCTCCTTTTTACCAACTGCCTTCACGACTTCCTCTGTCCACCATACCTGGTCTCTGTCCCTTGCCGATGCACCCTTAACAAAATCGTTCTGTTGCACGATGCATCCTCAAAATCGTTCCTAATAATTTATATACAGCCATATTGCTAAGTATACAGGCAAAAATTGCAAGTCGTCTCACCACCCTCATGGAGAATTAGGGTGGAGAGTCTCACCACCCTCAGGGTGGAGGGATTATTTCATGCCCCTGATCTGACACTGGGTACGATGAGTAATTGTGCAAAATTTGAATGAAATTGGCCAAGCAGTTTTCCATTCGATAATGTTCGAATACATGGAGAAATGTCAAATTTTAAAATGATTCTCACAAACCTTCATTGCACCTAACCCATGCCCCCTCTCCCTGACCCGCGCCCCTCTCCCGAACCCGTGCCTCTCACCCGAACCCGCGCCCCACTCCCGAACCCATGCCCCCTTTCTATAATCCTCACCCCTCTTCCTAACCCACGCACCCCCCTCTAGAGCCCACGCCCCCTTTCCATAATCCCCGCCCCCTCTCCCTAACCCGCATCCCCTCTCTCGCACCCCCGCCCCTCCCCCTCACCCGCGGCCCCCCCCCCCCACCCGCGGCCCCCCCCCCTCACCTGCGCCCCCTCTCCCTAACCCGCGATCCCTCTCCCTAACCCGCGCCCCCTCTCCCTAACCCGTGACCCCTCTCCCTAACCCGTGACCCCTCTCCCTAACCCGTGACCCCTCTCCCTAACCCGTGACCCCTCTCCCTAACCCGTGACCCCTCTCCCTAACCCGTGACCCCTCTCCCTAACCCGTGACCCCTCTCCCTAACCCGTGACCCCTCTCCCTAACCCGTGACCCCTCTCCCGAACCCGTGACCCCTCTCCCGAACCCGTGACCCCTCTCCCGAACCCGTGACCCCTCTCCCGAACCCGTGACCCCTCTCCCGAACCCGTGACCCCTCTCCCGAACCCGTGACCCCTCTCTCTAACCCGTGACCCCTCTCCCTAACCCGTGACCCCTCTCCCTAACCCGTGACCCCTCTCCCTAACCCATGCCCCCAACATGAATGTAAACACATTAAACCCACCTTAACAGTCTCACAAAATGATTATCCATCCGTGCTCTATGGCACTCTATTTATGTAATCCTAAATAATATTCCACAGCAAACTGTTGGTAATAAATGCCAGTAAAAAACTGTACAAAAAAAAAAAATCACTGCTCCATAATTTATAAAATCGTTCTCAAATAATTTATTTTGCAGCCATATTGTGTGTTAATCATATTAATCACATTTGTCATCAGTGCGGTGTTATTTATTAATCGTATTTTGGTTCATTTTTATCACCACATAATTTGAAAGTGGGAGAATGTACAAGCGAAACCTGAATGACATTTTCGTCTGATTTAAACAGAACTGAGTCCACTTCAAATTCTAAATAACTTGTTAAATCGGATGATTTAAAGTATGAAATTCAATGTTTAATTATTGCGTTCATTTGACATTTAAATACCTTAAAGTGAATGTAAATCAGTTGTGTTCGAGAGTGGCACCTCAATGTACATAGTGTACTCGGTCAATGTATCTTCATATCTTCCACCATTATTTACTAATTTTATTATTTACACACACATTATTTACTAATTTTATTATTTACACAGCCATTATTTACTAACTTTATTATTTACACACCCATTATTTACTAATTGTATTATTTACAGACCCATTATTTACTGATTTTTTTATTTACACACCCATTCCCATTATTTACTAATTTTCTTATTTGCATACCATTCTGTGATCAAACGGAAGGCAAATCTTGTTCCATTTTGAGGGTTAAAAAAACGGACATTTTGCTTTTGTCATACGTACAATGGCCTCCGTCATCACGTACTCCACTGCCTGTGCAGTTTGCGATGGAAGCACCGACAGAAAAGTCTGGCTGCACAGCACTGCTCAAAGGGTCACCCACCTTGGCATGGCATTGCACGACAGTATGAATGAGGTGTAAGAGTCTTTTGCACCGAATTGTACATTATAAATTAATAGGTAATTGGATTCTTGCACATTGATTAAATAAATATAAAAATCCATTGTAATACTGTACTTGATGGTACCATTCCTCCATTGTCAATGAAGAGATTTAAATAGAAATGTCAAACTTGCTGAATTCTCAGAAACCTGCCCCATAATCTATTTCATAGATTATTCCGAGTAGGTCGAGAAAAACACCATGATTATTCCAGATTCGTGTTCTCGGAGGATGTTCTCTTCCTTTTAGCTATACAACCATTTAAATAGTGTTGAAGAAGTAGATAAAATGCTGAGATTATTATTTAAGTATACACGGTCTCTCAGTACTCTACGAGAATGGCACTCAGTAGAGTGGATACCTCTGCCAGGCTGAACATTTTACATCCCACTGATAGTCCGGATCTGAATGTGGACCTCAATTATAATCGAATCAGCATGTTCTTGTCACCTACCCAACTCATCCGCATAGTTTTGTCATAACTCGTCCGCAATTATTGAAATATTGTGCTATATATTGTTTTTTCCCCTCTCTAAATGGTAAAGAATCACATAGAAAATTCTGGTGTCAGGATCTGGATCTACACCAAAATCTAATCAATTCATCATTGTCACACACTCAGTCAGCATCTTAAGGAGATGGGGATGGGCCTGGCATCTGCCTGGGGGATGGCCGGACGGAGACCCCCTGGAGTACCGGGGGAAAGTGGACGCAGCGACGCACTGCTCCGGCACATGCTCCCATACCTCACCTGACACACCCAACCTGTCCACCAGGTTTCCTCCGAATCCATTCAAAACTTTGTGAGATATCCTGCTCACAGACAAACAGCCAAACAAGGGTGAAAATATAATCTCCATCCACCTTGGGTGGTGGAGGTAACAACTATTTTAAATTATTACTGACTAGCAAAGGTACCGAGCATTGCCAGGCAATGCCAGGTCCCTACTCACACCGATTCCCCTCCCTCATCCCACACCACCCCCTTCCTCCGAACTCCCACCGCACCCCTCTCCCTGCCTCCTCACACGCCACGCCTCCCTCTTTCCAGATTCCCACCCCTTCCCTTGTCTCCTCCCATCCCCACTCCCTCCCTTCAGAGTCTCATCCCACTCCCACCCCCACCCCTCTCCCTCCAGACTCCCACCTCTTCCCAATCTACCTCCTCCCTCGAAACTCCCACCCCTTCCCCTCCCTCCCTCATTCCACCGATCCCCTCTCACCTCACCCTACCCCAATTCCACCTCTACCCTTCCCCTCCTTCCTCTACACCTTCCCCTCCTTCCTCTACCCTTCCCCTCCTTCCTCTACCCTTCCCCTCCTTCCTCTACCCTTCCCCTCCTTCCTCTACCCTTCCCCTCCTTCCGCTACCCTTCCTGTACCCTTCCCCTCCTTCCTCTACCCTTCCCTTCCTTCCTCTACCCTTCCCCTCCTTCCTCTACCCTTCCCCTCCTTCCTCTACCCTCCCCTCCTTCCTCTACCCTTCCCCTCCTTCCTCTACCCTTCCCCTCCTTCCTCTACCCTTCCCCTCCTTCCTCTACCCTTCCCCTCCTTCCTCTACCCTTCCCCTCCTTCCTCTACCCTTCCCCTCCTTCCTCTACCCTTCCCCTCCTTCCTCTACCCTTCCCCTCTCTCCTCCCACTTCCACCTTTCCCTTCCACTTCCACCCTTCTCCTCCCACTTCGACCCCTCACCTCCCTCCTCCACCCTTCCCCTCCCTCCTCCACCCTTCCCCTCCTTCCAAATCCAGTTCACATTCCCTGCTCGTGGGCCAACAATCCAACGCTTGGCAAATCGGTAATGTCTCCAAATTTTGAGATTTCACTCCTGATTTTGACACTTATGTAGTCAACGAAATTCGATTCTTAAATCCGAAATAATGTTTCAATTATATAGTTTAATTAGTCTGTGAGAGTAGATCATGTTTCCAAGGCAAGGCATATTTGAATAGGATGAATCAAAATGGCAGCTCCGACCCCAGCGAGGCGAAGTTGGGCTTATCGAGGATAACCCTTTCATGGAGATAAGCCATTAATTATCTTCAAAATAGGTGTTTTAATTAACTTAAACACCCAATTTTTATTCATGCACTCCACTGGAGTTCCCTTAGTCTGCATGCAAAGTTTTGGGCCACGAGGTTTCATTATTTTGGAGTTATGGAGGGGAGACACACACACACACACACACACACACACACACACACACACACACACACACACACACACACACACACACACACACACACACACACACACACACTGTCATTTGTTATTCATTGTGGAAATCATAATGGTTGGGAAATTGCCCATGCTTTTTACTGGCTCCCTCTGCTCTCTTAGTCCTGTTACCCACCACCCTCCTCCTCTCCATTTTCTCTCCAGTAACTCAATGATGCACATGTTCTTCCAGTAACTGAATAGTCCTTAAACTTCCAGAATCCAGACTTGATGCACAGCTCAACCTTTTGATCCTCTCTTCTCACGTTTGTGGAAATCCCTTTCACAGGCAGTTCTATCCCACCCTTCCCCTAAAGCTTCAGGCAAACGGTGCACTACCATTTCTGGGCATTCCTCATCCCTGCCCGCAATCTTTCATTTCAATTGATATATTTGAACACGAAAACACAAATCACATTCTTGGCACTTCCAAAAACCTTCAGTTTAGCAGTACTTGGACAAAATATTACATCATTTTACGCCATCTCGACCAATCAAACCAATCGCACGTGCTCTCAGCATTGGGGAATATCGAGATTCAAACAAAATGGCAGCTCACAAGAAATATAGACTGTGCTCAGAAACACAAAGCAAGCGTTTAAAAAGACCATTCCGATGTCCTTTTTTCTGAAGACTGCTCGGGGTAAGGTGTTCTATGAAATCTCCAGTTCATTCAGTATCCAAATGCTCGATATCCTTCACTTTGATGGTAATTTCATGAAGCGAGTGTCAGGTTGGTGGGGTCCTTCCCGGAGCCGAACGTGTTCATCTCTTTCCTCGTGTGCGACCAACAGAGGCCTGCGACATTGTGAGGAGAGTGAGTTCTGGATTCTGATTGGAGATCCAAGCCAGAAGCACCCTGCCATCCACTGCAAGAGGTGAGCGAACAATGCAGGCTTCATATCACATGAGATGAATACACAGTTGAAAGTATTTCTGCTTTCATCGCCTTCATCTTCATTTATTTTTATATGCACACGTCTCTTTAGATTGTTTTGTGGAAAGCTTGTATCCACAGCAAGACTGTGGTAAGAATAATATGATCCATATGTTCGAGTCGGTTAGATTACTCTTGTAACAGCGAACATGTCAGTGACAGTTGTATTGTAAAACGTGCATCGAGGGCGCAGTGATTGTTAGCTTTAAGACAGTGACGTGGAAGTTTGCTGCATAACCCCTCCTGTAAATCAGACGAGGCCACATGAGGTCTTGTGGCACCCGGTATTTAACACGAAAGACAGTGAAAAGTGCATTGCGCTTTCAGAGGAACGAGCATTCCAAACAGATGTGTATATATATATATATATATATATATATATATATATATATATATATATATATATATATATATATATATATATATATATATAAATATATATATATATATGTAGATACGTATGTATAGTGGCTGTATCAAGTCTACATCCCCTTTCAAAATTTTCACCTTTTGTTGCCTTATAACTTGGAATTACATTCCTTTAAATCAGACATTTTCCACCTTTATTGGCACATCGTACCCTTCAACTTCCAAGTGAAAAAACAAATTCTACTAATTTCAGAAAAGTAATTAATTAAAAATACAAAACGCGAATAGCGGAACAACGGATGTCAAGGTGTGACTATTAAACACACACACACACACACACACACACACACACACACACACACACACACACACACACACACACACACACACACACACACACACACACACACACACACTGGGGGCAAAGTCTTCAGGACCCCAATCTTTGATGATCGGAGGCAAACCATGGGCTAAACTACCCGGGTCAGATTGTGGTAGTGTGTGCTGGCATGGTGCTGAGGTGTCGTCCACCAGACGGCAGTCTCCTTGGGTTAACCTGAGGCGGTCCCTTCAGGTGGGTGCCTGGAATGTCCTATCCCTAAGAGAGGATGATCACCTGTCTATGTTATCATCTGAGCTCAAGCGTTTGGACATCGGTATTGCAGCACTCTGAGGTTCAGAGACCGGATTGCGGTGAGATCATGGCGGGTGTTCACACCTACTATTGGTCTGGTAGCTCTGATGGTTACCATGCCCAACGAGTTGCTGTTGCTGTATTCCAGAAGCTGACTCCAATGATTATTGAAGTAACACTGGTGAACGAGCGTATGATAACACTAAGGATTTGTCACTCCTTGGGTGTCATTTCCCTGGTCTCTGTATATGCTCCGAATGAGGTGAGTGATCTCACCATGAAGGACACATTCTATGCCACGCTGGTTTCTGTGGTTGATCAGTGCCCCAGGCAAGATACTCTTCTCATCTTGGGGGATTTCAATGCATCAACGGGAGCTGATCGGGATGGTTTTGAGATGTGTTGGTCCCCATAGGTCTGGAACTGTGAACCAAAATAGCACTAAGTTCCTTGACTTTGCAAGAAGTCATAGACTTAGGGCGACTGGTTCATGGTTTCAGCACCCACAAGCTCATCGCTGGACTTGGTATTCCAATGCTGGTGATGTGGCAAAGGATACTGACCATGTGCTCGTTGATGGTCGCTGGAAGGTTGATCCAGAACTGCAGGGTCTACCGGAGTGTTCAGTTCCTCAATACTGACCACAGGCTTGTTGTAGCAACTCTGAAGTTGCAGCTTAAATGCAGAGAATGGTTCCATCCCAGCCTAGGCTAGATGTTGGCAACCTCAAGGATGAGAGGGTCGTTGAGTTTGCGAACAGGCTGAGAGGGGATTTGGGGGGTCTGGGTGCTTTGAGGAATCCTCAAGAGTTGTGGAGTGCCTTCAACACCACCATCCATGATGTTGCCACTGGATGTATTGTAACTCACCGTTTGGTGAAAAATAATTTTGTCTCTCAAGGGACACTGGATTCCATTGACCAGAGTCGCAGGGCCGGGCTGAAGGGTAGAGCCGAGCTGTTCATGGAGCTGAGGCGTAAAACTGTACGTGTGCTAAGGGTGGACAAGGAGGCCTATGTGCGAGGAATCTGTGAGGGGGTAGAGCTTCACCTGTGATCAAGTGATTCTCATCCTGCTAAAAGGGGAATTCACGCGTTGCGTTCATCCAAGCCCATCCCTCGGTGTACTGCAGTTAGAGCAGAGGGTGGTGGACTCTTGACAGAGGAGTCCGACGTGAAGGCCCGCTGGGCCGGTTACTTTGAGCGGCTGTACCAGGCTGATCCACCAGCTGTTGAGTTGAATGTTAGGGCTGTTACTATCCCTATTGCTGAACCTCCAATGAACTGTGAAACCACCTTCGTTTTTGGAAACACATGCTGTGGTGAACCGGTTGCAATGGGGTAAAGCTCCAGGGATCTGTGGCATCCATGCTGAACTTCTCTAGGCTGGTGGAACTGCTGTACTCGTGTTGCTGCATGCAGTTCTGTGCTCTGCCTGGAACACAGGTATCATCCTAACTCACTGGAAGATGGGCCTTGTTGTCCCTCTCTGCAAAGGGAAGGGTGATCGCCAAGACTGCAACAACTACCTAGGGGTGACGCTGCTCTCAGTGACGGGCAAGGTCTTTGCTCGGATAATTCATGATGGAGTTCGCCACCATCTGCTTGAGCACCAGCATCTGGAGCAGTCAGGCTTTACACCAAAGAGGTCAACGATGGACCGTATCCTTGCTCTTCAGGTCCTTACCGAATGCAGACGAGAGTTTCGACAGGGGATGCTTGCAGCCTATGTTGATCTATGTGAAATGTTCGATTCAGTGAATCGGGATGCCCTCTGGAGGATTGTTGGTCTTCGTGCTGTGCCACCAAAAATGATCAATCTGATGTCTGACCTCGAGTCTGGTACTGAGGCTGCTGTGCGATATGGTGATACCATCTCTGACTTATTTCCAGTTGTTACTGGAGTTCGTCAGGGGTGTGTACTGCCCCCACTCTTTTTCAGCGCTTGTATGGACTGGATTCTGGGGAGGATGTCGGAGAGATCAAGCTGCGGTGCATCGTTTGGGAATGTCAACATCTCTGACCTTGATTTAATCTTTGCGGAGGCTGTAGATATCCTTTTGGGGGCCCTTGAGGTGCTAAAGGAGGAGTCTGAGCCACTGGGATTACGGGTTTCCTGGGTCAAAACTAAGATCCAGGCTTTCAATGACATCTTGGATGCTGATATCTTGTCTGTACCTGTTCGTGGCGAGGATGTTGAGGTCACGGAGAGATTCACTTACCTTGGCAGTGATATTCATGTCTCTGCTCGCTGTGAGCCAGAGGTCAACAGACATCTGGGTCGGGCCTGGGGAGTCATGGATTCACTGGATCATGTGGTGTGGTGCTGCAGGTACCTGTGCGTGAGGACGAAAGTCTGAGTCTTCAGGTCCTTGGTACTTCCATACTTGCTCTATGGATGTGAGACTTGGACTCTGACCACGGATCTGAGATGCCGACTTAATTCCTTTGGTACCAGGTCTCTTAGGAAAATCCTTCGCAATCGCTGGTCGGACTTTGGGTCCAATGAGTGGTTCCTGAGACAGACTCAAATGAGATTTGTTATCTGCATAGCCTGTAAGCATCAGCTGCGGCTGTATGGACATGTGTCGCGTTTTCCTGACGCTGATCCTGCTCACCAGATTCTCTCAGCGATGGAGCCTTGTGAGTGGATGAGGCCAATGTGTCGACCACGTGCCTTGTGGTTGCAGCAGGTTGATCATCATCTCAAGGAGATGGGGATGGGCCAGGCATCTGCCTGGGGGATGGCCAGACAGAGGCCCCTGGAGTTCCGGCGGAAAGTGGATGCGGCAACGCTCTGCTCCGGCGCATGCTCCCATACCTGACCTAACCTGATGGACATTGAAGCCGATACACCGGGAAAAATTACAGAACTGTCGGAAAACATTTGAAAATGAAAATATATATAAATGAAGAAATGCAGATGAGCAACCCGGGACAATGGGGAAGCACGGTAATTTTGGGTGCCACGGGGGACATCAAAGCAAATACACCAGGAAAATTACAGAACCGTTGGAAAGTGTCTGTATATGAAAATATAAATAATTGCAAATAAATAAATACATAAAAATTAATGAAAAGAATAAATGCTGGTGAGCTACCCTAGACAATAGGGAAGCACGGTAATTTTGCGAGCCGACGGACATTGAAGCCGATACGCCAGGAAAAAAAATCACAGAACCATTGGAAACCATCCGCAAATGACAATATAAATAAATGAAAAATCAAATGCAGGTGAACGACCCGAGACAAGGGGGGAAGCATGGCTCGTTATTGTTTACAATGTTTACAATGCTCGTTATTGTTTACAATGCGTAAAAACACCCCGCGAGTGTATGTGTATGTGTATGTGTATGTGTATATGTATATATGTATATGTATATATATATATATATATATATATATATATATATATATATATATATATATATATATATATATATATATGTGACAAGTTCCAAACATGATGCACACCTGTCGGCTGGCGACTTGAAAAAGGCTGGAAAAAAATACGAATAAGTAGAAGAAGAAGAGGAAACGTTTGTTTTTGCAGCAAACCAGTCATGGCAAAGTGACAATTTATCTGTGTGGTTGAGAATGGAGGGAAACTGGTCCAACACGTGGAACATGTCTTTCAATCCAGACAAATCTCACTCTCTCACTATGTCTCTTCGAAAGGACCGTTTACAAAACCCCCCCATCCACTTTCTCAACAATCCTCTGGAAGAAGTCTTTTCTTTCAAGCTTCTAGGTCTCACTATCTGCCATGACCTTTCCTGGGAAAGTCACATTTCCAACCTCGCCTCAAAAGCCAGTCGCCGACTGGGAATCCTCCGTCGTGCTAAGTCCTTCCTCGGCCCTCTTGAGCTCCTGACCACTTACAAAGCTTTTGTCCGTAGCCTGATGGAGTACTGCTCTCCCCTCTGGGCTGGTGCTCCTGCCTCCCACCTTTCTCGGCTTCACGCTGTCGAAACCAGGGCATTTAAGATCATCGGCATCTCTCGCAATGAAGCTGAGTCTCTGGGCCTCTCACTCAATCACCGCAGGTTGGTCGGTGGTCTTTCTGTCTTCTACCGACTCCTCTCCAGCCTTGCCCCCCCTGCTCTCTCTGCGATTTGTCCCCACCACATTTCCACAGGGCGCTCAAGGTCCGCCAACAACCCCCTTCTGGTAAAACTACCAAAATCACGAATCACTGCTCACCTTCACTCTTTCATTCCTCTTTTTCCCCGCCTTTGGAATAAACTTCCTCACTCTATTCTTTCCCATTCTTCCCTCCAGGCTTTCAAAACAGCTGTTCACCACCACCTCTTATCATCCCCCATCCAAATCCTCGATCTTTTCTACCCCCGATAATCCACCCAAGCCCACTTCCTTCATTTCTCCTGCTTTCCTTCCTGAAAGTCCCTGAAATGTCCATCTTCTCTTCGCCATGTTCCCCATCCCATCCCCATCCCTCTCCCTTCCACAGTTCACCTAATGTGTCTGTTCCCCACTGTTTTGTCCCTTCCACTCCCGCCCCTCTTGTCTCATGCCTCCTTGCTGTGAGTTGTGTGTTAGCTCTCATACGAGCCTCGACCAAGGTATACAAAAAAAAAAAAAAAACTCAATGTCACCACATGATATTGGTGTTTCCGTCACAGGAAACTCTGATGGGGTTCAGGAACTTGTTTACTTGTTCAGATATTTCATCATTTGTTTTTGTGATCAAATCGTGGTGTGAGATCTTGTTGTGTTACATCAGGCGTCGGCAACCTAAACCAGGCCGCGGGCCACTGGGCCACGTTCGGGCCACCTCGCGGGCCGCACCCCCCCCCCTCCCAACCCGAAAAAATAACAACACACCTAAAATCAATGATAATAAATGTAATTGTAAATTGAACCTTAAGACTTGCAGTAATCACAATGTGAAACAATTAATGTGAAGGCTGGTGATTCTTTGATGCAGACAGAGTCAATGTCCGGTTTGATGGAGGAGGAGGCCAGGAGGAGGACGTCTTGAAGATGAGCGTCTGTAAGCTGTGCTCTCGTCTTGTTCTTCGTCAGCTTCATGCGACTGAACAGCTGCTTGCAAGAGTATGTGGACCCGAACAAAGAAGCTAAGCACAGGGCCTCCCTAACAAGAGCCGGGAAAGCACGGGAGGCTGAGAGCGAGTGCCAGAACTTCATTGGCGACAAAATAGCAAACTTTGCGCGGTGGCTCTCTGAGCACTGGAGCTCAATGATCTCCAGCTGAAGGTCGTCAGCCACATCCACAGAATCCACATCAAAGGGAGCGGAGAATAGCTTGAACTCTCCCTCACAGGCGTGCACATCTTTGAAGCGTCTCTCGAACTCGCTTCGCAGCTCAGACAGGGCAGCAGCGTAGCGACGGCAGGCAGCGGGGGTCGTGCGCAACTCAGCCAATTGGGCGAAGTGAGTGAATTTGTTCTGGTTGAGCTGATGCCCCCACAGGCGAAGTTTGCATTCGAATGCCTTCACGAAGGCGAGGAGGTCAGGTACAAAGACATCTTTACCCTGCAGATGGATGTTCAGCTCGTTTAGATGTCTAGTAATGTCCACCAGGAACCCGAGGTCACACACCCATGCGGGATCCTTGAACTGAAGGACAGGATTGCCCTTCTCCCGCAGGAAAGACGCCAGCTCATCCCTCAGGCTGAAGACTCTCTCCAACATCTTTCCTCGGCTGAGCCAACGGACCTCGCAGAAGTAGATCAGGTTGCCGAACTCTGCCTCAGCGTCAGCCAGGAGATCGCGGAACTGTCTGTGGTTGAGAGCACGGGCGCAAACAAAGTTCACCGCCCTGACGACGATAGTCATGACCTCCGTAATGGTCGCAGACTTGGTCCACAGAGCCTCCTGGTGCACCAGACAGTGAAAGCGCTTCACATCCTGCTGGTGTCCAAGGCTGCGCAGGTACTTGACAAGAAGCGCCGCCTAGCCTTTCTTGTCCCCGACCATGGCGGGCGCTCCGTCGGTCGTGATGCCGCACATGCGAGAGAGGTCGAGGTCAGCCTCCTTCAGCCAGTCTGTGACTGCCTTGCACACGTCGGCGCCAGTGGTGGTACCGCTGAGTGGGATGAGTCGGATGAACTCCTCAAAGATGACGAAGTCGTCCTTGCCGCCGCGGAAGAAGATGGCAAGCTGAGCCGTGTCCTTGATGTCAGTCGACTCGTCCAAGGCGATGGAGAAGAAGTGAGCGGACTGACACATGTCCTTCAGGGTGCCCCGGACATCTGCGGCCATCTCCTCTATGCGGCGGGTCAAGCTCCTGGCAGACAGGCTGATGGCCGCAAACTCTCTCGACTTGTCAGGACACACGTCCTCAACCACGGCCATCATGCACTCCTTGAGGAATTCACCTTCGGTAAACGGTTTGAGGTTGGTGGCCACAAGGTGTGCAACACGGTAGCTGGCCCGAGTGTTGCTCTGAGCAGCCGCTTGCGTCGAAGAGACGCTCCTCTTCATGAAGGCACTCTGCTTCTCCAGCTGGGCACTCAGACGCCCGAACTCTGCCTTCTTCTTGTCGTCAGGCAACGCAGCTTGCTTGGGTGACGCTTCACGTTGCACACCTTCATGACGGCGACGGTCTCGTGGCAAATGATACACAAAGCCTTTCCCTTGCGCTCGACGAAGAAGAACGCTTCCCATTCCTTTTTGAAGGAGCGGTTCTTGTCTAACAGCTTCCTCTTCTTCATAGTGAGGGTACCTTCAGCCATCTGAAACAACAACGAAAAAATATTTAAGACCAAGTTAAGTGGACTAGAAGCGAAAATAATTTATTGTGACGTACAGAGACTGTGATATATGTGGAAGAATCATATATCCACATATGTTAAATTTGCCGTCGGTTCAGAAAAATGTTTCGCGGGCCGCACCTAATCGAAATACGGACAAGGCGCCGCGGGCCGCACGGGAGGAGCTCGCGGGCCGCATTTGGCCCGCGGGCCGCAGGTTGCCGACCTCGGTGTTACATGATGAAGGAAGCTTTTAAGAACCATACAGTGTGTTACCATTGACATCTTCATCGAAATCTCTCCAGTTTATTGAGAATAAACTTTCATTGATTCTACAACAGGGTGGCCTGAAAGTTGTTTTACCCTTCCCCCGTAAAGTGTTCATTCTTCAACAATTCTAATATGCAGGTCTTCCTGTTCAGTACTTACAATAATTAATCATTCATTGTTTTTGTATGTGCTCCATCATTCTTCGTGCAGCACTGAATTCATCACCAAGTCCTCTTAGACATCTTGTGTAGCATTTGTGAAGTCACCTGTCCAAAAGAGGCCACGACTACAGCGCACAATTCTTCAATTGTCCTTTACCGGTTTGTCGACACCTTCCCCCTGATGAAGCCCCACAAAGAGTTGTCTGGAGTCGTTATATCGAGACTACGTGATGGAGGTGCGAGAAATTTAGCACGAGTAAAGTGGCTTTCATGTCATCCTAAAGATACAGTCCAACACCGACTATGGAGTGTGACAGGTAAAAGAGAGCAATTTGGCCCTTTCTCCCCTGCTTCATGCAAGTCATGTCATCCCCCAATGACAGTCACAATCCTTATTACTCCATTTAAACCTCCTTAATCCAACAATCTTACTTGCAGGTGGCAGTATTTCCCTCCCTCCTCTCTCTCATTCCAAGAGTTGCTTCGCTGCCCCACTGTCAGTTCAGACACTCCACCACCTCGCTCTTCCCTGACCTTCAATCCACTAAAGAAAAATAAACAAATGAATGTAGGCCCAAAGAGTTGCATTCGTGCGGTCCGTTGAAAAATAAATACTGCACTATGACACTTTTGCTGCAGTGTGGTAACAGCACGTGGTGGTTTCTTCCAGGTGGACTGACGTGGTAAGGGATTTATCATGTGAAAACCCTTTCTACCTGGATATCAGGCACACGGAGCGAGGCCTCCAGCAAAGACAATGCGGACAAGATATGCGTACCAAGGTTTGAATCAACGTTCTGTGCTGTTCGGCTTTGTTCTTCCCACTCCAAGTGAACACCTGCTCCACTTTCCAGAGAAATCTTTGTCTTTTCTTCTTTTTTTTTTACACATCCTTCTGTCTCTCACACTCCTGTTCATTTCTTCTGTTTCAAGAACTCTGACATTCTGGTCTTACTCAAGGTTCCACATCTGTCTCATGCATTTTGCCCTTTCTTGCTTTCATAAAATATCAAGCTTTCTTCTTCTTCTCTTTTTAGGTGGGGGGTGAGGGGGGGAAAGGGAGGTTGGGGGAGGGGGAGCTGTTTAAGTTATTTAAATCATTAGTTTTTTTCTTTGGATACACAGTCGAGGTTTGTGGAGGGGCCAAAACACAGAAAGGACCAGGATGTAACAAAACAGCAGGAGTGTGTGTGTGTGTGTGTGTGTGTGTGTGTGTGTGTGTGTGTGTGTGTGTGTGTGTGTGTGTGTGTGTGTGTGTGTGTGTGTGTGTGTGTGTGTGTGTGTGTGTGTGTGTGTGTGTGTGTGTAGAGATATTAGACCTCCAACAGCAGGGCTAAAGGACAATTTTTTTTGTGTGTGTTCCCTCTACCTTATTTTTGTTCCTCCATCTGCTTTTCTTTGCTTGTTTACAAACCTCATCCTCTTTGTCTTCCCAGCGAAAAGGAGGAAACCTGCACTGCATCATGGCATTCCGTCGCTTGCCTCCTTCTCCGTGCCTGCCACTGAACCTCGGTGCAGGAAATGTGCAACCCTTCCAGAAGGACACCGAAAGACGCAAACACGGCTCTAGAGGGAAGATGGGCACCAAGCAGCAAGGCCTGAGTTCTTGGACACGGTCGGGCGAGCCTTGCGGACGAGTGAGCAGGGACGCTCGGCTCTTGGACGGAGCCCAGGCGGACGTGACTCGTGGGACATGCCTGCTCAGCAGCCAGTGTCTTTAAACAACATGGCAGAGACCTGCTTTGAAAAATCTAAACCTTGCTTTTTGATGCATTTAATTAGACGGTACTCTTGTGCTGTAGTACGTGTTATTTGGTGGTGTATTCCATTTATAGGAGTCTTATATTGACTTTCAATGTTGTTGTCCAGACGTGACTTAGAAAGGTGCGCAGCCGGAAGCTGAGGATATCCTTTAGGTGGACCATGAATAGCCACCATGTTCCAAAAGCAGGCATTTTTTTCCAGAGGGTATTTATATTGTTACTACTATTATCAAAACAGAAGTGATTATGAATAAATACATAGAAGGGACATTGAGCCTTGTGTATCTGTATAAAACTAGGGAATATTTGTGGGGCGATATGGGCATCATCCTCTATCATTTGTGATAACACTGTGGAGCATCGTTCATGAGAATAATGCAATAAATTACAATTTGTAATATTTAATATAACTTTTATTGTTCTGTTATAAAGGCAACGAACCAAGTCCATTTTGTAAACTCATTCACAAAACAAAATGAAGGGATTTTTGGCGCACCTCCGTTCCATGCCAGCACACCTGTGTTCCATGCCAGCACACCTGCGATACAAATTTTTTTGGTTACAAATCCAGGAGATTAAAAGCAAAATTCTGCAGCTTGTACTGAACGGTACATGATGCGGTACTTTGGGATCATGATGCGGCTCGTAGTAGTACTTTTATCAAAACCAAATTGATATATCTACGGGGGATTGATAGAGAGCGTTATTAGAGATCCAAGAAAGAATTCTTGCTTTTTCATGAACCTCATTCCAAAGAAAAACGGATACCCCCTGCTATCCCCGAACTCAATCGGTGCGGCCATAAATGATAATTATGCCAACTATCGCAATGTATTGGAGTAATGGGATGCCACTGTGGAATCTGTGGTTCAGATCACGGCGGTTCTGGTGCGGTTGACGTTTGGGTCAACCACCCCGTGACAAATTCGTTTCTGGCTCAGCATGTGGCAATGGTAAGGGCTCGATTACCCTCGCTGAAGGAGAGGGCATTGCATTTTGGTCCGTTTGTTTGTTTCTCCACACAGAACATTTGTGTTTTTCTCCGCAACCGCTTATCGGATTGAGAAGAAATGTTCTCGTTGGTGTGTGCTCGTGCAGAATGTTTTCATGTTTATGACGTCATAGGTCACATGGTGTGGCAACCATGTTGGAAAAACTTTGCACCTCTGTCTCTGAAACCGCACCAAGGAAAAAAATTGAAACTTGGCACATAGCAAGTACTCCTCATGGGGAATGTGATATATATATATATATATATATATATATATATATATATATATATATATATATATATATATATTTTTTTTTTTAATGACATCATCGGTGCCTTCGTTATGACATCATAATTGCATATGTAGAACGCCACATCCAATCAGTATGAAAATTTGTGAGGGTCATTTCGGGATAAAATGGTAGACAAAATTATTTTTTGAGGCAGCCACATTGTTTTTGTTGTTTTTTTAAATAACCTTCAACAATCTTCTCCAAAATGGCTGAACAGATCGAGGCGAAACTTTACACATATGACTGCCTATCCATGAGGAACAAAAGGTTCACACATATGATGTCATCGGTCACATGGTTTGGCAGCCATATTGGATTTACCCTAAAACATATAAAAAATCTTCTCCAGAACGGCTTCTCAGATCTTGGGGAACTTAACACAAATGTTCCCCAAGGTATGCATGTACAAGGTTGTTTAAGAATAATTGATGTCACATGGTTTGGCAACCATATTGGAAAATGTTAAATGTTTTCTCTGGAACTGCTTAATCAATTGACATGAAACTTCACAATTGTGATCTAGTAGTGATGGGGAAATCCATGTTTTAAATTTCAACTTGATCAGACGCATGGTCTGGCAGACAGAATTATTTAATTTTAGGATCTGGGGGTGGAAATAGATGTGGGAGGTAAGTAGGCAGCACAATTCCAGGCAGCTACAGGGAGAGCAAAATCGAGTTTTGGGCTGTATTCGGAGGGGGATCAATAATAAATCAAAAGAGGTGGTGTGAACATTGCACAGGAATTTAGTGAGGGCCACATCTCGAATATTGTATGCAGTTTTGGTCACCACAGTTCCGGAAGGACATAGATGCCATCGAGAGGGTTCAGCGCAGGGTTGCTAGATTGACTCGGCTATGAGGAGCGGCTGAAGGAGACGGGGCTTTATACACTAGAAAGGAGACAGTTAGGAGGAGATATGATAGAGATGTTTTAAGATAATGAAAGGTACAGATAAAATAAGTGCAGATGAATTGTTCAACAGAGTACACAGTGATAGGACCAGGGGCTGTAGTTTGAGAGCAAAGAAGAGAGTTAAGACGGTAGCAAGGCAGGGGACTTTCACTCAGAGAGTAGTTAATGGATGGAATAGCCTCTCTGGAAAGGTAATGGCAGCAGAAACAGTAGATAGGTTTAAATTAGAATTAGATAGGTACTTGGAAGTTATGGAGATAGAGGGGCATGGGGATGTTGATGAGACTTTTAGGTGTTTGAGTATTGATGGGTGATTGTGTATGGAGTGCTGTTGGTGGGGGTCTTGTCGAGGGGGGTTGTGTGGTTGATGCGTATTTTTAATCAAGACCATTCCCCCTCCCCTGAGGGGAAGAAAAGGAAGTAAAAAATAACGCAAAAAAAAAAAATTATTTCATTAACTAAAAACATTTTTTTTGCATTTTCTTCCTTGGATCTTGTGTGGATGGGTTGGTGTGGTGTTCACGCAGGCATGATGGGCTGAATGGCCTCCACCTGTGTTAGATTTCCTTGTTAAGCTGTCTCACCTGTGCTGTATCACATGATTGGGTTTTCGTATATCGTGACTCGCCCGCTAGGGGTGGCAGTGATGTACATCCGGACGCGCAATAAAGCGAAGTTACTGCTAACGTTCTCGCCCTCCATGTTCCGCTGCACCTCGGACACCACGGTTGGCTGACGAGGATGGTTGGTAGACGAGTCACGGCGCACAGACAGGTGCCCGTTTTCGTCGGAGATGACTTCGAATTGTTAATGCGGTTGCTCAGGAAGTACGAGCGCTGGGCCTGGGGGCCTGCACACCAGGCGGTGTTCGACCGTGTCAAGCGGATGCTCACAGAGGATACGGTCCTCGTGCACTACGAGCCTGCGTGTCCGCTCTTATTGGCATGCGACAGCTCTGTGTATGGCATCGGGGCAGTGCTCTCCCACAGGATGGACGATGGTTCCAAGCGGCCTGTTTGTTTTGCATCCCGGACCCTGTCCGCAGCAGAGCGGGAATATGCCCAGATCGAGCGCGAGGCTCTCAGCCTCATCTGGAGTGTGCGGAGGTTTCATCAATACCTGCTGGGGCGGCATTTCACTTTGCAGACTGATCACAAATCACTTCAATTCATCCTGAGACCCGAACGCGGGGTACCGGTGGTAGCGGCCGCACGAATACAGTGGTGGTGTCTATTTCTTGCTGCTTACAATTACGATATTCAGTTCCGAAGCACCGAGAAGCATGCTAACTGCGACGGGCTCTCACGCTTGCCTTGCGCGGAGGGTCCAGCTGCATCTGAGTTGGCCGCCCGGGTTGTTGTGTTCGCGCTGGGCCAGGTCCAAAGCGGGCCGATCATGGCCAAACAGGTCGCGGTGGAATCGACTCATGATCCAGTGCTTGCCCGTGTCGTCCAGGCGATTTCTACGGGGAATTGGGGCGATCTACCTTCAACACCGGCATTTCAGCCTTTCGCGTCGCGCGCATCGGAACTGTCGATGGTCCAATGGTGCATTATGTGGGGAATGAAGGCGGTGATTCCACCGAAGTTCAGGCAGCGGTGTTTGGAAGAACTGCATGTCAGTCACCTTGGCGTCGTGAAGACCAAGAGTCTTGCTCGTAGTCTGTTGTGGTGGCCGGGGTTGGACAAAGACATTGAGCAGTTGGTTAAGCGTTGCACCACGTGCCAAACAGATGCTGATAACCTGCATCGAGCTTCAGGACTATGGCCTACCCCAGGCAGGGCCTGGCAGAGGGTCCATGTGGATTTTGCGGGGCCAGTTAATGGCAAAATGTTTTTGATTGTGATTGATGCATTCTCTAAATGGCCGGAGGTTGTAGTGATGCAGCATACATCAGCAAACATTACAGTAGAGAAACTGCGGACGATCTTTGTTAATAAAGGGTTACCCGAGGTTCTGGTCTCTGATAACGGTCTGCAGTTCATCGCGGGTGTATTTGATGAGTTTATGCGTCAAAATGGTTTTCGACATCTAAGGTCCGCGCCGTATCATCCTGCGATGAATGGGCAGGCGGAGTCGTTTGTTAAGATGTTGAAACGGGCTTTGCGCAGAGGGGCGGGGGGTGGGGGGTGTTGCACCTGTGCAGACGGTGGTCGATGTCTTTTTGCTCCAATACAGGAACGCTGTTCATCCTGTCACGGGCGATTCTCCTGCCATTCGTCTCTCTGGACGGGCATTGCGGTCCAGACTGGATTTGCTGCGACCTGGAGGGTCGGGGAGTGGGACGGTGTCGCGCCCGACGCTGCTGCGCGGTTTTGATGTGGGACAGCGGGTAATGGTGCGCGATTAATTCCACGGTTCCAAGTGGGTGTCGGTTGTGGTACTTGGGACGGCGAATTGCATGGTGCGGACTGATGATGGGGAGGTATGGAAGCGGCACGTGGACCAAATGCATGATCGCTGTTCAGCGTCACCCCCCCCCCATGCCCAGCGATGTGGGACCCCCTCCATTGTTGTCGCCGTGGCCAGACGTTGTATCGCCAGGGCCAGTCGTGCCGACGCCCGCGGGGTCTTCACCTGATTCAGTCCTGCCTGAAGACGACGGGCGAGCTGGTCGGCCGGGGGCGGTTGTTGTTGCGGATGGGGCAAGTCCGGCGAGGGTGTCACCTCGACTGAGCCGGGAGGCGTCTGAGCCTGGGCCGTCTGGGGGCGCTGCCCACCCGAGGCGGGTCAGGGTGCGGCCGCGGTACTTGGAGGATTTTGAATGTTGATTGGTTTCGTTTGGTCATGTTATAATTGTCATTTCACCATTTGAATTGTCATTTTACGAGGGGAGGAGTGTGCTGTATCACATGATTGGGTTTTCGTATATCATGACTCGCCCGCTAGGGGTGGCAGTGATGTACATTCGGACGCGCAATAAAGCGGAGTTACTGCTAACGCTCTCGCCCTTCATGTTCCGCTGCACCTCGCACACCACATCACCTGGGTTCGAATCTTGACGCAGCTATTAACTGCCATCCTGGTGTTTCACAGGTAGCAGGGTGATTCATCAAAGTATGTGCCGTCTCTTGGATGGACATTAAACTGGATGTCACATCTCCCAGTGTTGGTTGGTGGATGTTCAAGATCCCACGGTGTCCTTCATGAAGAATCGGCGAGCTATCACCGGCAGCACAAACAAATTACAAATTCTTGCACCAACTATTGTACATAGTCGAACGTCAGGCCTGGCCAACCGGTTCGTGAAGAACTTGGACCAAAACCAACGCCCCCCCCCCCACCACAACCTCCACAACAACGTGGGCGTAATTCGTAATTGTATCCGTTTAATTAATGAAAATCTATCTATAATTCCAGCAGTCTGTGTGTGCGTGTGCGTCTGTCTGTCTGTGTCTCTGTGTGTGTGTGTGTGTGTGTGTGTGTGTGTGTGTGTGTGTGTGTGTGTGTGTGTGTGTGTGTGTGTGTGTGTGTGTGTGTGTCTGTGTGTGTGTCTGTGACCGCTGTTTCTCGACAACCGCTGGTCCGATCTAATTGAAACTTGCCAGGTATATTGCTGGGGACCTGAGGATGTGCCTTTTCAAGGTTTGATATTAATCGGACAAGTGCTTCCCAAGTTATGGCTATTTATTTACCAAAACAATGACAATACACGTTGTTGCGTGGGCGTGGCCGATGGGGAAGGGAAGCTCAGCCGCGTTCCCCATTACGGGTTACAACTACGGACTTCCGGAGAGTGATGACTGTGTATTCTAATAATTTCTCGATTTCTTATGCGCATTTATAGATAAACACAATGACGCAAGTTATGATCGTTTTCATATGAGACGGTGCATAAATTTCGGTAACATCAGAGTGCTGGTGTGCTCCGAACCAGGAAGTATATTTTTTCTCTCTCTTCTCTTCTCTTTTTGTTTTTCCTTGCCACGACATTGCGAAAAGGTAAATTATGTTGGCGCTAATTGAATAATTGGGTATTAAAACTAAATTGCGAATAATCGTAACTGCGAATAATATGCGAATTTCCGGCACGCACGTACGGGCACGCGAGAGCGAAGAAACGGCCGGTGTGGTTGTTGTTTGTTGATCGCGGTTTGAATATATATTTATAAAAATTTTTTTTTTTTTTTTTTTTACGGGCACGTACTAGTACATATAATGATGATAAGTAAGCTGTATGTTCTAATAACATCACCAGTGATACAAACTCGACATCCTTTTGCATTAAAAAAAATGTTTTTATTGTAAATATCATTAAATTAACATCACCATTGTCGACCGCAAGAAGAAGAAGAAGAGTAAGCGTAAGGAAAAAGATCCTCGCATTGTTACGTCATACTGCTCTCTGAAAGAACGTTCAGTGTTGGACAAGCGAGCGAGTCATGCGGACGTTTTCTGTCGTGTCGTTACTTTTGGCGGTTGCCACCATCCTGCTCCAAGTTCTGAATACAATCTTCCTCATCGACGTAAGTTTTAACAAGACAGGAATCCATCGGAATTCCCGTTAATCCCGTTAATCCCACGAACGCGGGTTTCGTGCACCGATGCTCGTCCACGGAGCTTGGAAGTGAAAGCTCGACGTCACGAACCCAGTGTGTTCGGGTTCCGATTTGATTTCTCCACAGAATATTCATCGCTCTTTTGAAGCTTTCAGGTGGAAACCCGCTGGAGGGTCGGGGGGTCATCCATGGCTCCTCG
The DNA here is from genome assembly GCF_056783735.1 of Eptatretus burgeri. Classification (NCBI taxonomy): domain Eukaryota; kingdom Metazoa; phylum Chordata; class Myxini; order Myxiniformes; family Myxinidae; genus Eptatretus; species Eptatretus burgeri. The sequence goes on from NC_140967.1 coordinate 54,410,356, forward strand.
TCGACCACTCCACCAACGTGGATGTGTGCTGCCGGGCTTGAACGAGTTTCGCCGTAATTACGTAGTATTCTCGCCTGACGTCATTACGTGGATGTTTACGTTGAGAAGCTCCAGCTGGTCTGAAGCATCAACTGAAACCAAATTCCGTTTGTGCAGCTCATGGTGGAGAGAACGTGTCGTGTTGTTGTTGTCCCATTGACCGGTTCCCTCACCCTGTGTGCTGAAATCGCCGAGTGAAGAATAATTATTTAACGATGAACCTCATTTAACGATGCACCTCATTTAATGATGTTCCTCATTTAACGATGAACCTCATTTAACGATGTACCTCATTTAATGATGTACCTCATTTAACAATGTACCTCATTTTATGATGAAACTGATTTAATGATGAAACTGATTTAGCGATGTACCTCATTTAACGATTTACCTCATTTAACGATGAACCTCATTTAATGATGAACCTGATTTAACGATGAACTTGATTTGACGATGAACCTCATTTGATGATGAACCTCATTTGATGATGAACCTCATTTAATGATGAACCTGATTTGATGATGAACCTCATTTAACGATGTACCTCATTTAATGATGTACCTCATTTAATGATGAACCTGATTTAATGATGAAACGGATTTAACGATGTACCTGATTTAACGATGTACCTGATTTAATGATGTACCTCATTTAATGATGTACCTGATTTAATGATGAACCTGATTTAATGATGAACCTCATTTAATGATGAACCTGATTTGATGAACCTCATCTAACGATTTACCTCATTTAATGATGTACCTCATTTAATGATGAACCTGATTTAATGATGAAACTGATTTAACGATGTACCTCATTTAATGATGTACATCATTTAACGATGTACCTGATTTAATGATGAAACTGATTTAACGATGTACCTGATTTAACGATGTACCTGATTTAATGATGTACCTGATTTAATGATGTACCTGATTTAATGATGAACCTGATTTAATGATGAAACTGATTTAACGATGTACCTGATTTAACGATGTACCTGATTTAATGATGAAACTGATTTAACGATGTACCTGATTTAATGATGTACCTGATTTAATGATGAAACTGATTTAACGATGTACCTGATTTAATGCTGAACCTGATTTAATGATGTACCTCATTTAATGATGAAACTGATTTAACGATGTACCTCATTTAACGATTTACCTCATTTAATGATGTACCTCATTTAACGATGAACCTCATTTAATGATGAACCTGATTTAACGATGAACTTGATTTGATGATGAACCTCATTTGATGATGAACCTCATTTAATGATGTACCTCATTTAACGATGTACCTCATTTAATGATGTACCTCATTTAACGATGTACCTCATTTAATGATGTACCTGATTTAATGATGAAACTGATTTAACGATGTACCTGATTTAATGATGAAACTGATTTAACGATGTACCTGATTTAACGATGTACCTGATTTAATGATGAAACTGATTTAACGATGTACCTGATTTAATGATGAACCTGATTTAATGCTGAACCTGATTTAACGATGTACCTCATTTAATGATGAAACTGATTTAACGATGTACCTGATTTAATGATGAACCTGATTTAACGATGTACCTGATTTAATGATGAACCTGATTTAACGATGTACCTGATTTAATTATGTACCTGATTTAATGATGAACCTGATTTAACAATGTTCCTCATTTAATGATGAAACTGATGTAACGATGTACCTGATTTAACGATGTACCTGATTTAATGATGAAACTGATTTAACGATGTACCTGATTTAACGATGTACCTGATTTAACGATGAAACTGATTTAACGATGTACCTGATTTAACGATGTACCTGATTTAATGATGAAACTGATTTAACGATGTACCTGATTTAACGATGTACCTGATTTAACGATGTACCTGATTTAATGCTGAACCTGATTTAATGATGTACCTCATTTAATGATGAAACTGATTTAATGATGTACCTGATTTAATGATGTACCTGATTTAATGATGAACCTGATTTAACGATGTACCTGATTTAATGATGTACCTGATTTAATGATGAACCTGATTTAACAATGTTCCTCATTTAATGATGTACCTGTATCTGGCGTGCAGAACTTCCGAAGTGTTTTTTGTAATGTTTGGAAGGCTGTCTCCACATTCCTTCATTATCAGGTAACATGGAATGAATCCAATAACACATTCACACATGGTGCACACCTCCACACCTACCTATCTAGTACCTACTGCACCTACCGAGTTAAATAATGGGGAATCACATTGATAGTTTCTCCATTTTCACCCTGCCGCTCTGGAAAAGTCATAGATGTCTATTCCTCATGTCATTACCTCAACCTCATTACATTCACCCCTTCAACCTCGTTATAAATAAAATTCTGCACGATAGCAGGAAGTTCGAAAATGTTTCGTTCGAAGTTTAGTATCGTCAAGGTAAACATCAATTTACTCGAAGGTGAGCAAGTTGTTGTTTTAATACTTATAGAAGTTGAAATTTATTTATTTTTCTTCGTCTGTATTGAATCTGGTGATAAGTGAATGACTTGTACATATGTTTTTAATGATCCACAAAGTGAAAGATTGCAGCCGGTCATGAAAAAAACATCACATCCGGTCATGGCACTTCTGATGAACACACCATATTTGGTGGTACAATCTGTCTTCTCAAAACACCATAACAATCACTTTTTTTCATAAATATGCCACGAGAATGGAAGTTTAGAAAGTTTAAATGTTATTCATTGATGTTTTATTAAAATGATGCATTTATGACGTGGATTGATGAGGGAGAAAGGGTCAGAAGGTACATTCCAATAATACGTAATTAATAGACACAAAAGGCATGACACACACACACACACACACACACACACACACACACACACACACACACACACACACACACACACACACACACACACACACACACACACACACACACACACACACACACACACACACACACACACTGTCAAGAACAGATATCTTTCTCTGTTGTATTTATCAATCGAGCAACCCAACAAGAGAATCATTTAAACAAATACCAAACAGAAGAATGAACCACACCAAACAAAGAATCACTTGAACAAATGAATTAAAAGAACATACAATTAAACTAACAATTAATTAGACAAGCCGGTAGGCGGCAATGGGTTGCCGAGCATGGAAACTACAAGATATAGAGCAAAATGGATGTCATATAGCAGATAGGGAATCACCTGAAGATTATGCAAATCAAATCTCATCCAGTTCCATCTCCTGAAAACTACTCGGTATCCATTTGAATTAAAAGTACCGAAAATGCGGTTTGAAATAGGAAATCCCCAAAGTTCGAGGGGGTGCTGTGGGTGAACAAAGATCTAAATCGAAAATCCGGCTCGATACTTTGTGCACAATGTATTCCAGACGATTATTGTGAATTTTCATGACCATCCGACCATAATCCTCGGAGGAGTAGCATTTGGTGCAAAGGCACCTCCAGCTCTCGCATATTATCGATTTTTGCACTAATTGACCTTTTACCCCTGACCGAAGCGAAATCGGTCAATATGTCCTGAGGCAAAGTTGTAGTACTCATTAAGTACCATGAACCTGCAAAGTTTCATTCGTATTGATGCACTCACCTGGTCGCTAGGGGGCCTTCAATTTTCGCGCATACCCTAATTGTAAGGGGCGCTGTGGGTAAAGTATTCCTACCCATATATCACAAAAACCGGAATATATTTTATAGAGCATCACCTGTAGATCATCCGTGCCAAATTTCATAACCCTACGCAGGATAATGGCTTTTGTAATTAATTTCGCGTGAACGGTACCGATTTTGAAGGTTTTTCGGTTGTTGCTAGGGAACCAAAGCGTCCCAAGCAACCATCACAATTTCCAAAGCACGAGGTCATAAGATGTACCGACTACCTGAGTTTGGTCAAAATCCGCCCACGTTTACTTCCAATTATGCTGATGACAAACGAACAAACATCCAAACAAACAGACAGACTTACTGACAATAAGGGTCACCTATTTCGGTGACCGAACAAACAATAAATTTGCCAACCTGCCAACTAAGCAATCTAACCAAACCCCTGTGCACAGGTCGAACAAATTGCCAGAGCGAAGGTGACAATCTGCCCTGTCTGTGTTCAGTCACTCCTGCTTAAATACTTTTTGTCTTGCGCATTACAGTTTGAGCAAGACCCTTTTTGACCTGCTCTTGCAGGAGCATGTTTCATGGTTTAGCCGATAAGAGATTGTGGATCTACAGGGTTTCCTGTTCGTGGAACTTTCAGAAGACATCTGCATCAGCAATCACCATATCCTTATCTCAACGTTCCAAAAGAGAGAGAGAGAGTGAAGATACATGGGGAATGGTGATAGAAGAGAGATGATTTCCCTCCCACCACCCTTTTCCTGAGTGACAGCTCTTTCCACATCACAGCCGTGCTACGCAGTGTTTCCACTCGGCTCTTCTCTCCAAATACAATTCATGGTTATGTTTTAAATCATATAAAAAGGAAAACCCCACATCAGAACATTAACAAACATTTAACTATATGCAAGCAACAAACAAAGCTTAATAAAGGAGGATATTATAAGCAAGTTATGTAAAAACAATAAATGAAAGCTGAAATCCCGATTTCAGCCCCCACATTGTGATATATATGTGTATATATAATATATTGTTGTGGCTTCCCACCCGTTCGGCGTGCGAGCGACCGCTTTTAGTGAATTGCAGTCACGCGCCCACCAGACGGGCAATCCAGTCGTAGCTTTCCGGATCAACGCTGAAACCCAGCTACGGGTGTGTTTTTAAGCACACCACAACCTTGTCAATGCTCTGCCCGCGCTACAGGGTCCGATCGCCGAATGGTCGATTTACCTGATTATTCGCGCGGGCAGAATACCGAGAGGTTGTACCTCAACGGAACTTGCTCAGAAACGAGCCGCTTAGGCAGCTCACTCCGTTTGCGATTTGCCGAGCGGTGTATTATCGCCAAGCCCCGTTGAATCCGATTATCTTATCGGCTATTAAAAACCAGCTATCATTCCGAACGCAATTACGGTAGCTCGATGGAGGAAGGGACGCAATGAGCAGGTGAATATTCAAACAATGACATTTATTTTACACACGTATGCAAGCAATGAAGCAATGGGGATAAGGGACAAGACACGAGCAAAAAGACCCTACAGCCGTTGTCAATTTATTATGTACACTTGTAACAATTCTACTTATAGGACAAGGCGCCACAGATTTCCATGCAAAAACCCCAGGAAAGAAAAGAGAGAAGAGGGCCCATAGGCCTTTAAAATTCCACGGAACTGTGAAGACCGCAGGTGTGGAGACCGCAGGAGCTCTGCGAGAATGCGCAGGTTACCTGCCACTCTCGTGGTGATTCGCTGGCCCTGGTTCGGTGACCCTCGGTGTGTCGCGTCGTCAACACGGCAGCTGGTGTATTGGCAGCTCGGTTGGTCCAGGCCTAGCTGTGCGGCCGGGTCGATCGGGCCTAGCTGACGACGCCTCAGAGGAGCGAACAGGCCTCGCTCTTTCAGAGTTTATGCTCTCTAAAGAGCCCGCTCATTCCTCCGCGTCGCTCTAACCGTCCTGGGGCCCTATCACCTCGGACCGTTATGTCCCTGGCAGGCGACCTCTCTCTGGCTGCCTCCACCGAACCACAACCCCGCACGCACTGCAGGCTTGGCTGGTCTCCAGGCTCCAAACTCCCCTCAACCCCGACCTCAACTCTTACTCGACTCTTCACCGCAGAGCTCCGTCCTCATCTCCGTCCTCAGAGCTCCACTCCGAACTCAACTCTTACTCGACTCTTCACCGAACAACCGTCTCGGCGTTTCAGCCCCGCCTTTTATCAGGTTCGGGGGGGGGGGGGGGTTGGTCTTTCACCTCCGACCTTTCTCCCCCCCGGCTCCGCCCCTTTTGTCATTTTGATCCGATTCTGCCGTGGAACGCGGACTTGGTAGAAATCACCGGCTTTCGACTTCGCTCGTGGATGCCGTTGCCGCTGACCAAATGGCGGTGCCGTGGAGATGAAGGTGAGGAGATGTTTGTTTGAAAATAACGACAGCAAAGAATAATACTACCTCAAATATGCACAGCCTGGGACATGAACAATTCCCTTTAGACATCGGTGGGGAAATCTAACCGAGAATATGCACTTACCGACATAACTGACCTCTGGGGAACCTGTATGGTGTTCTGTGAATTTCCACAACCGTAACAAGATATATATATATATATACATATATATATATATATATATATATATATATATATATATATATATATATATATATATATATATATATATATACATATTGTTACGTTTGAGGGGGGGGGGGTATGCATTCAAAGGGTAATTAGGATGTTTAATTAGGTATGCCATGCTGTTCGAGTTTACCAGGATCTCAATGTGATAAGTTGTCTAGTAAATGTTCATTTCTTCAAGGGGGAAATGATAATTGTCACGTAATTAGATAGGGACACGGGATAGGGTAAGTGTGTCTGCGTAAACCCCTTTTAGTAGTCCCTGGAGGCTGGCCGTGACGTCACAGGACAGTGCAGCGGATGGCTCCGCCCCGTGATCACGATTGGCGGAAGGCGACGGCGGTGGGCCAATAAACGGCTCGATTGGAAGTGACGAGGACAGGAGGATAAAAAGGTTCTGTTCGGGGTCGAAAAGGAAGAGGAAGAAGATCGGGACAAAAAGATCGTGTTTTTTTGGTGTGGAGGCTGTTGCGCGGGAAGCGTACTTGTTGTTGTGCTGATTCGATCGTGTTCTTCATCATGTCTTGGAGCCTTGCTGAGCCTCGTGCCTCACCTTGGTTGGCTCTGGGGTTCTGCTGACTCGGAGTATGGGGTCGAACGGCGGGCGGACCTGCCTCCCTCTCCTGCTCGCAATTTGGCGCCAGAACTGGTTCCCTGGCGGCTGTGAGCAGACTTGGGCCAGGACCAGGAGGTCGACAGCACCACGGTTTCTCCTGCCCCCCTGACGAGAGCAAGGCCAGCTCGTCCGACGCCGATCCAGGGACAGTTGCGTCCACATCACGGTCCAGCCTGACCACCAGAAGTAGCTACGTTGTGTGTGTGTGTGTGTGTGTGTGTGTGTGTGTGTGTGTGTGTGTGTGTGTGTGTGTGTGTGTGTGTGTGTGTGTGTGTGTGTGTGTGTGTGTGTGTACTTGGCGCCTTAGAGGGTTTGAGATCTATATATTCATTGGAATTGTCTGTGTTTTCCCCACGCCCGATCCCACACCATCCCGTCGAATCGCCCTGGATCCCTCTTCTTGCCGAGTCTTGTTATTTCTGGTTAATAATAAAAACAAATAAACATCATCAATTCAGTGAAAAGTGACTCGTGCCACCTTCCTCGTCCCGTTTGCGGTAGAGCGATTAGAACTGCCATGTTTGGGTTATAAATAAATAAACCGCCTCCATCGTTTCGGCTCATTCTACGTTGGCGGGACTGTTCAAGTCCCGTGGACGTCACAATATCATTTTTGGCCTTATCTCTCAATGGTGAAGAATCACTTCAAAAAATTCTCGCATCCAGATTCTGATCTTCACCAAAATCGAATCAATTAGTCCTTGTCACAAACCCAACATGTCCAAAAAGTTTCTTGCGAATCCTCCCACAACTTTTTGAGATATGCAATATCATTTTCAGTCCCATCTCTTAATGGTGAAGAATCAGTTGAAACTTAAATAATTCTCTTTTCCATATCTGGATCTGGATCTTCACCGAAATTGAATCAATTCTTTGTTGCGGCATTCCCAACCCATCCACCAAGTTATATCGCAATCAATCTGTAACATTTGCAATATTGTGCTGTGTATTGTGTTTGGCCTGATTTCTCAATGGTGAAGAATCAATTGAAAAAACTTCTCAGATCTGGATTCAGATTCGGACCTTCATGACAATTAAGCCTTGCTGCCCTTGGCCAGTCACCCACATACACGTAAAAACTTTCAGAACGATTCCTTAAACTCTGCCCAAAAATCATGAGACAAACACGACAGACCAACAAACTTGGCAAAAAGAAGTTTTTTTGCCAAGTAACAAACGGACCCAAAATGCAATCCCCTGTCCTCTTGCGAGGGTAATAAAGGTCTAAAGGTGTACAAATAAATAAATAAATTCTGGGTTCCACCACTATTTTACCCAGTGTCTATTACGTCACCCGATCGAGCATGTTAAATTAGTTAATCATGCCTGTTGTATGTGTTATTTACATAGACTCCTATAGAGAAGGACTGGAACCTCCCATGCTCGGGGTTTGTAACGAGTCTGAAGGATTAACTTGAGTCCAGGGCTAAAATGACTTCTCAAAGGGCTAGAGACATGATCTCGGGATCCATATAGGGGTTTTTGAGGACGGCGAGTTCAATAGTGTCATTTTCAACACCACCTGAGGTCATCTTCAAGGTCAAAAGGTTATATTTCAAGGTCAAATTACTGAATTTTGGTATTTTTTGCCCGTTTTTGTGTCTAACTCATAAACGGTGAGAGATGGCTGATTGTAATAAGATGCAAGTGTGTAGAGCTGTCAAACTTTGATATTTATTGTCATATATCGTATTACATAAACATTATATGCATGTCACAACACTATACCTATTACAACTATGTCCATGTCTATCACGAGTTGGAGAGCTTTTCTTGCCTCCTGAGGCATCCCAAAGCTTTTTCTTTGTCACTTACATTGAGGACATGAGCTTTCAATGGAATGTTCGCTAAAGTAGTACATGCAGCATTACTACTAGCTAAAGGTGCATCTTCAGAGGATAACAGCTCAGTAAAATGAAATCAGCAACGCATTTTAGTTTTGTCATACAAATTATAGGCATTATGTACAAAAAAGATGGTTGACATAGTCGGCACACTCAATCCACTTCTATTCAAATTATCTAGAAACTCAGATGACACCTCGTTACCATCTTCATCATCAATGATCTCCTCCATACTAGTGCTATCGCCATATTTATGAACAAGGTGTCCGGCCAAATAAACTACTTTATGCTTAAGGGCATCGTCAGACCCCAAGAGACCCTGAGTGTCTTAAGGAGTAATCTCGTCAATGAGTTCACTTCACTCTTCTGGATTTATGGAAGTTGTACAGTTCTTGTCGCAATCAATCACACGAGAACTAGATTCGGGCATAATGTCATTCTGAATGAGTGTTTGCAAATTTACAATTTTAGCTGCAGCCATAATGTCAAATACGTCAATGTGGAAGTTTCCACCACTTCTTTGCCTGGCTTGGCCGAAAAACTTTTCCAAGGCTTCATCTGCAAATTTAGCAGGAAGAACGTAGTCAAAGTCTTTCTCTGCCAGAAGCAATTTGGCAGCATCCACATTATTACGTGTGGACACAGTGAAGGCTTCAGCAGTTTGCTGAGTTAGCTTCAGCTTATGACCACCACCTCCTTGCCATGCGCAGGTAGATATTATTTGGCAGGCCTGCTTCAGCCTAGTGAAACTTGTACACTCTGCTGTCCAAGGCTATCTGGATTCGTCGCGCAGATGGATAGCTGAGAAACGGTCTTTCACGTTCATCATCTTGAACCACTCACTCATTATCTGGGTGAGGATGATTGTGCCTTCGCTGATGCCCAGTGAATCCTTGAACGTCTTTAAAGCAGCGACAGTGTTGTCATTGAACACTTGGCATACCAATGGTACGCTCTGGCGTTGAAGGGGCTTGGGGAAAACAGCGGTCTGCGTCAGCTTGGTGAAGCAAATAGGAGTAGCCCGGTCGATCTCATAAACCTTCTGAATATCACTCCAGTAAGCTTTGTACGCATTACCATCTACGACAAATGAGAGTGTCTTGCCATCAACAGTAATCCAGCTGTTGCGAACATTTTTGAAGATGCGCACGTAGTCGTACACTAAGAACAGAGATTGCTCTTGAATTGACAGCACTTGGCAACTTCCTGGTCCTCCAAGTTTTGAATAAACACTGTGGTTGGTATTGCAATTGTCACATATCAAAGAAATCACAGTACCGCCAGCACAAACTACAACTGATGCAGCTTCGATAAGGAGTTCCTTCAGCTGATCGGCAGTTAGTTTTTTGCAGGGCAAAATGCGTAGAATATAGCGTGGACCACCGAAATGGCAGGCAACTTCAACAACCATAGCATGTGAAGCAAGCATTTCATGTTCACCCCGCTGCTGCATTTTGAGCATATCCTACAACATGCCCTCCAGAAAATCGCAATGTCTCGACCAGCTTTACCTCGTCAAACATTAAATTGACCAAACGCTGCTGTGGTTTAAGCTGGTCGAACAAGGTTTTGAGGTTGGAGTCCTGCTGACTACTAGCAAGCATCTGTTTTACCTTTTTTGTTGATGGTGGAATGATTAAGCCGGATCGACGAATCATTTTGTATGCACTGGGTGATATCTTGTGAAGCTGCATTGCAAAAATCATAGTATCAGTATCAAATCGGCGACGATCAAGAGGTTTGAACATAAGATGCAGCTGCGACAGAAGGAAGGTAAAATGAGGAAGCTCATGTGCCTCAGTCATCCAACAGAGCTGGCTTATTACAAGCTGAAGAATTTCCTTGCTTGTGCATTCATTGATGTTTACCTGGTCAGTTATGGATCTAATTTGGGACTATTTTGAGAGCAGGCTGTTCTTCTGCAAAGGAAAAAGTCATTTAGGCACCTCAATGCCATCTTTCTCAACTCTTCAAGAATAGAAATCCAAAAGGTGAGTGAACTTGTTAGAAATGAAAGACCTGCTTGACAGGTTGTCCAGGAGCATCAGTTCTTGATAGCTAAAGGTTTTCCTGGTCTTTTATGATGTTAAAGCCAGGAAAATAGGAGCTGATTTTAGCACAGAAGTGGTCGAAATCTTGGATATTGTCTGCAGCCTCATCAGCTGCCTGCATCTTCTTAGCTCTTGATTCTGACGTAGAAGATGATGTTGGGCGTGGGGCTGAGGTCACCTGCTTCAAAGCTGATTTCGGTACTCCAGGAAATATTGATGGGGGTTCTTTGCGTCGTTTGCCACCCCTAACTGACACCCAATCAGAATTGAAATGTCTCACAAATATATATATATATATATATATATATATATATATATATATATATATATATATATATATATATATATATATATATATATATATATATATATATCCTTTAAGCACCTCAAGCTTTCTTTCTCATTTGGAATTGCCAATATCCATCTATCCCTCTCCTCAGGATCTTTTGGGAAGGATATGACCTTTACATAAGGCGTCCCATCATAGTTTTCTCTACAACCAAAGCAGCTGCAACGACATGGCATATTGTCACCAAAGCAGGAAACAACACAAAGATCCTGTGAGATCACCAGCTGGACAGTTTCTGAAAGAGAAACAAACAAAACATACATTAGTTAACAATGATAGAAATCAGCAAGTAGGTGCAGTAGGTGCACAATGTCATGTTTTGTCATAGACTTTACAAAAGTTTTCCTCTATGAGTTAGACACAAAAACGGGCAAAAAATTCAGTAATTTGACCTTGAAATATGACCTTTTGGCCTTGAAGATGACCTCAGGTGGTGTTGAAAATGACACAATTGAACTCGCCGTCCTCAAAAACCCCTATATGGATCCCGAGATCGTGTCTCTAGCCCTTCTAGAAGTCATTTTAGCCCCGGATTCAAGTTAATCCTTCAGACACAAGTTACAAACCCCGAGATGGTGACGTTCCAGTCCTTCTCTATAGGAGTCTATGGTTATTTATGACGTCTTAAAAACAGTAAATTTCAGGCACGGAGAGTTAAAGGATTATTTCATCCCTCTCTGTGCATGTGCAATTCGGATGAATTATGAGCCAAGCTATGGTAAAATGACAGACTTGTCTTCCAATTCGTGTTCAAAATGTAACATTCAATTTAAATAAGTTGTTCCATGATCATAAACTGACATGACAGACAAACAGACGGCCATGAACCAATTGCTTAACCTCACTTTTTGCTTCGTGTTTGTGAAGGGTATGAAATTGTATATATATATATATATATATATATATATATATATATATATATATATATATATATATATATATATATATATATATATATATATATATATATATATATATATAGTCATATAGTCAACCCCTGCTTTATCGCGGTTCACCTATCGCGACCCGGTTTATCGCGGGTTTTCCCTTGGAACGTAACTAATTTTTTTCTGCGGATTCCCCCGGTACATCACGGTAATAATATATAAAATATAAATTATTTAAGCAATAAATTATAACGCGTGGTGCTCGACCAGTCACACAATGCACGAGATAAAGTTTCGGTTGTGAACTTCGAATATTTTCTACCCTTTTTCTATAAGCCCCACAATGCCGCCCAAATGCCCTGCACCTTCTAAGGCTTCTGGCAAGGAACTGATGCGCCGGAGGAAGATCTGACACTCCAGGAGAAGGTTAAGGTGCTCGACATGCTTCGGGAAGGAAAAAGATTTGCCGCCGTTGGACGAGCACTGCTCGTACCCAGCACTTCAAAACCGACTAGACCAGACAAGTCGATCTCCAGCACCTCAAACCCAATCACTGCCAAACCGACCAGACCAGACGAGTCGATCTCCGGCACCTCAAACCCAATCACTGCCAAACCGACCAGACCAGACGAGTCGATCTCAGGCATCTCAAACCCGATCACTCCCAAACCGACCAGACCAGACGAGTCGATGTTTGGGGGAGGCGTCCATTCATCGCGGATTTTCACTTTGCTCGGTCAGGTCAGGTCAGGTCAGGTATGGGAGCATGTGCCATGAACAGCGCGGTCGCTGCGTCCACTTTCCGCCGGTAATCCAGGGGCCTCCCTCTGGCCATCCCCCAGGCAGATGCTAGGCCCATCCCCATCTCCTTGAGATGATGGTCAACCTGCTGCAACCATGAGGCACATGGTCGGCCCACTGGCCTCCTCCACTAATGAGGCTCCCTCGCTGAGAGAATCTGGTGAGCAGGATCAGCGTCAGGAAAACGAGCCACATGTCCATACAGCCGCAACTGACGCTCACGGAAATGCAGGTAACAAATCTCATCCGAGTCTCTCTCAGCAACCACTCGTTGGACACAAAATCTGACCAGCGATAGCCAAGGATTCTCCGAAGAGACCTGTTACCAAAGGAATTAAGTCTCTGTCTCAGATCCTTGGTCAGAGTCCAAGTCTCGCATCCATAGAGCAAGACTGGAAGTACCAAGGACCTGAAGACTCGGACTTTCGTCCTCCCGCACAGGTACCGGCAGCGCCACACCCCATGATCCAGTGAATCCATGACTCCCCAGGCCCGACCAAGACGTCTATTGACCTCTGACTCGCAGCCAGCAGAGACATGAATATCACTGGCAAGGTAAGTGAATCTCTCCACGACCTCAACATCCTCACCACAAACAGACACAGACAGGACAGCAGCATCCAAGATGTCACCGAGAGCCTGGATCTTAGTTTTGACCCAAGAAACCCGTAATCCCAGCGGCTCCGACTCCTCATTCAGCATCTCGAGGGCCCCCAAAAGTATGTCTAAAGTCTCCGCAAAGATGACTGCATCATCTGCAAAATCAAGGTCCGAGATCTTGACATTACCAAACGATGCACTGCAGCTTGATCTCTCCGACATCCTCCCTAAAATCCAGTCCATACAAGTGCTGAAAAGTGTGGGGGCCAGTACACACCTCTGACGAACTCCAGTAACAACTGGAAATAAGTCAGAGATGGTACCACCACACTTCACAGCACTCTCAGTACCAGAGTAGAGTTCAGACATCAGATCGATCAGTTTTGGTGGCACCCCACGAAGACCAAGAATCCTCCAGAGGACATCCCGATTCACTGAATCGAACACTTTACAGAGATCAACATCGGCTGCAAGCAGCCCCTGCCGAAACTCTCGTCTGCGTTTGGTGAGGACACGAAGGGCAAGGATACGGTCAATCGTTGACCTCCTTGGTGTAAAGCCTGACTGCTCTGGACGCTGGTGCTCAAGTAGATGGTGGCTAACCCTATCAAGAATTATCCGAGCAAAGACCTTGCCCGGCACTGAGAGCAGCATCACCCCTCGGTAGTTGTTGCAGTCTTGGCGATCACCCTTCCCTTTCCAGAGAGCGACAACAAGGCCCCTCTTCCAGTCAGTTGGGATGATGCCTGTGTTCCAGGCAGAGCACAAAACTGCATGCAACGACACGAGTACAGCACTTCCACCAGCCTTGAGAAGTTCAGCATGGATGCCACAGATCCCTGGAGCTTTGCCCCGTTTCAACTGGTTCACCGCAGCCCGTGTTTCCACAAGCGAAGGTGGACCACAGTTGATTCGAGGGTCAGCAACAGGGATTGCAACACCCTTGACGTCCAACTCGACAGCTGGGGGATCAGCCTGGTACAACCGCTCAAAGTAACCAGCCCAGCGGGCCTTCACTTCAGACTCCTCTGTCAAGAGACTACCACTCTCTGCTCGAACTGCAGTGCTCCGAGGGATGGGCTTGGATGAACGCAATGCGCGAATTCCCCTGTAAGTGGGACGAGAATCACCTGTCCACAGGTGATGCTCTACACCCTCACAGATTCCTCGCACATAGGCCTCCTTGTCCACCCTCAGTGCACGTACAGTTTTACGCCTCAGCTCCCTGAACAGCTCAGCTCTGCCATTCAGCCTGGCCCTGCGACTCTGGTCAATGGTATCCAGTGTCCCTTGAGAGACAAAATTCTTCTTTGCCCTGCCGTGAGCTCCAAGACATCCACCGGCAACATCAAGGACGGTGGTCTTGAAGGGACTCCACAACTCTTCAGGACCCCCCAAAGCACCCAGACCCCTCAAGTGTCCACTCAGCCTGTTTGCAAACTCCTCAGCTACTCTCTCATCCCTGAGCTTGCCAACATCCAGCCTAGGCTGGGATGGTACCATTCTCCAGGATTTAAGGTGCAGCTTTAGAGTTGCTACAACAAGCCTGTGGTCAGTATTGAGGAACTGAGCACTCCGGTAGACCCTGCAGTTCTGGATCATCCTTCAACGACCGTCAATGAGGACATGGTCAATCTCCTTTGCCACACCGCCAGCATTGGAATACCAATCCAGCGATGAGCTTGTGGGCGCTGAAACCATGAACCAGCCACCCTAAGTCCATGACCTCTTGCAAATTCAAGGAACTTAGTGCTATTCTGGTTCATAGTTCCTGACCCATGGGGACCAACACACACCTCATAACCATCCCTATCAGTTCCAGTCGATGCATTGAAATCCCCCAAGACTAGAAGTGTATCTCGTCTGGGGCACTGATCAACCACAGACTCGAGCGTGGCGTAGAATGCATCCTTCACGGTGAGATCACTCGCCTCAGTCGGAGCATAAACAGAGACCAGGGAAATGACACCTCAGGAGTGACGAACCCTTAATCTCATGATACGCTCATTGACCGGTGTTACCTCAATTATCATTGGGGTCAGCTTATTGGACACAGCGACAGCAACTCCTTGGGTATGGTAACCATCAGAGCGACCAGACCAATAGTAGGTGTAACCACCCACCATTATCTCTCCGCAATCCGGTCTCCAAACCTCAGAGAGAGCTGCAATCCCAATGTCCAAACGCTTGAGCTCAGATGATAACAGAGACAGGTGATCATCCTCTCTTAGGGATCGGACATTCCAGGCACCCACCCGAAGGGACCGCCTCAGGTTAACCCAAGGAGACCGCCGTCTGGTGGACGACACCTCGCACCACTCCGACACACTCTCCCGCAATCTGACCCAGGGATGTTACCCCGTGGTTTCCCTCCTATCATTAAAGATTGGGGGTCCCGAATGCTTTGCCCTAATCCCGTCATTCAGTGAGCTGCCCTGCGAAAGGAAGCTGCACAGGAGGTACTCCCACGGAGTGGGTTTTCAGATTTTTTTGCGTTTTTGCGTTTTTGCGTTTTGCGGAATGAAGGGTTTTACCGTGGCCGGAGTGCAAATCCTGCCACCAACCTCCTCATAAAAAGTAGCCCAACTGCAGGAGGACGTCCACAGATACAGTTGGGCACTAGATATGGATGGCCGTTGGCTCACAAGGAGTTCCTCCGCCCTTTGACAGGTTTTGTTTTTAATCCTGCTGGGTGTCCACATCCAAACACCCTCCTCACCAGAAAACCTGGTGGGGGAGACGGTTTAGTCGCCGACAACCCGACCATGGAACAGGTTAGTACAGGTTTACATGGTACCTGTAGCAGGTCACAGATCGAACCTGACCTGACAACCTGACAACTTAGCGTGGGGAGGTTTGGAACGTAACCCCCACGAGAAACGGGGGATTACTGTACACTGTATATATATATATATATATATATATATATATATATATATATATATATATATATATATATATATATATATATATATATATATATATATATATATATACATATTGTTACGGTTGTGGAAATTCACAGAGCACCATATAGGTCCTTAGATCAGTTATGTCGATAAGTCTGTGTTCATATAGATTTCCCCACCGATGTTTAACGGGCAATTATTCGTGTGCAGGGCTGTGATCTTTGAGGTAGCCGTTTTTCTTTTGCTATCGTTATTTTGGACCAGCCACATTTCAACCACCAAAACCACCTTCTCCACAATGCTGATGACGACCACCTTCTCCACAATCAGCAACATCCCCACAGACAACGAACAACCACCTTCTTCACAACAACCGCCTCCTCCACAACCGCCTTCACAACAACCACCTTCTCCACAGCCACCATCTCCTAAACCACATATCCCCCAATAACCAACAACGAAAACCATCGCCTCACCTTCAACTCCGCAAACGCCGCCATCTTTGCGCCAGTCACGGCGAGTTCCCAGTGAACAGCACCGCTGCAAACAGACACGGGGGTTTCCTCGTTGCGCAGGGACGGTGATTTCACCCACGTCCGCTCGCTCCAAGCTTCGCCTCAAAATCAGATCAAAAGATCGAAGGGGGGCGGAGCCAGCGGGGGGAAAGAGGTGAGGGATCAGAGATCACACCTTGCCTCACGGGCCCTATAAAAAAACCCCCCAAAAAGCCAAGCAGTCAGTCGGTTTGGGTTTGGAGTTGTGTGAAGATCAAGGTTCGAGTCCAGTGGAGGTTTGGGTTCGCCGAGGAGCCAAGGAGCGCAGCCAAGCCTGCCGTGCCGCGTAGAACTGCGCGTTCGTGTGCAGGACGTGGAGAGGCCGGAGAGGAGTTGCCAGCCAGCGGCATAACGGTCGGAGCTGATCAGGCCTTGGGACAGTCCGAGCAATGCTGAGGGACGGACGGGCTCTTGCAGAGGGCATCAACTCTAAAAGAGCAAAGACCTGTTCGTTCCTCGGAGGCGTTGTTGGCTGGGCCTGAACCAACAGGCCGCCCGATGAGGCCTGGACCGAACCGCGGTCACGCCAGCTGCTGTGAGGACGGGACATCGCGGGTCACCCTTGCGAGGCACCACAAAGGTGAAGGTAACCAGCCCGGCCTTTCGGGGCTTCTGCGGTAGTCACAGCTTCATGAATATAAAGACCCAAGAGGTCCAGTCTACCCCTTGTTTTTCCTGGGGTTTTTCCTTGTTTCTTTGCATGAACGTTGTGGCGCCATGTCCTTAGGTAAATCTGATGTTAAGTGCAAGTGACTGTACATAATAAATATACGGTTGTAGTCTTTGTCTTGCTCACGTCTTGTCCCTACCCCCATTCATCGCATGCTTGTAGATCTCTGCATTGCTGCTTTGACCGTATATGTGTGAAAATAAATGTGCTTGTGTGAATGTTAACCCGTTTGTCGCGTCCTTTTCCTTCAAATTGAACTGCCATATTGCATTCAAAATAATAGCTGGCTTTTTAATAGCCGATAATAAAATCGGATCCAACGGGGCTTTCGCGATAATACCCCGCTCGGTTATCCCAAAATGGAGCGAGCTGCTGAAGCGGCTCATTCCAAGCGGGCCCCGTTGAGGTACAACCTCTCGGTAGCCTTCCCGCACGAATAATTAGGTAAATCGACAATTCGGCGATCAGACCCTGAAGCTTGCGGGTAGAGTACTGACAAGGCTGTGGTGTGCTTAAATACACACCCGTAGCTGGATTCCGGCGTTTGATCCAGAAGGCTGCGATTGGATTGCTCATCCGGTGGGCGTACGGCCGCGATTCGGCTAAAAGCGGCCGTCCGCACGCCGGCTTGCAGGAATCTGTATCAATATATATATATATATATATATATATATATATATATATATATATATATATATATATATATATATATATATATGTATGTATATATATATATGTGTATATATATGTATATATATATATATATATGTATGTATATATATATATATATGTGTATATATATATATATATATATATATATATATGTATGTATATATATATATATGTATGTATATATATATATGTGTATATATATATATATATATGTATGTATATATATATATGTATGTATATATATATATGTATGTATATATATATATGTGTATATATATATATATATATATATATATATGTATGTATATATATATATGTGTATATATATATATATATATATATATATATATATATATATATATATATATATATATATATATATATTGTTGCGGTCTTCGCGCCCGCCGGCGTGCGACGGCCACGTAACTCGAATCGCGGCACGTCGCCCACCGGACGGACAATCCAGTCGTGACCCTCTCGGACTAACGCCGGGAACCAGTCACGGGTGGACCTTTCGGTCTCACCGCGATCGAGCCAATCAGCCCCCGCGTGGGATAGGGTTGCTCGCCAAATTCGAACTACCTAAGTACCCACGCGGAGGGTAGACCGGGCGATCGCACCTCGCCGCAGGTCGACTTCGGACACGGGCCACTTAAGCGACCCGTTCCGTACTATCAGAATAACCGAGCGGTGTTATCGTCGACCTCGACGGTTCGATTAATTATCGGGCGTATTCAGCCCACGACCAACCCTTTACGTGAAGCAAGATGAGGGTTCAATGGGGGAAAAGACGAAGCGAAGCGGGAAACAGTTCAACAATAAAGCACATTTATTCGTGACGAACGGAAAGCACACAAATACAATTCCACCAAATGCACACAAAAAAAGAAAACACAATTCCATTTACACAAAAAGCAAACATAAAAGTGAAAACACAGTGCAGAGCTAATACCGACTACCGAGCACACGGCAACACTTATACAATTCTACTTCACAGACGGCGCCGACAACACATACCCAAAACCAAGGAAAAGAAATCCCCCAAGAATGAGGTAGGCCTGGGGCCGAGACCGGGTCGGGCCTACCCGTCTGGTGATGAGACGCGGAGCGGCGATGGCCCCGCAACCCGCGGGCCTCGTGGACAGTGCCTGGCAGGGGGTGGGAACGGGCCCCCTTGGTCGCACTATCTCAGCGCGGGGGGAAACAGGAGGGGGTTGCTGATGCTCGGGGTATAGAGGATCTTTATTATATGCGACGAGCGTCTCCACCTCGGCCAGGTCGCGCTGTCGGCCTCCCTTGGGTGCAGCTTCCTGCACGACGCGAGCACCCCCTCGTCTGGTGTCGCCGCCTTTCCACAGCTCCGTCCCCTCCGTTCCGACTCCAACGCACACGACGAGCAGCTCCACCGCCCGCGAAGTCTTGACCCTTTGCTTCCGACTCTCCTCTTCTTGACTCTCCGACCTCGTTCTGCTCCTTCTCTCGTTCCTTTTGACTCTCTTCTGACTGACGAACACCGTCCTTTTATCCCCCCGTAACTTCGCCTTTGACCCCCTCCCTTTGACCTTTCACCTCGCTCCCCATTGGCCCGAGAAAAAGTGGGCGTGAAGGCTTTTTGATCCACAAATTTGCATATATCGATCGTTCTGGAGGCGGGGCCAAATCGCCCCTCGCTCACCGATTGGACGGCAAAAAGTGGGCGTGTGTCGTTTTTGATCCGTTTTTGAAGCAGAAAATCCGTGGTTTTGTACACGCTGTTCAACGTGCGCCCTACACGAGTCCAGCATCGGTGCCCATGAGTGGCGCGAGATGACGGTGATGCGATGGTGGCGAGTTGTGACGGTAAAGGTCATGGCGGTTGTGGTGAAGCGGCGTTGTGGTTGGTGGTTGTTGTTGTGGTTGTGATGGTGGCGATTGGTCCAAAATAAAGATAGTAAAAGAAAAACGGCTATCCTGAAGAGTCGCAGCACGTATAAATGACATGTATTCCCACTAGACAACGGGTTTGGGCCTAACTACACATACACTTACCGAGATACCTCACCTAAGGGACCTGAATGGTGGTTTGCGAATCTGGTAACCACAACACTACCCCCTTCCCTTTTTACAGACTCGTCCCGAGTCGTCAAATTTTCGTGTGCCATCATGTGTAGTTTTCCCCTAGTACATTTTACCTACGGATCCCTGAGTGCGACATTCATGGTATTCGTGTCCCCAAAATAAATAACCTGAGGGCTGCGTAACTATCTAAACAAACTCACTCATACGGACGACTTAAATAAAATTGCCGGCGCTAAGACAAACATGCCGGGGCCGCACTCATATGTACAGTACATCTTACCTTAACTTACAAATTTTACACTAAACCATGGCCCAGGATCATTGAACTCTGCAAAAAGAAAGCAGTTAGCAGGGAGCCAGGCTGCCCGCATGCAGTCTCTGGCTCAAACAATGCAGGTGACAGGGAACGTGGCTGGCTGCTCACACGCAGTCCAAGGCCTTCCCTTTTGAACTGAACGCAGTGAACCACAACGGTGCTTGGGCTGCACAAACGCAGTCTCCGTGCCAGCTCAAGTGGCACACGCAATGAGCACAACGAATGGATGCATGAACACAAACACGGTGCACGGGCCGCCACTGCAGGCCCGTGTTGTCGCTGCCAACAGGGCAGTTCTTGCAGCTTGCAAACTGTTGCCTTGCGGATCCTGGCGCACATGGAAATGAACAGGGGGGGCAAAGCAAAAATTGAACGGGGCTGGTGAACGTGGGCAGTGGCATGGCATGGCAAAGGCAGCAGGCAAACACAGCCCGCAGAAGAAGGCCGCTGCAGGCAAACACAGCCGGCAGATGAACTGGCCGGCACAGGCCTTGAAGCAAAACCCGACCAGCCGATGGCACAGGCCTTGCAGCAAAACAACAGCTGCCGATGAAGTTGGCCGGCACCGGCCTTGAAGAAAAACAGCCAGCCGATGAAGCTGGCCAGCCTTTGCCGTTCAGTGGAGGTTGGTGGAGGGAGTGCGGTGGTGCTGGCCACTTGGAGGGCGGGCTCGGACCTACCTACCTGTCTCCCTCCCAACCTATCGCCTTTGCCTGTCACTGTACATACCCACTCCCTTAATTTGTCAAACCCCAATTTAGCCCCAACTTATTTTTTTGTTGTTTTTTATTTTTACTTCCCCTCTATAAATCGTCCCCTAACCCCCTTTATCGTCTTTGTTCGGCTAACCTATCCTGTCACCCAGCCTACTCCCAACCCCTACGTTCCCTTCCCGGAGGGGAATAAGGGAGAGCTAACGTCCTGTGTCGAGGCCCAACGAAGCCTCAGAATGGCCTCCCCAGAGTTCGGCGATCTAACCCAAAGTGGGTCCAGCGGCCCACAACGACAGCGAGGGGATGGATGGTGCGGAGGGGTACATCTCCTAATCTACCCTAACCATTTAACTGTTAAACTACCCCGGGGCTTTCAACAAGCGCCTCTCGCTTAAACTATTGGTTCTAACAACCCAGATTCCCGTCGCCTGTGTTGGTGTCCTTACAATTTCGGGCCTCGCCCCCCCAATTTTCTCTCCGTGCCCTCACACGGTCTCCTGGCTGGGACACGTGGCTCCCTTTGGCAGGCACGACCCTCTGCCGATTCTCCCGCTATGGCACCCCCGGGCACTACACTGCCTCCGAGCCTACCAGCTCCCTAACACCGGGGAGTGCCCCCCATGGCACCTCCCCTGAAACGCACACGTGGCAGGCCGGCCTCCCGGGCCCCTTTCCGAGGGTCACCCGTGCCCACAACACTGCCCACGCGGCTAATGGCGCCCCGGGCCCCCGCACCAAGCAGGCGCACCCGTGCCCACTACTCTATCCCGGCCCCCCATGGGCCCATGGCCTACCGCGGCCGACTAGCCTGGTGCCCGGGGTACCCACTCAGCGATACTCACCTTTCGCAGCCACGCTCCCAAGCCCGTCAACAGGGCTCCTGCACCCCTCCAAATGGGTCTCGAGCCTACTTTCCCACCAACAACAAAACAACCTCCATTTTTGTTAATTTGACTAACCCAGCTAACTCACTCTACACTGACCCCGGGGGTCCCTTGGGCGGGAGTCACTCCTCCCCCCAATCACTCATCGCACCATGCATTCCCCATTCGCTCCACTCGCACAGACCCGCTGGCCTCACTCACTCAACGTGTACACGTACTCACCTCACAACTCTTCAACACACACACCGCTGAACTCTGCCATCCTCCTAACTACATCCCCTAACTAACTCGTGCTCCCACGTCGTCCCTTACACTATAGCACGTTCCTTTTAACCTACGTAGCTAAACTACGTCCCCTCTACACATTCACAAGTCTGTCACTGTCTCCAAATCAATCATTTTATTTCCCAACCTAAATCTGGCTACAATCCCTCTAACTAATCCATTCCACGGACTCCATGAGGACTTACCCCTGCCCCATGAAGTCGGTCTAACTAAGCTAACCCTTCCCCCTAACTAGTTTCCATCCTGTGCCCAGGTAAGGGGGTCTTTCACCCCTTGCCCAGGAATCCTGTACACCCGAAAGTGAGGCTTGCTCCTTTTTTTTTTCCCATGCGCAGCACCTGCGCGGCAACTCAGAGCTCGCGCACTTTGCACCTGTCCGTGACGTCATGCAGCTGCACGTGTTCCTCGTCCCTCCTTGGACGGGACCATCCGGCAGAGATACCCCTCCTGCCGGATTCCAACCCCACGTGCAGCCATGACGTCACCGTGCGCATAAAAAAAACAAGCCCCACGTCTCGAGGGGTTCCCCACGCGAACACATGTGCTTTGCCCGTTGGAGCTTAACACACACGATCGCGTGGAGAACCCGTCCGGTCCAAATCCGTTTACCTGCCTAAACTTTGTCCGTCCGCGGGATCGGCAAATCCACCGCGTGCGTTTCCGGACCGGGACTTCACTCTCGCAAGCGAGCACGTGGCGGTCTCGTGCGTTGCACAGCACGAACCGCGTGCTCACTGCTGGGTGAACCCGGCACGGTCCTCGAAACAACCACAGCCGCTACTCGGCTTTCGTTTCTCCCATGTCGCCGTCTCCGTCTCCATTCCACACACGCATACCTGCGTGTTACGACGCACACAGTCCACTCCATCACATTCACACGGGAGACGCGGCTGCGTGCTCCCGCATGCCGACCGACATCTCCCTCTCATACCGCTCTCTCACACACACGGTCTCCCTGGCACACAGCGACCTTGCACACGGCCGTTCACTCACGCGTGCCTCACTACTCTCACACCGTGCCTCATCCACACACGCGGGGGCACTCACCCGCGGTACCTCACTCATACACACGGCGACACTCACACACGCGGTCTCTTCCACACACGGTGCCTCACCCACACACGCGGGGGCACTAACCCGCGGTGCCTCACTCACACTCCGTGCCTCATCCACACACGGCGTGCTGGGAAGCACGTACTCCGGCACCATCGCCACCACACCACTCACACACGGGGTCGCTTCCACACACGGTGCCGCACTCACACCTTGCACCACACACACAGGGACAACCACACTGGGGATTTGTGTCCCCACAAGGGTCTCCGGGGCCTCTACACCCCCAAGCTCTCCGTGCACCCGTCCACAGCACTCGTCCCCTCAACCTCGCAAAGCACGACCGAACTCACCTGGTCGTGACTCGCCTCAAGGGGGCATACTCCCTCCCCTCGTTCCTGGAGGAGGCCATCCAGGTGCTCGCACCGGGTCCCTACACGCTCCGCGAGCTCACCCCCATTGTCCTCCACTACCTCCGTGTGTGCGTGCGCGTCACTTACCCCGTCTTCATCGTGTAGTCTTCCCTCTATCGTTCCCATCTCCCGTGTCTCTGCCAACTCTTCACCCTTTACCTCCCTTGTCTCAACTATTATTTCTGTTGTCGTCACCTCGTGTCTCGTCTCACACGTTTTGGTCTCCCCATTTAATTTTTCCCTTTCGGTCATCGTCACGACCCTCGCCCAACACGTTCCACGAATTATTTTTCACCCGCCTCCACCGCGGGCCTGTCAGCCGTTGCACCCCCACCCAGCTCGTTTGCTCCCACACGTGAAGTCGCCATTCCCAGCTCCCTGGTCACGGCCTTCATGCCCGCCTGCAGGCATCGGCCCATGTTCTGCGTCTCACCCCGCAGCTCTTTCATTTCTTCCCTCATTTGCTGTGTATTCGCATCCATCGTCGTTTTCACTTCATTTGTATTTGTATCCATCGTCGTTTTCACTTCATTTGTATTTGTATCCATCTTTTCGTTCATTTGTTCGTTCATGCCTTTCATTTCGTTTTTCATATTCGCCTCCATCTTTTCGATCATTTGTTTGTTCATGCCTTTCATTTCGTTTTTCATTTCATTTGTCATTGCCGCATTCATTTGTGCCAGCATGGTGAATAGCTGGGCCATGTCGGATGCACTCAAGTGAGCCGTTTCGGCAGGGGTTGGGGAAGGGTCTTGGTGGAGAGGGGGGGGGGAGGTGTCATACACCGCGGCCGCTGCCGCACCCACCTCGGGTCCTGGGTTCAGTTGGGCGAGTCCGTGTTCCTGCACAATCAACATTTCCTGCTCGGGGATTCCATCCTGGACCATGGATCCTACACATTCTACATCCATTTCTAATACCCCCGGCTCCCGCTCGCCTTGAGACGCCATCTTGCTTCTCGTGAAGGGTTAATTTGCTCGCTCGTAATTTGGAGGGAATCGGGGGTCGCTTCTCTCACCCCTGGACCGATTCCCGTGAATTTCGCTGGAGACAGGAGAGCCTGTTGTCCCGCTCTCCAATACCAGTGCCGCGAGGAGGGCGATGAATTTGTATCCCACTCCTGACACCAGTGTTGCGGTCTTCGCGCCCGCCGGCGTGCGACGGCCACGTAACTCGAATCGCGGCACGTCGCCCACCGGACGGACAATCCAGTCGTGACCCTCTCGGACTAACGCCGGGAACCAGTCACGGGTGGACCTTTCGGTCTCACCGCGATCGAGCCAATCAGCCCCCGCGTGGGATAGGGTTGCTCGCCAAATTCGAACTACCTAAGTACCCACGCGGAGGGTAGATGGGCGATCGCACCTCGCCGCAGGTCGACTTCGGACACGGGCCACTTAAGCGACCCGTTCCGTACTATCAGAATAACCGAGCGGTGTTATCGTCGACCTCGACGGTTCGATTAATTATCGGGCGTATTCAGCCCACGACCAACCCTTTACGTGAAGCAAGATGAGGGTTCAATGGGGGAAAAGACGAAGCGAAGCGGGAAACAGTTCAACAATAAAGCACATTTATTCGCGACGAACGGAAAGCACACAAATACAATTCCACCAAATGCACACAAAAAAGAAAACACAATTCCATTTACACAAAAAGCAAACATAAAAGTGAAAACACAGTGCAGAGCTAATACCGACTACCGAGCACACGGCAACACTTATACAATTCTACTTCACAGACGGCGCCGACAACACATACCCAAAACCAAGGAAAAGAAATCCCCAAGAATGAGGTAGGCCTGGGGCCGAGACCGGGTCGGGCCTACCCGTCTGGTGATGAGACGCGGAGCGGCGATGGCCCCGCAACCCGCGGGCCTCGTGGACAGTGCCTGGCAGGGGGTGGGAACGGGGCCCCCTTGGTCGCACTATCTCAGCGCGGGGGGAAACAGGAGGGGGTTGCTGATGCTCGGGGTATAGAGGATCTTTATTATATGCGACGAGCGTCTCCACCTCGGCCAGGTCGCGCTGTCGGCCTCCCTTGGGTGCAGCTTCCTGCACGACGCGAGCACCCCCTCGTCTGGTGTCGCCGCCTTTCCACAGCTCCGTCCCCTCCGTTCCGACTCCAACGCACACGACGAGCAGCTCCACCGCCCGCGAAGTCTTGACCCTTTGCTTCCGACTCTCCTCTTCTTGACTCTCCGACCTCGTTCTGCTCCTTCTCTCGTTCCTTTTGACTCTCTTCTGACTGACGAACACCGTCCTTTTATCCCCCGTGACTTCGCCTTTGACCCGCTCCCTTTGACCTTTCACCTCGCTCCCCATTGGCCCGAGAAAAAGTGGGCGTGAAGGCTTTTTGATCCACAAATTTGCATATATCGATCGTTCTGGAGGCGGGGCCAAATCGCCCCTCGCTCACCGATTGGACGGCAAAAAGTGGGCGTGTGTCGTTTTTGATCCGTTTTTGAAGCAGAAAATCCGTGGTTTTGTACACGCTGTTCAACGTGCGCCCTACACGAGTCCAGCATCGGTGCCCATGAGTGGCGCGAGATGACGGTGATGCGATGGTGGCGAGTTGTGACGGTAAAGGTCATGGCGGTTGTGGTGAAGCGGCGTTGTGGTTGGTGGTTGTTGTTGTGGTTGTGATGGTGGCGATTGGTCCAAAATAAAGATAGTAAAAGAAAAACGGCTATCCTGAAGAGTCGCAGCACGTATAAATGACATGTATTCCCACTAGACAACGGGTTTGGGCCTAACTACACATACACTTACCGAGATACCTCACCTAAGGGACCTGAATGGTGGTTTGCGAATCTGGTAACCACAACACTACCCCCTTCCCTTTTTACAGACTCGTCCCGAGTCGTCAAATTTTCGTGTGCCATCATGTGTAGTTTTCCCCTAGTACATTTTACCTACGGATCCCTGAGTGCGACATTCATGGTATTCGTGTCCCCAAAATAAATAACCTGAGGGCTGCGTAACTATCTAAACAAACTCACTCATACGGACGACTTAAATAAAATTGCCGGCGCTAAGACAAACATGCCGGGGGCGCACTCATATGTACAGTACATCTTACCTTAACTTACAAATTTTACACTAAACCATGGCCCAGGATCATTGAACTCTGCAAAAAGAAAGCAGTTAGCAGGGAGCCAGGCTGCCCGCATGCAGTCTCTGGCTCAAACAATGCAGGTGACAGGGAACGTGGCTGGCTGCTCACACGCAGTCCAAGGCCTTCCCTTTTGAACTGAACGCAGTGAACCACAACGGTGCTTGGGCTGCACAAACGCAGTCTCCGTGCCAGCTCAAGTGGCACACGCAATGAGCACAACGAATGGATGCATGAACACAAACACGGTGCACGGGCCGCCACTGCAGGCCCGTGTTGTCGCTGCCAACAGGGCAGTTCTTGCAGCTTGCAAACTGTTGCCTTGCGGATCCTGGCGCACATGGAAATGAACAGGGGGGGCAAAGCAAAAATTGAACGGGGCTGGTGAACGTGGGCAGTGGCATGGCATGGCAAAGGCAGCAGGCAAACACAGCCCGCAGAAGAAGGCCGCTGCAGGCAAACACAGCCGGCAGATGAACTGGCCGGCACAGGCCTTGAAGCAAAACCCGACCAGCCGATGGCACAGGCCTTGCAGCAAAACAACAGCTGCCGATGAAGTTGGCCGGCACCGGCCTTGAAGAAAAACAGCCAGCCGATGAAGCTGGCCAGCCTTTGCCGTTCAGTGGAGGTTGGTGGAGGGAGTGCGGTGGTGCTGGCCACTTGGAGGGCGGGCTCGGACCTACCTACCTGTCTCCCTCCCAACCTATCGCCTTTGCCTGTCACTGTACATACCCACTCCCTTAATTTGTCAAACCCCAATTTAGCCCCAACTTATTTTTTTGTTGTTTTTTATTTTTACTTCCCCTCTATAAATCGTCCCCTAACCCCCTTTATCGTCTTTGTTCGGCTAACCTATCCTGTCACCCAGCCTACTCCCAACCCCTACGTTCCCTTCCCGGAGGGGAATAAGGGAGAGCTAACGTCCTGTGTCGAGGCCCAACGAAGCCTCAGAATGGCCTCCCCAGAGTTCGGCGATCTAACCCAAAGTGGGTCCAGCGGCCCACAACGACAGCGAGGGGATGGATGGTGCGGAGGGGTACATCTCCTAATCTACCCTAACCATTTAACTGTTAAACTACCCCGGGGCTTTCAACAAGCGCCTCTCGCTTAAACTATTGGTTCTAACAACCCAGATTCCCGTCGCCTGTGTTGGTGTCCTTACAATTTCGGGCCTCGCCCCCCCAATTTTCTCTCCGTGCCCTCACACGGTCTCCTGGCTGGGACACGTGGCTCCCTTTGGCAGGCACGACCCTCTGCCGATTCTCCCGCTATGGCACCCCCGGGCACTACACTGCCTCCGAGCCTACCAGCTCCCTAACACCGGGGAGTGCCCCCATGGCACCTCCCCTGAAACGCACACGTGGCAGGCCGGCCTCCCGGGCCCCTTTCCGAGGGTCACCCGTGCCCACAACACTGCCCACGCGGCTAATGGCGCCCCGGGCCCCCGCACCAAGCAGGCGCACCCGTGCCCACTACTCTATCCCGGCCCCCCATGGGCCCATGGCCTACCGCGGCCGACTAGCCTGGTGCCCGGGGTACCCACTCAGCGATACTCACCTTTCGCAGCCACGCTCCCAAGCCCGTCAACAGGGCTCCTGCACCCCTCCAAATGGGTCTCGAGCCTACTTTCCCACCAACAACAAAACAACCTCCATTTTTGTTAATTTGACTAACCCAGCTAACTCACTCTACACTGACCCCGGGGGTCCCTTGGGCGGGAGTCACTCCTCCCCCCAATCACTCATCGCACCATGCATTCCCCATTCGCTCCACTCGCACAGACCCGCTGGCCTCACTCACTCAACGTGTACACGTACTCACCTCACAACTCTTCAACACACACACCGCTGAACTCTGCCATCCTCCTAACTACATCCCCTAACTAACTCGTGCTCCCACGTCGTCCCTTACACTATAGCACGTTCCTTTTAACCTACGTAGCTAAACTACGTCCCCTCTACACATTCACAAGTCTGTCACTGTCTCCAAATCAATCATTTTATTTCCCAACCTAAATCTGGCTACAATCCCTCTAACTAATCCATTCCACGGACTCCATGAGGACTTACCCCTGCCCCATGAAGTCGGTCTAACTAAGCTAACCCTTCCCCCTAACTAGTTTCCATCCTGTGCCCAGGTAAGGGGGTCTTTCACCCCTTGCCCAGGAATCCTGTACACCCGAAAGTGAGGCTTGCTCCTTTTTTTTTTTCCCATGCGCAGCACCTGCGCGGCAACTCAGAGCTCGCGCACTTTGCACCTGTCCGTGACGTCATGCAGCTGCACGTGTTCCTCGTCCCTCCTTGGACGGGACCATCCGGCAGAGATACCCCTCCTGCCGGATTCCAACCCCACGTGCAGCCATGACGTCACCGTGCGCATAAAAAAAACAAGCCCCACGTCTCGAGGGGTTCCCCACGCGAACACATGTGCTTTGCCCGTTGGAGCTTAACACACACGATCGCGTGGAGAACCCGTCCGGTCCAAATCCGTTTACCTGCCTAAACTTTGTCCGTCCGCGGGATCGGCAAATCCACCGCGTGCGTTTCCGGACCGGGACTTCACTCTCGCAAGCGAGCACGTGGCGGTCTCGTGCGTTGCACAGCACGAACCGCGTGCTCACTGCTGGGTGAACCCGGCACGGTCCTCGAAACAACCACAGCCGCTACTCGGCTTTCGTTTCTCCCATGTCGCCGTCTCCGTCTCCATTCCACACACGCATACCTGCGTGTTACGACGCACACAGTCCACTCCATCACATTCACACGGGGAGACGCGGCTGCGTGCTCCCGCATGCCGACCGACATCTCCCTCTCATACCGCTCTCTCACACACACGGTCTCCCTGGCACACAGCGACCTTGCACACGGCCGTTCACTCACGCGTGCCTCACTACTCTCACACCGTGCCTCATCCACACACGCGGGGGCACTCACCCGCGGTACCTCACTCATACACACGGCGACACTCACACACGCGGTCTCTTCCACACACGGTGCCTCACCCACACACGCGGGGGCACTAACCCGCGGTGCCTCACTCACACTCCGTGCCTCATCCACACACGGCGTGCTGGGAAGCACGTACTCCGGCACCATCGCCACCACACCACTCACACACGGGGTCGCTTCCACACACGGTGCCGCACTCACACCTTGCACCACACACACAGGGACAACCACACTGGGGATTTGTGTCCCCACAAGGGTCTCCGGGGCCTCTACACCCCCAAGCTCTCCGTGCACCCGTCCACAGCACTCGTCCCCTCAACCTCGCAAAGCACGACCGAACTCACCTGGTCGTGACTCGCCTCAAGGGGGCATACTCCCTCCCCTCGTTCCTGGAGGAGGCCATCCAGGTGCTCGCACCGGGTCCCTACACGCTCCGCGAGCTCACCCCCATTGTCCTCCACTACCTCCGTGTGTGCGTGCGCGTCACTTACCCCGTCTTCATCGTGTAGTCTTCCCTCTATCGTTCCCATCTCCCGTGTCTCTGCCAACTCTTCACCCTTTACCTCCCTTGTCTCAACTATTATTTCTGTTGTCGTCACCTCGTGTCTCGTCTCACACGTTTTGGTCTCCCCATTTAATTTTTCCCTTTCGGTCATCGTCACGACCCTCGCCCAACACGTTCCACGAATTATTTTTTCACCCGCCTCCACCGCGGGCCTGTCAGCCGTTGCACCCCCACCCAGCTCGTTTGCTCCCACACGTGAAGTCGCCATTCCCAGCTCCCTGGTCACGGCCTTCATGCCCGCCTGCAGGCATCGGCCCATGTTCTGCGTCTCACCCCGCAGCTCTTTCATTTCTTCCCTCATTTGCTGTGTATTCGCATCCATCGTCGTTTTCACTTCATTTGTATTTGTATCCATCGTCGTTTTCACTTCATTTGTATTTGTATCCATCTTTTCGTTCATTTGTTCGTTCATGCCTTTCATTTCGTTTTTCATATTCGCCTCCATCTTTTCGATCATTTGTTTGTTCATGCCTTTCATTTCGTTTTTCATTTCATTTGTCATTGCCGCATTCATTTGTGCCAGCATGGTGAATAGCTGGGCCATGTCGGATGCACTCAAGTGAGCCGTTTCGGCAGGGGTTGGGGAAGGGTCTTGGTGGAGAGGGGGGGGGGAGGTGTCATACACCGCGGCCGCTGCCGCACCCACCTCGGGTCCTGGGTTCAGTTGGGCGAGTCCGTGTTCCTGCACAATCAACATTTCCTGCTCGGGGATTCCATCCTGGACCATGGATCCTACACATTCTACATCCATTTCTAATACCCCCGGCTCCCGCTCGCCTTGAGACGCCATCTTGCTTCTCGTGAAGGGTTAATTTGCTCGCTCGTAATTTGGAGGGAATCGGGGGTCGCTTCTCTCACCCCTGGACCGATTCCCGTGAATTTCGCTGGAGACAGGAGAGCCTGTTGTCCCGCTCTCCAATACCAGTGCCGCGAGGAGGGCGATGAATTTGTATCCCACTCCTGACACCAGTGTTGCGGTCTTCGCGCCCGCCGGCGTGCGACGGCCACGTAACTCGAATCGCGGCACGTCGCCCACCGGACGGACAATCCAGTCGTGACCCTCTTGGACTAACGCCGGGAACCAGTCACGGGTGGACCTTTCGGTCTCACCGCGATCGAGCCAATCAGCCCCCGCGTGGGATAGGGTTGCTCGCCAAATTCGAACTACCTAAGTACCCACGCGGAGGGTAGATGGGCGATCGCACCTCGCCGCAGGTCGACTTCGGACACGGGCCACTTAAGCGACCCGTTCCGTACTATCAGAATAACCGAGCGGTGTTATCGTCGACCTCGACGGTTCGATTAATTATCGGGCGTATTCAGCCCACGACCAACCCTTTACGTGAAGCAAGATGAGGGTTCAATGGGGGAAAAGACGAAGCGAAGCGGGAAACAGTTCAACAATAAAGCACATTTATTCGCGACGAACGGAAAGCACACAAATACAATTCCACCAAATGCACACAAAAAAGAAAACACAATTCCATTTACACAAAAAGCAAACATAAAAGTGAAAACACAGTGCAGAGCTAATACCGACTACCGAGCACACGGCAACACTTATACAATTCTACTTCACAGACGGCGCCGACAACACATACCCAAAACCAAGGAAAAGAAATCCCCCAAGAATGAGGTAGGCCTGGGGCCGAGACCGGGTCGGGCCTACCCGTCTGGTGATGAGACGCGGAGCGGCGATGGCCCCGCAACCCGCGGGCCTCGTGGACAGTGCCTGGCAGGGGGTGGGAACGGGGCCCCCTTGGTCGCACTATCTCAGCGCGGGGGGAAACAGGAGGGGGTTGCTGATGCTCGGGGTATAGAGGATCTTTATTATATGCGACGAGCGTCTCCACCTCGGCCAGGTCGCGCTGTCGGCCTCCCTTGGGTGCAGCTTCCTGCACGACGCGAGCACCCCCTCGTCTGGTGTCGCCGCCTTTCCACAGCTCCGTCCCCTCCGTTCCGACTCCAACGCACACGACGAGCAGCTCCACCGCCCGCGAAGTCTTGACCCTTTGCTTCCGACTCTCCTCTTCTTGACTCTCCGACCTCGTTCTGCTCCTTCTCTCGTTCCTTTTGACTCTCTTCTGACTGACGAACACCGTCCTTTTATCCCCCCCGTAACTTCGCCTTTGACCCCCTCCCTTTGACCTTTCACCTCGCTCCCCATTGGCCCGAGAAAAAGTGGGCGTGAAGGCTTTTTGATCCACAAATTTGCATATATCGATCGTTCTGGAGGCGGGGCCAAATCGCCCCTCGCTCACCGATTGGACGGCAAAAAGTGGGCGTGTGTCGTTTTTGATCCGTTTTTGAAGCAGAAAATCCGTGGTTTTGTACACGCTGTTCAACGTGCGCCCTACACGAGTCCAGCATCGGTGCCCATGAGTGGCGCGAGATGACGGTGATGCGATGGTGGCGAGTTGTGACGGTAAAGGTCATGGCGGTTGTGGTGAAGCGGCGTTGTGGTTGGTGGTTGTTGTTGTGGTTGTGATGGTGGCGATTGGTCCAAAATAAAGATAGTAAAAGAAAAACGGCTATCCTGAAGAGTCGCAGCACGTATAAATGACATGTATTCCCACTAGACAACGGGTTTGGGCCTAACTACACATACACTTACCGAGATACCTCACCTAAGGGACCTGAATTGTGGTTTGCGAATCTGGTAACCACAACAATATATATATATATATATATGTGTATATATATATATGTATATATATATGTATATATATGTATATATATGTATGTATATATATATATATATGTATGTATATATATATATATGTATATATATATATATATGTATGTATATATATATATATGTATATATATATATATATATATATATATATGTATATATATATATATATATATATTGCTACCTCGGCACAAGGTTGCCAGAGGCCTGGCCTTCGTCGAGGGAAAGCAGGCGGCCCCTGTTCCCCCCTCCCCCCGAACGAATGGTGTCTCTACGGTGGATTTCACCCTGCGAGGGACAAAGAGAAGAACCAAGACAACTACCGCGGCGGCGCGTGCTCCCAATTTGGCGGGAAAACGCTTCCTTCTGGAGGTTTCCCACGTGTTCTGGAAGGAAGGGCGGGAGTTGAGAAGGGGTGGGGCATGGGTATAAATCGGAGGAACGTGAGCGCAGAGAAAAAGAGTGGGAGAGTCGTGACCATTGACACAAGAATCGGAGTCGAGGTGGCGAGAGAGTCTCGGGGTGTGGTGCTGAGGAGGATCAGGAACGAGGTGGCAGGATCGTGTGCACTGAGGGGATTGCGAGGAGGGCGCTCTGAATCGCGCTCTCGTTTGCAGGGTCGTCGAGTCGGAAGAGACGCCAGCGGTGAAGGCTGGGTCTGGAGAATGGAGCCCAAGACTTCACCACCTGGTCCTGTTTTCCTTTTCCTTTTCTTTTGAGCTTTTGTATGTGCGTTTGTGGCGCCGTCTATAAGTAACACTGTGTAAGTGCCTGTATATACTTGCATTTCTTATAAAGAACGGCT
Source organism: Eptatretus burgeri (assembly GCF_056783735.1). NCBI lineage: Eukaryota > Metazoa > Chordata > Myxini > Myxiniformes > Myxinidae > Eptatretus > Eptatretus burgeri. The sequence goes on from NC_140967.1 coordinate 54,444,479, forward strand.
GTTATGTAGGCTTTTGTTTCTTCTTCCTCCTCTTCTCCCCTTTCCTTCTCCCCTTCCCCCATTGCACGATCCCCATCAATTACGTGCTTGCTTGAATTTGTGTGTAAATAAATGTGCCTGTCTAAATGTTGACATGGTCATTGCGTCCTTTTCCTCATTTGAGTTGCCATCGCTGCGTATGGAATATTGGCAGGCTTTTAATAGCCGGTAAAGCGACCGGGTTCAACGGGGCTCGCGATAACACCCCGCTCACTTATCCCAAACGGAGTGAGCTGTATTAAGCGGCTCATGTCCCGGCGGCCCCGTTGAGGTGCAATCTCTCGGTAATCTACCCGCGCGATTAATTAGGTATATCGACAATTCGGCGATTGACCCTGGAGCGCGGGTGGAGTACGGACAAGGTTGTGGTGTGGTTAAAACACACCCGTGGCTGGTTTTCGGCGTTGATCCAGAAAGCCGCGACTGGATTGTCTGTCCGGTGGGCGTACGGCTGCGATTCGGCTAAACTCAGCCGTTCGCACGCCGGCAGGCGGGATTCCGTAACACTGGTGTCCGGGAGTGAGATTCGAATCCCTCCCGCCTCCAACCAAATTAATGGGAATCGGATCAAGGGTGTGTAGAGCGACCCTCCGTTCCCCCAAATTTTGAGTGGTTAAATTGTTCCGATACGAAAGATGGCATTTCAAGGCAAACGGGCGCAGGGTGGAATAGATTTTGCACGATTAGAATCCATCGCCCGGGACGGTTCGTTTTATTATAAATGCACCACAAATTGTCGTCAGTGGGAGCAGCCTGTGCAGGAACTTTGCCGGCAAACAAATCCAAACTTGCAAAATAGCGGCGCTGCCGCATCTCGGCGCAACACGAAGCGGGTTGCTATTAATATCACCACGAACGGCACGACACGGGGCGGAGGCTCCCAGCTACCGATTCAGACAGACCACGTGGCCGCAGCATGCGTCATGGCAGGTGTGGCAGGACGCTGGAGCATGCATTGACTGGCTTCGGAGACAAGTGTCAAAGGCCTTGGAGCGGTGGAGGAATGGTGACAACTGTATAGGGGAATTGCATTCGTTTTCCTTTGAATTGGACGAGGCACGGTGGTGCGTAGACAGGGTTCATGAGGATTACGTGCGAATGGAGTCACAACGATTGGCCGATGTACAGGGAGAAATGAAGGGAGAGGTAGAATAAGGCAATCGGAAAAGAGAAAGCCGAGAAGAGACGATAAAAAGAGGAGAGAAATCTCTGGAGAAAGAATGGGGAAAAAAGCTGGAAGAGGAAAAACGGAAACACAATTTGGAATTTAAAAAAATGAAGGAAGAGGTAAGAATAGGCAATCGGGACAGAGAGCCAAGAACGGAAGATAGAAATAGCAAAGGAATTCGGTAAGGTAATGGACGAATTGAGGAAGAAAGAATGCGAAGGAGGTGCGGAGATGACCAAGAAAAGGGATGAAATAAGGGAGGAGGCATGGAAATTGAGAAAGGAATTATGGATAAAAGCTTCTGAGTTACAGAAACACCAAAGCAGAGAGAGAGAGAGAGAGAGAGATTTACAAAACGAGCTGAGGATGTTAAGAGAGGAAAGAAAGACAACGGAGAATGAAACATTAAGGAACCACATGGTGCAGATCAAACAGTTAGAAGCCAAAGCAAGGTTTTGAGTGTGAGGAGATGAGCAAGAGAATGGATGAAATGAGAAAGGAAGAATGTGAAAGAGGTGTGGAGATGAAAAAGGAATTAGAAAAAAAAGCTTCTGAGTTACAGAAACACCAAAGAAGAGAGAGAGTATTACAAAACGAACTGAGGATGTTGAGAGAGGAAAGAACAAGAACGGAGAATGAAACGTTAAGGAACCACACTGTGCAGATCTAACAGCTAGAAGCCAAAGCCAGATTAAAGAAAGATGCAAGAAAGAATAATGAGGGAAACTATGAGATTGGAGAAGGAAGAACAAGAGAAACAGTGGAATAAGAAACAGAAAGAACAAGGGATGAAGCAGGAAGGAGTGATTAACCAATTGAGGGAAACTACGAGATTGCAGAATGAGGAACAAGAGAGACTGTGGAATAAAAAGCAAAAAGAGTATGAATTTGAAACTGAACAACAAAAGGAAAAAGCAAGGTTGGAGTATGAGGAAATAGTGAAAGAAAAAGGAATGAAACAGGAAAATGAAATCAACAAAATGAAGGAAACAATGAGATTGGAAAATGATGAACAAGAGAGACAGTGGAATAAGAAACAGAAAGAAGAACGAATGAAACAATAAAATGAAATCAACAAAATGAAGGAAACAACGAGATTAGAGAATGAGGAACAAGAGAGACAGTGGAATAAGAAACAGAAAGAAGAACGAATGAAACAGGAAAGGGAGATCAACCAATTGAGGGAAACTATGAGATTGGAGAAGGAAGAACAAGAGAGACAGTGGGATAGAAAACACAAAGAAAACGAGATTGAAGTTAACCAACTCAAGGAGAGAGCAAAATTTGACTCCACAGAGATGGAAAAAACTCCGGAAAGATAACGAACAGCTCAGGGGGCTCAGAGAGGAAGAACAACTCAAAAGGAGCCAGGAAGTAGAACAGCACAATATGGTGGGATGTGTGGTCGCACCACAAGGAGTAATGTTAGTGGTGCAGGACTTGATTGACACCACTCGTCGGATGAAGCAACAATTAGGGCAAGCCCTGATAAAGGAAACACAAATAAAAATGGAGACGAGGGAAATAACAGAAACGATGAAGGAAAAGGAAGTATTGCCGGAGACATGCGAGATAGACCGAGTCGAGACTGAATTAAATAGAACGAAGGAGGAAACAGAGACTAAGATCCAGGAAGAAACTAATAGACACGAAGAGACAACAGAAATAAAATGTATAGAGATGCGGGAGATGGAAACGGTAGAGGAGAGACTACACAATAGAGATGGGGTGAAAAACGAGCACACACACATGGAGGTAGTCGGGACAATGAGGGGGAGCTCGGGGAATGTGTCGTGACCCGGTGCAAGCAGCCAGATAGCCTCCTCCAGGAACAAGGGGAGGGAATATTCCCCCTTGAAGCGGATCTCGACCAGGTGAGTCCGGTCGAACTTTGCGAGTATGAGGGGGCGAGTGCTGTTGACGGGTGCTCACAAAGCTTGGGGGTGTGTGAAGGCCCCGGAACCCCTTGTGGCACAATTCCCCATTGTGAATGTCCCGGTGTGTGTGTTCACGAGTGTGGCAAAATGTGTGCTGAAAGGCGCGCATAGCGTGGGTGAAAGGTTGTGTGTGAAAGAGACCGCGTGTGTGAGTAAAATGGTGTGTGTGTGTGCGAGTGTGCCGAAATGTGTGCTTTCCAGCACGCATTGTGTGAATGAAACCCCCTGTGCAAGTGCAAGTCGGCGATTGACCCTGTAGCGGGGGTAGAGTACAGACAAGGTTGTGGTGTGGTTAAAAACACACCCGTGGCAGGTATTCGGCGTTGATCCGGAATGCCGCGACTGGATTTTCCATCCGGTGGGCGTACGGCCGCGATTCGGCTAAACTCGGCCGTTCGCACGCCGTCGGGCGGGATGCCACAACAATATATATGTGTGTGTGTGTGTGTGTGTGTGTGTGTGTGTGTGTGTGTGTGTGTGTGTGTGTGTGTGTGTGTGTATGTATATATATATATATATATATATATATATATATATATATATATATATATGTACCGTATTACCCCGCTTCTCCGCCAAGTTGGGGCAAGGTCATTTTTGGCGGATAAGCGGGGGTGGCGGATAAGCGATGGTACTCGCGAGATGATCCGGAGGGTGCAAGGGGTGTCAGGTAGGGCTCGTAGGGGCCTAAGAATCTCATTCCCTACTCACTAGAATGAAACCAAACAAACGGCACAACCTACAGCATATTTTCCTCAATGATTCACGTTTTTATTGCTACACAAACAGTACACGTGTGTTACGGGGCCATTACAGGACCCTAACAGGATGGAAGAAATCAGTAATTTCCTTTTGTTCAGCTACAGAGATTACAAGTTCATTCAGGCGCATCCTGAGTTTTGAAATGGCAGTAATATCCTCTCGTTCGTATTACGGTTGCTCTCTATGTACCTCGTGACTTGTTGCAAGGCGCGCCTAGCTTCCAATGCGCTAGGAACCGTGGCTACTTCTTCAGGCGCATCCGGTTCCTTGGTATCCTCGTCATGAATGGTAGTCACAAGATCGACGATTTCATCATTTGTAAGAACCTCGGTTGGTTCTAGATGATCATTGACATGATCGAATTCTTCTGGTGTCATCAGCACGGCTCTACCTTTGTTGAAATGTTCAGCGATCTGTTCAAAAATGTTCCTTGTATACGTAGTGCTGGTGGCGGTCGAAGAAGAGGATGTTGTCGCAGGATCGAACCAATTGTCCGGGGTTATGCCAGTGTGTTTGAAACAGTTCTTGATGGTTTTGGGTTTGACTTCATCCCAAGCCATCTTGGAGAAGTGAATAGCGTCGCTCAGTTCTAGCTTCGGATCTCAATTTTAGTCAATCGCATCCACCAAATGCCGTAGTTGATATCTTCGATAATGCTGCTTGAAATTGTTTATGACACCGGCATCCATGAGCTGGAGATGCGACGTCGTGTTAGGTTGCAGGAAATGCACTTTCGTATTGGTGAGACTGATTTGGCCCTCCTCGTTCTCAGGCAGAATATGAGATGGCACATTATCCAGCAACATCAGCACATGGCGGTTCGCTATTCACATTTTCTTATCGAAATCGCACAGCCAGTCGTGGAACACTAAGCTGGTCATCCACGACTTTTTGTTGTTGCGGTAATTGCAATACAAGTCATGCTTGAATCCCTTGAAGCACCTGGGATTAGCACTTTTCCCGATGACTAGTAAACGGGACTTATCACTACCATCAGCGTTGCTGCAAACAGCTAGCGATATTCGAGCTTTTGCTTTCTTAGTTCCCCTCGAATACTCACCCGTAGTGAGAGATCGGTCAGGCAGCATTTGGTAGAACAGGCCCGTTTGATCCATGTTGTAGACATCACGAGGCTAGTAATCTTTCAGCACACCCTTTGCCTGTGTTCTACCGGCACTCACTAAATCCTGGGACACACTAGCACTTTCACCGCATAACTTCCGACATGATATACCATAACGCATTTTGAAGCGATTCATCCAACCATTCAAGTAAGGGAAGTCGACAATTTCCAGCTTACCTCCAAAAAACATGGCTTTCGTCCTCAGTATAGCTTCAGTTAGTGGAATGGTTTTAGCACGTGCTAAGCTAAACCAAAGAAAGAGCGCTTGTTTCATATTCGAATGTTTGCCACCGACTTGACGCATCATAGACGCGTCCAGCGATTTGTTCAGCCATCGGTCTGACTGTTTTATCACGTCACCGATTGTCCTCCTCTTCACAGGCTTTCCCCATTTCGCTGCGAAGAAATTGGCAACGTCTTGTTGAGATTTTGATGGAAAACTCTTCGAGTACTCACAGATTCCTCTCTCTTCTCTTTCACCGTCAAACACTGACAGTCCCTTTTTCCTCTCTACAGGAGCCATGCTGTTTCAAACTTTTTTTAGAAACCACTAATCCACTAAGCACTGTTAGATCCACAATACACACTGGAGATAGCGCTGCAACTGCCACGAATGCATAAACAAAATTAGGTTTCACAATACTCTACCGGATGTGTACTGCCACAGGCTCATTAGTACATTTCTCCATGGAAGCGAGAAATTTCCTGATGACTCATCACTGGCGGATGTCACGGGTGGATAAGCGGGGTAATTTTGCAGGGATTTCCATTACTATGTACGTCGGGCAGACCTGGCGGATGGCGGATAGTGGGGTGGCGGATGAGCACGGGAATTTGCTAAGCTTTTAGCTCAGATGTTCGGTTCCTGAGCAAATCACGGCAGATAGCGAGGGTGGCGGATAAGAGGGGGGCGCATAAGCGGGGTAATACTGTACATATACTGTATACTGTGTATAGTGGTCATCGCATGCATCCAACAGATAGTGGTCCCAAGACAGTTATTCCATTAATATATGTGCAGATAGTCCCTTCCCTTTTGTCTCGCAGAACAACGGGTATGCGTTGCGATGATCTCATCGCTTGGTTTGCTTACATTATTTTTTCTTCATTTCATTCCTACTCTTCTTTTCTGATTATTCCTGAGGTAAATCTGAGCCATGTGCACCTTCGCTGTGAGATGGGTCCTCACGGACGCCAGCGCGTGTGGCGCTGCTGCGAGGAAACGATGACAAGCGAGCATAAACAGCACAGAGCCATCGTTCCTAAATGAGCCCTCAACCCAACGTGTGCGGCGAGTTATACAGTGTGCTTGGCAGTCCAGGATTATCGACTCGAGCTTCCGATGATCTGGGGAAGATTTCCGGTAGCATTAAAAAAGCCTTACGGATATATATCTCTTAAGAGGCTGCACGAATGTTGTTTTTCACAACACAGGAAACATAGCCAGCGCGACACCCACGCTGGACGAAACGCGTACGGAGGCTGATAAAGGTGACTCCACGCCAGGTTGGGTGGGATACGAGTTTGCAAAGTAAAAGGGGCACGTTTCTTTTCAACAAAATATCTGATACATATTGGTGTTCGCCCCGCGCACACGCTTGCAGAGTCGTGCGGACGTGAGCGCTGGCCACCTGCATAATGGCCAAACCACGCGCACTGTATGGAATGTACTCGAAGGCAGATATGTATGCCGCTTACGCCTTCGTTATCGTACAAAGCAGGGCACGAATGCACCGCTAGCAACTTTCTATCGTATTTCCTCATTATATGACACATATCGGTGTTCGCCACGTGCACACATGAGCAGAAACGGGCGGATGCAAGCAGTGACCATGTGGGCCATGGCGGATCCGCACGTACTGCGCAAAACATGCATGGATTTATGCATAACAAGGTACCTTCGGCCCTCGCGGGTAGCAACGGATTCCCCACGGATGTTGAACGTCTTCTCGTCTCTTCGGCCAGCGAAGCTGTGATCGAGCATGGGAATGTTGTACATTGCGGGCCACGTTGGCGAGTGCGTTGATCGACGCTGGTCGGATGCCTGGGCGGGCATGCGGAACCCTAGGCCAGTCACCAGGGCACGTCCCGGGGTTTTTGGGGGATGATTTGTGCACCAATTTTGGTGTGGGCGATTCATGCCATGTTGTAGGGTCGGAGCAGAATATTTTCGCTGCCTGAGAAGACCTTGCTGGAAACGAAGTGGTGTGGTTTCCGGCCAAGGGTAGTGTGCCGCATGAGTGGTCGGAGCCAATCGGAGCACCTGATTCAGGTGATGATGCTTCGCTTCGGGGTCGCCCCGTGCTGCAAGTCCTATAAAGGTCAGAGTGGTCCTTTCCGCCTCTCTCTCTCTCGCCTCACCCTCTTCTCTGCCCGATATCCACACGACCCGCCTCCTGCTGCCTGGACTCCGCCTCATCGTCTCCGCTCACACGACGTTGACCCCACCCGCCTATCTGGTCCCGCCTACCACTCCATCTACGCACTCTGGACTCCGCCCCTTATCCACTCAAGCCCCTCCTTCACGTCCACAGTCTCCACATGCACTGCTGAAGCCAGAGACGACGTGCCAGCTGTCGGGTACCACACCAGGGAGCATCCCTCCCCCCCCCCTCCCCCAGGGTAGTGATGAAGATCAGGGTACTAATCCTTGAGGTACCCCACTATTTACAATGTTCAAGCCTGATATCCTCCAACTCACAAACACCTGTCACGAGTCAAGTTTCCAGTCCATTCAACCACCTGACCAGCCACTCCACAACCTCCAATGTGATATCTTACCAAACACCTTCTGAAAGTATAGATATACTGTATCCTTTGCCCTTCCCTAATCCACCCAATCATAAACTGATTCATAGAATTTTAGACATGTGAATGAATTTGTAAGTTGATGTTAAAGTTCCCACAGTATCCTTCGCAAAGACTCAGCAAGCTATCACTGGTTTCCTGGATAAATTTCGCTGAAAAGTAATCACGTGTACATTAGTCATCGTTTGCAGTGATCTGTTCTCCTCAAATCCAACAAAGTGAGAGTGAAGAGACTATGCAACGCCATTGACTTTCTGAAGAGCAATGGTGGTTATGCTTTGGCCTCATTGTGGGAAATGCCATTGATATTGAGAACTTGAGATTCCACATAAACCAACTGACAGATAGGATACTGGGGTGATAGCTCATCGGAGAAACCAGTACTTCATTGATCTGCAGACAAAGGCCTTGTAGCCTGTGAATGGTTCCGATTTTCAAGGAATAAATTGGACTGATGGAGCATGCCCAGTCTGGAGCTGTTTTGGAGGCCAGCTTTGCTTTACAGTCAGAGCTAATGGTGAGGACTAGAAGTTCAAGAGACTAAATTTTTGCAGTAGTTAACCAAGGAAATAGATAGGTTGGTTAGTTGAATGATTCTTCTGGAACAACAGGGTAAGACTGAGATTAGCCAATGTTGAAAGACCTGCTCCATTTGTCAGAACAGCATCGAATCAATTCCAGATCGGTAATGATTAATGTAACTACAATCTGCATATCAGTGGGATGGAGTACTGTGCCACATGATGGAGCATTTTTGCATCATCAGCAGAAAGGAAGAGGGTTTTCTAGAACATTGGAAAGGTCATTAATTTCGATAAGGTACAAGTACCAAGTCAAAGACTGCCTTGAGGCATTCAAGCTTCCCTTGAGAGATGAGATGAGAGGGTTTCATTGACAGAAACGCGTTGATTGCACGAGTGGAGGAAGTTAGAAAGCCAGGTATGAATGTGGCCATGAAAGCCACAAACACCAAACCTGACCAGCAGCAGAGCAGGATGCCAGACTGTGCCGAATACCGGAGATATGTTAAATGTAAAAGGTCATGACCTCTTGTTAGGTCTTCAACCTACAGTGGATGGAGAAGCAGCATGTCCAGAGTTGAGAGGCCAGCAAGGAAATCAAAATTATGGTCAGAGCTTTGGCTACATGGAAAGAAGAAAGACCTGACATTGGCAGCAATAATGGATTCCATGCCTTTGTTCATAATTGTAAGTAAAAATACTTGCTTGTAATTGAGAGGATCTGTTTTGCATCCACCTTATGAATGTGAGTCGTATTATTTTGTATGCAGCAAAAGACGATGGGGGTAGCATCATTGGATGAGAGCATGGCTGTGTTGCTGATGTAATGCCCTTTCCTGGTTTGGGCAGGAATTTGGAATTTCTTCATGGTGTCGTTGATTTGTGAAGGAACCGTGGAATAATGGGGTCTTTAACGTCCACCATCTAATGCTGGCAGAAGGGACACCCGGTTAATGTCCATCTGAGGGACGGCACACACGTTGATGAATTACCCAGCCTGTGAAGCACCATGATAACAGTTTATAGCTGGGTTGGAATTCAAACCCAGGCGAAACAGCTTAGAGATGAGTGTCCATACCATCACAGCAAAGACTCAATCATGAGCACAAAGGAGTTTTCAAAAGACCACCAGGATAAAGTTGCGGAAAGGCACAGATCAGGGAATTGGTATAAAAATATTTCACGGGCCTTAAATCTCCCTTGGAGCACAGTCAAGATGATCATTAAGAAGTGGAAGGCGTGTGGTACCACCAAGACCCTGTCGAGATAAGGCCATCCCTCCAAACCTGGATTACCAAGTGTGGAGGAGACTGATCAGAGAGGCCACCAAGAGGCCAGTGGCAACTTTGAAAGAGCGACAGGCCTTATTGCAAAGAATGGTCATTGTGTGCACGTGACAACAATATCCCAAGCACTATACAGGTCTGGTCTGTATGGTGGGATGGAAGAAGGAAGTCATTACTCGAAAAAAGCCCACATTGAGTCCCACTTGAAGTAAGCAAAAAACCACTCCGACATTCGGAAGCCATGTGGAAAAACGTTTTGTGGTTAAACAAAACCAAGATGGAACTTTTTGGCCTAAATGCAAAATGTTACGTTTAGCGCAAACCCAATACAACACATCACCCAAAGAACTCCATCCCTACTGTGAAGCATGGAGGTGGCACCTTCATGGGGATGTTTTTCAACAGCAGGGACTGGGGCAACTCTTCGGGTCGTAGGGAAAATAAATGAAGCAAAATACACAAAAATCTCAGAGGAAACCCTGCTGCTCTCTGCATGAATGCTGAAAATGGGACAGAAGTTCATCTTTCAGCATGACGACCCGAAGCACACAGCCAAAGCTACAATGGAGTGACTAAGGATCAAAAAGTTAAATGTTCTAGAGTGGCCCAGTCAGAGCTCCGACCTAAATCCAATTGAAAATCTGTGGCATGACTTGAAGATTGCTGTCCACCAACGTTCCCCACCCAACTTGATTGAGCTTGAACAGTTTTGTGCATAATGGACAAATATTGCCCAATAAAGGTGTGCTAAGTTGGTCAAGCCTATCCCAACAGACCTGTAATTGCTGTCAAAGGTGCTTCTACAACATATTCACTCGGGGGGGGGGGGGGGGATACTTATCCAACCGAGGTATTCTAGTTTTGTATTTTTAATTAATTTTCCGAAATTTATAGAATCAGTTTTTCACTTGGAAGTTGTGGGGTACGGTGTGTAAATATAGGTGGAAAAAGCCTGATTTAATGCAATTTAATTCCAGAGTGGGCACAGGGAATTGTTTGAGGCACCCACAAAATACATTGACCGGGCAATGCCGGGTTCTCCTGCTCGTGATATATAAAAGTACTGCAATGTTGTGATTTCTATTTTCTTTGTTTTTCTTTTTCTTTTCAGGAGCAAAACTCATGGATGAATGAGTATTGCAGTGCTGGTTGCATTACAATGTTATATCGTAGTAAGTGACTTTTTCTGTTTGTATTAATTTGCTTTATTCTGTCATCTGAAAGTTAAGTTGCAGACACTTCACAGCAGTTACAACAGATGTGAAATAGGACATGCTATTTGTTTCATATGCTATAATGCTGCAAGTCAATCATTTTCAAGATATGTCGTCCAAAAATGTTTTTTACTGTGTAACTGACACAGTAAAAAAAAACTTGATTTATGCCAAAGTGTAAGGGCTGGCAGAAGGGACTGGAGATATGCACACTCTCCTTGGAGCAGTCTTGCCTGGGTGCAAATCTTGGCCCAGCTACAAACTGTCTTGCAGGCAGCGTGAGGGATAAATGTGTGTGCTGTTCATTGGATGAATGTTAAACTGGGCGTCCTGTCTGCCAGGACTAGTTGTGTTGATAGATGTTAAAGATCCCATCGTTTTTTTGCCAAGAGTAGGCAAGCTTTCACCAGCACCCTGAATAAATGACAAATTTCTGCCCAAACACAGGAGGCATCACATCAGCAGCACAGCTGTGCCCTCAACCTTTGATGAGACTCTCAGTCTTGTGCTGCATGTGAAAGAACACCAAAGTTTATAAACTGTTTAAAAAAAATTATATAAACACCAGTTGTTGTGTTATGAAAGTATCAACATTAACAGCCATGTAATTTAAACAATAATGTAATGTGCACTTGCACAGTTTCAGCAAATGTTGCCCTTGAGATGCCTGTATTTAACCAAAGATGGTGCAAACATGCACAGCCAAGGAGTTGTGAAGATGCTTCGTTCAGACTATGAATACAAATGTTATCTTTTATTGAAATTATGTATTTGTGTATTAAGAGGAAATTACTACAGATTTTCACCAAGCATGTGAATTGTGATTTAACCCCCCACCCCACCCCCACCCCTACAAAGTAGTAACCCAAATCTCACTTCAGTCTTTTGTGTCATTTACAGAAATTTGCTCGATAAACCAAATTTCAGGCCTGCTTTTCAATTGCCCTGCAAAAACAAAGAGAATTGATAACTTGCTCATTGCCTCCTTCATCGTCTTGGCAGTGTGTGCAGCCAGTTCCATCATAATTCAGGTATCGTTTTGACATCTTCCTGGCAACAATTTCACAACTCAGACAAATGGTTCTTTGCTAAACTTTTGTTCACAACTTACATGGAGTAAGAAATCGGATTCATCAAGGCTCCTTGATCTTTAAGTTTTGTTTCTGTTCTTTGTGTTGCAGATAATGGATGCTTTGAATGAATTTCTCCAAAACAAGAGAGCTGTTCACAAGCATGCTCAATTGAAGAATAATATATATAAAGAACTGCTTCAAGAATTGCAGGAAAATCGGGATCTCAAGTTCCAGATAGAAGCACAGCAGTTCATTGAGTTTCCTCCAGAAAAGTATTGCGCCTGGTGCAGACAATTTGAGAGGGGAATTGAAGCCGTACATGAATCACCATATTTTGGTAGAACAGAGTTAGTTCCTAACAGACCCAGATCTGTAAGTCCAACCAAAAGTGTTGGACTTCACCCACTGCATTTGAGGGAATCATCATTTGAGCCCCGACAAGTATCAGCACGAAATGAATCAAAGAAAGGAAGGGGACCTCAGAAAAGGTCTGACACTAAGTATAAGCAAGTGTCCCCTGCCTCATCAATTGGATCAGCACATTCCTCCTGGAAAGGCAGTTATTTGTCATCAGTTTTTCAAGAAAAATCAAGGAAAGAAAAAGTTCAAACACCAGGAAAGACACTTCACAAAAAGTCAAACATTGAGAATAAGGGAGTGTCACCTGCTTCATCTATTAGATCAGCACATAACCCTTCGCAAAGCAAAGGTTATTTGTCATCAGTGAAGAAAGAGCCAAAGAAGGAGAAATGTAAAGCTCAGCTGATCAAATTTCAAAAAGATCTGGGGCACCAGAGACAAGTCCAGCTTCCTTGTGAAGCTCAACCAAAAATGATTCAGGATTTGTCTGGCAAATCATTGGGAATGAGATTGGGATCTTTTCAAAAACCATCTCCATATTTTTATGAAGCAGATATGTTCAGTGAGTGACTAGTTTTCAGAATCAATTTGAAAATACAACTGGAAATGCAACTCAGGACAAACTGCATTTTCAAGAATTAAGCCCAATCAATTAAGCCCCAATATTTAAGCCCTCACCAAAATAATCCAAGAAAGAAAAAGGTTGACTACCACCAGGAAAGAAGTTTCAGAAAACATAGAATTAAGAATGTCAGGACCAAACCCAGTGTCGCTGCAATGCTGAGCCCCCCCCACCCTTTCCGCTCCCCAATCCCATTCCCGCAAAGGGATGGGGTGGGAAACTCCCCCCTCCCTCAAAACACTGGCACCTAATTCAGATCTGGCCCAGACCACCTGCACGGGCCTCGAGGCTGCGGAGGTCAGAGTATCGTCGGCACCTGAGGATCAACTCGCCGAGAGCTTTTCCAGAATGGATAATAAAGAAGATCTTCCATATTGCACAAACCAAGATGGACATAAGAAGGTGAGTTTGATTGAGAAAACATCCATTGATCGTCAGGAGAATGCAAATGTCACATAATACAAGCAGGATACCAGCCTAGTGTAGGCTTAATGGTAAGGGTGGCTGCCTTAGTATCCTCAGCTCCTGAGTTTGAGCCCCGTCGGCTGCTGAATTGACACAAGGTGGGGATGGTTCAGCCTCTCATGTTTTGAGGCTGGCAAAATGAGCACCCATGTACTGGTAATGGGGGCACTGCATCAGTGGTATAGCCATGTTCCAAACTAATGATGCAACCACCAGCCTCAAGGCTGCACTTGAGTGTGTGTCAGTCAGTGTGTCTCCTCCATATCTCCAAAAGCATGACACTTAACCTCCTGAAACTTTAACTGCATACCAAGGAAATTCCAAGGAAGTGTATGAATGAAAATTGGGTGTTTGGGTTCATTAAAATACCCCTTTTGAAGATAATTATTAACGGCCTGATTTAATTATATCCTTCATCAGGCACATCCTCGGTCACCGCTCTCGATGGGGTCTGAAGGCGTATCTGAGGTAACCTCGCTGGGGTCTGAAGACGCCATGTTTTTTTGGCCTGCTTAATGTGGCCTGCTTAATTAACCCATCTGGGTCGTGAACAAAATGGCCTTCGTTCAACATTCTTCTCCTGTGAATGCTTGTTGCCGTTAATGTGGGTGAACTTGTGAAACACATCTTCTCTCCTTTAGGAATGGGGTATGGTGATCACGTGTAATATAATTATGTAAATTTGTCCGAATAGGACAAAAGAGGGGGATGTGGAAGGACCTGCTTAATTGTGGCCTGCTTAATTTTGTTATTTACACACCCATTATTTTCTAATTTTGTGATTTACACAGCTGTTATTTTCTAATTTTGTTATTTACACACCCATTATTTTCTAATTTTGTTATTTACACACCCATTATTTTCTAATTTTATTATTTACACACCCATTGTTTCTAATTTTATTATTTACACATCATTCTGAGATCAAAAGCAAGGCAAATATTGTTCCATTTTGTGGGTAAATTTTTTTTTTAGACATTTTGCTTTTGTAATACATTCAATGGCCTCTGTATTTAGGCAAGCAGTTATTTACACACCCATTATTTATGAATTTTATTCTTTACACACCCATTGTTTACTAATTTTATTATTTACACACCCAGTATTTATTCATTTTCATTATTTACACACCCATTGCCATTATTTACTAATTTTATTATTCACACACCCATTATTTACTAATTTTATTATTTACATACCCATTCCCATTATTTGCTCAGCTAAAGAGCTGAGCGTGTCTCGCAGTTCATTGGTCTTTCTGTCTTCTTCTCCCATCTCTTCTCCGGCTTCGCTCCCTCTACTCTGTCTGTGATATGTACGACCCCCACTCCCCCCCCCATATTTCCGCAGGGCACTCGAGGACAGTCAGAAATAGACACTCTCAGCTAAACACGCTTATTTGCTGATGGACACGCTCAGCTAAACATCTGGCAGTAGTGCTCAAAGGGTCACCCACCTTGGCATGACATTGCATGACAATATGAATGAGGTGTAAGAGTCTTTTGCACCTAATTTTCCATTATAAATTAAAAGGTAATTGGAATCTTGCACATTGATTATATAAATATAAAGATCTCTTGTAATACTGTTGCGGAAGAAAGTCAGTTCTCCGCTTTCGGAGTCTGAAACCATTTATTAGCAGCACACATCAAATACAAATAACAACAAACATGCGCATGGGAAAAAGGATAACAAGACGAGCAATAACAAACACGATCCTCTTTCTGCTCAAAATGCGCAGAGCATTTGTCTTTAAACTATTCTGGACTGCAAAAGACATGAGAGAGCGAAGAATCTGGCAAGGGTGAATGGGGGTTGGGGGAGGGGTGAGGAGCCGGCAAGCGTGAGAAAGGGAACTGCAGACATGGGCACTTTGGGAGGAAAGGGATGATAGACATGCTTAGGTTATGATTGCAGTGTGGGAATATGAGGCCAGCCGTGAGAATAAGAGGATGGCAACATGGTTAAGCCAGAATATGAAGACACTGAGTGAATAGAGACATGAGGCTCTTACTTTGATCATACCTTCCGTTCACCATTGAGTAACCAGATTCTCAAAATACGACATTCTGTTTTATGCTGTCATATAATTGTCCTTGGACAACAAGGCATCTGTTGCAATCGCCTTTTTGGAGTTATTTAATTATGACCAGACAATAGGTGCCAGCAACAGAGCAGTTTCATTTAAACATTGGAAATACGAATTTGGATATATATTTCAATGAGATAAAGCACATAAGATTTCATAAGATACCATTGTATCTTGCTTGTATGTCATGTACATCACTATGGAGATCAAAAGACTGTAAAACAGATTTTACTGACAGTCAATTTGATTCCAATACAAAAGTAACACCTGATTCTGTACTGTTAAAAACAGCAGTAGCAAAATTGAGAACACATGAATATAATTTATTTTATTTCTTCCACATCCCCCTCTTTTGTCCTCTTAGGACAAATTTACATAATTATATTACACGTGATCACCATACCCCATTCCTAAAGGAGAGAAGATGTGTTTCACAAGTTCACCCACATTAACGGCAACAAGCATTCACAGGAGAAGAATGTTGAACGAAGGCCATTTTGTTCGTGACCCAGATGGGTTAATGAGTGTGTTTCCACCTAGTTTATGGCCTGCTCATCACCAATTGTCAAGAGTTGTGAAGGCGTGCTACTCGAGGCCAGACGATAAGTGGTTCAGGGTGTAGATAGAGCAGCACCCAGTTGGGAACACAGTTTAGACACACCCTACACCGCATAGAAGGTAGGCCCCGGCCGGTATGAGCTTGGGCCTGACAATGGGTTGCAGTAGTCCTTGAAGAAACAGAGGGAGATTAAGACGCAACCCAGAGGTTCAGCCTTAGTAGAAGTTAGAACTCGGGATCCTTAAGTGGCAGTTCGGGCAATGAAGTTCGTTCCACAAAAATGAACGATGCGTGGCAGAGGCAACAGCGATGGCTCCAGCAGCGATGACCCCAGTTGCGATGACCTCATGATGCAATGGGCTTTGCACCATTGGGCACATATTGCGTCAGCAGGATCAGGAGCAGCAATGATCAGTAGGTGTGAAAATGACTCATTGTGTGCACCCTCAGGGCCTTCGTTGTGCATTGTGCGACCACTGCAAGTTCACGATGTATCTGCAGAGCAAGGGTTTGCAAGTGTGGTCAGGGTCATTCCCCCAGGCAGGCACCATGCAATTGCGATGTTAAGTCTTTGCCTTCTCAGGGTTTGACTTGTCCAACCTTCACTTCAGTGGGGTTTTTACATGCTCGTTTCATCTCCTCAGGAAGGGGGTAGTGTCATGATTCCATGATGAATGCCCAATCACCCAAATCTGGGTTCTCCCCATTGTCCAATCTTTTGGTGGGAGTTCTTCCAAAGCTTCATTAGACGAAATCGTAAACTGCATAGTTCAACTGCTCTCAATACTCCAAAACAAACAAAATCAAGGTTAAAAACTGATTAAACGTGCCAGTCAATAAAACGTCGTGGGCTCATGTATTTCAATAAGACTGACAAAGGTTCTGAAAGAAGCATTTAACTTGCATTGCATGTTATATCAAAATTTTACCTTTCTTTTTCCTTTTCTGTCTTTTTCACACCTGAATGACATGCTATCATTTCAAACCTAAACGACATGCTAAACAACATGCTAACATTTCACACCTAAACAATATGCTAAACAACATGCCAACATATAAAGAAATCTCAGTTGTATGTATACTCAAAAACAATCATCTCATTTGCTATTTGCATGAAGAAAGGGCAGCAGTATTTTTTAGGGTTACAATTTTCACAATTCTGGAAAGGTCTCTTCAGTTTGCACCATTAAAGAAGAATGCTTTTAGAGGAAAATTACCCCCTTTTTAAGCATGAGGAAATCAGTAAAGGTGCCTTTCATGAGAGCAATGTTGTGGTGGCACAATTTAACAGTACAGTGCTCCCTCGCCTATCGCGGTTAATGCGTTCCAGACCCACCCGCGATAGGTGAAAATCCGCGAAGTGGAAACCACATATTTATTTAATTATTTAAATATATTTAAACACATTTTAAACGTATTTTAAACCATTATACAGCATTCACACACTCTTATTAACCTTCCCCACACACATTTAATCAGTTATTAAAAAAAAAAAAATTAAAAAATTTTCATCGGAAATGTGACTTCATGGGGCTGCAAAGCCTAAGACCAAAAATAATTTTTAAAATACTATATTGTACTATAAAATTAAAAAATGTATTATGGGTACTGACCTATGATGATGATGATGATAGCTGTGCAGTACTGATGACGATGATGAGATGAATGTAGTACTAAACAGCCAAGAAGAGCATTAAATCTCTTCTGGAGGCGCCTCTTCATCTTTGAAAACCCGCGTTGTAGTGAAGCCGCGAAAAGTGAACCGTGATATAGCGAGGGACCACTGTACTATGGCAACAAATAACATGTCCAACAAAAATCAATAATTTTGTCCATCATCCTCCAAAGATCCCTTTTAGTCAAAAATATTATTCCATCATCTGTATAATAATGATGAAAGTTAGCTTCTTCTTCTTCTTCTTCTTATTATTATTATTATTATTATTTTTCTTCTTACTTTTCAGTGTGTTTTAATTTGTCTGAACTATAAATGCAACATTGAAACCCAACAAGAGGACAGCCCCCCCCCTTTTGGAGCAAGTACCATATCCAAAGCGATTCAATTTTGCACAGTTACCATTTTAACATTGCAATCATTTTAACATTCATATCTGCTAAACAATCCAATTTCATTCACAAGCAGTTCCAGAGCAACTGCCATTTTAAAGTTTTTTTTTATTATTATTTTTTAGCTAACTTAGCACTTCCGTACTGAGGAAAGATGGTCATAAGGCCAAGTCAGTGTGAAAAATACCCCACTTACTTCGTTGAAAATTTTGAAATGTGAAATGGGCCCATCTGCAGACATGCCCAAGTGCTCAACTGTGTCTGCGGATGTCTTCCTGCAGTTGGGTTACTTTCTTATTAGGAGATTGGTGGCAGGATTTGCACTTTAGCCACTGTAAAGCATACATTCCGCAAAACATACGAAAAGCACAAAAAAAAAAAATCTGAAAACCCACTCCGTGAGAGTAGTGTTACAAATTTGGAAGCCTTGTGCACATAGACAGACAGCAGTCCCCAAGTTTAGTTATCTCGATAAGTATGTGTTTATAGTTAGGGTCCCCTACCTGTGTCTAGCGGGAATTACATGTGTGCGCTGCGGAGTTTATTTTACAACAAATCTCCTTCACTTCACTTCGCACACCGACGCCATTGCCCACGTGCGTTCGACCACGTATGTGGGCAGAGATTTCCATCGCCTCAGATCGAGACTCCACCCAGGAAGGCAGGGGTGTACCCCTTGTCC
Organism: Eptatretus burgeri; assembly: GCF_056783735.1. Classification (NCBI taxonomy): domain Eukaryota; kingdom Metazoa; phylum Chordata; class Myxini; order Myxiniformes; family Myxinidae; genus Eptatretus; species Eptatretus burgeri. The sequence goes on from NC_140967.1 coordinate 54,463,254, forward strand.
AATCATGCCACAGAGGGTGACTTTCCCACGACATCCTGGCCAATGGGGTTGAGATTTCCACAGAGGGCGACTTTCCCACGAGACCCCGGCCAATGAGGGTTGAGATGCCACAGAGGGCGACTTTCCCACGACACCCCGGCCAATGAGGGTTGAGATGGCCACAGAGGGCGACTTTCCCATGACACCCCGGCCAATGAGGGTGGAGACCGCTTCAAATGGCGATTTTCTCACCCTGGACAAGGAGGATATAAAGGAACGCCAGGCTGGGGAGGTTGGTCATCTTGGGGGTCGCGGGTCTTGGTGCTGTCTGGTTCGTCTGGTCCTGGGTCATCGTCATCTCTGATCTTCTCCTTGGTCTTGGTTGATTGGTTCGTGGCCGGTTGGAGAGCGTGGTACCTGGTGCTTGGAGCAGCATCGTGTTGTGGGTTCGAGTACGCCGAGCCAGATCGTCAAGGGCCGCACGAGGCGGGAAGGTCCAAGCTAGCATCCTTACCTCCAGCTTACCTTCCCTCCAAGCTGGGGGTATCAATAAAGGCTGCGGCCATCATTTCTTTTGGAGGGGTGTCTGTGTGTGGGCCCCTCTTCAAGTAGAATTGTGCAAGTGCTTTGTTTTGCTCATTGTACATTACATTTCTTATAGTCATGATAACTCTGCTCTTTGTGTGTTCCCTCCCCAATTATTGTTAATAAATTCCCCTCTTGTTGAATGTACCAACTCGTTTCTGTGTTTCTTTCATTGGCTTAGCACACTGTGTATTGAGAGATAGCGAGGGTAAATTGTTCATTTGTTCCGGCACGTCTCTGGTAACTCCGCTCGGTTACGCCGGATCCGAGCCGTTACCTGCGACTCGGATCGGACAGAGTCGGCCTAGGGTGTGGTTCCCCGGTAGTTAGACTGCATGGGTATTTAGGTATATTGAAATTGGCAATTGACCCTACCCCACGTGGTTAACCTATTGACGATCTTCGGTCCAATAAGGGATCTGTGACTTTCGGATTTATCTGAAAGGTATGACCTAAATTCTGGGTGTTCGGTGGTGCCGACTCTACTGCTCCCCCAAGCAGTCGTGCTCGCCACCGAGACCCGGCACCACAACAGTACCTCCTGTGCAGCTTCCCTTCGCAGGGCAGCTCATTGGATGACGGGATTAGGGCAAAGCCTTCGGGACCCCCCAATCTTTGATGATATGAGGGAAACCATGGGTAACATTTGTGGGTCAGATTGCGGGAGAGTGTCTGGGTGGTGTTGGGGTGTCGTCCACCAGACGGCAGTATCCTTGAGTTAACCTGAGGTGGTCCCTTCGGGTTTGTGCCTGGAATGTCCTATCTCTCAGAGAGGATGATCACCTGTCTGCTATCATCTGAGCTCAAGCATTTAGACGTTGGTATTGCATCACTCTCTGAGGTTCGGGGACTGGATTGTGGCAATATCATGGTGGGTGGTTACACCTACTATTGGTCTGGTCGCTCTGATGGTTACCATACCCAAGGAGTTGCTGTGGATGCGTTCAATAAGCTGACTCCAATGATAATAAAGGAAACACCGGTCAACGAGCGTATTATGAGACTAAGGATCTGTCACTCCTTGAATGTCATTTCCCTGGTTTCTATATATGCTCCGACTGAGGCGAGTGATCTCACCATGAAGGACGCATTCTATGCCACACTTGTCTGTCGTTGATCAGTGTCCCAGGCAAGACACTCTTCTTGTCTTGCAGAATTTCAATTCAGGATAATAGGGATGTCTGATGTCTTCTAGTCTGATAGGGATGGTTATAAGATGTGTGTTGGCCCCCATGATTTGGAACCTTGAACTTGAATAGCATTAAGTTCCTTGACTTTGCAATAAGTCATGGACTTATGGTGACTGGTTCATGGTTTCAGCGCCCACAGGCTCATCGCTGGACTTGGTATTCCAATGCTGGCAGTGTGGCAAAGGAGATTGACCATGTGCTCGTTGATGGTCGCTGGAGGACGATCCAGAACTGCAGGGTCTACCGGAGTGCTCAATTCTTCAATGCTGACAACTGGCTTGTTGTAGCAACTCTTAAGTTTCAGCTTAAATCCAGGAGAATGGTACCATCCCAACCTGGGCTGTATTTTGGCAAGCTCAAGGATGAGAGGGTAGCTGAGGAGTTTGTGAACAGGCTGAGTGGAGATTTGGGGGGTCGACATACTTTTGGGGATCCTGAAGAGTTATGGAGTGCCTTCAAGACCACCATCCTTGATGTTGCCGGGAGATTTCTTGGAACTCACCATCGGGTGAAGAAGAATTTTGTCTTTCAAGGGACACTGGATACCATTAACCAGAGTCGCAGGGCCAGGCTGAATGGCAGAGCTGAGCTGTTTAGAGAGCTGAGGCGTAAAACTGTACGTGCACTAAGGGTTGACAAGGAGGCCTATGTGTGAGGAATCTGTGAGGGGGTAGAGCATCTCCTGTGGTCAAGTGATTCTCGTTGTGCTCACAGGGGAAGTTTCACATTGCGTTCGTCCAAGCCCGTCCCTTCGTGTACTGCAGTTTGAGCAGAGTGTGGTGGGCTCTAGACAGAGGAGTCCGAAGTGAATGCCGGCTGGGCCAGTTACTTTGAGCGGCTCTACCAGGCTGACCCACCAGCTGTCCAGTTGAATGTCAGGGGTGTTACAATCCCTATTGCTGACCCTCCAATCAACTGTGGTCCTCCTTCGCTTGTGGAAACACAGGCTGCGGTGAAATGGTTGAAATAGTGTAAAGCTCCTGCGATCTGTGGCATCCATGCTTAACTGCTCAAGGCTGGTGGAAATGCTGCACTCGTGTCATTGCATGCAGTTCTATGCTCTGCCTGGAACACAGGCATCATCCCAACTGACTGGAAGCGGGGCCTTGTTGCCCCTCGCTGGAAAGGGAAGGGTGATCGCCAAGACTGCAACAACTACCGAGGGGTCTCGCTGCTCTCAGTGCTGGGCAAGGTCTTTGCTCGGATAATTCTTGATGGGGTTCCCCACCATCTTCTTGAGCACCAGCCTCCAGAGCAGTCAACCTTTACACTAAAGAGGTCAACGATTGACCGCATCCTTGCTCTCGGGTCCTCACCTAACACAGACAAGAGTTTCGGCAGGGGCTGTTGGCAGCCCACGTCGATCTTTGTAAAGTGTTTGATTCAGTGAATTGGGATGCCCGATGGAGGATTCTTGGTCTTCGTAGTGTACCACCGAAACTGATAGATCTGGTGTCTGAACTCTACTCTGGTACTGAGAGTGCTGTGAGATGTGGTGGTACCATCTCTGACTTATTTCCTGTTGTTGTTGGAGTTCGTCAGGGGTGTGTGGTGGCCCCCACACTTTTCAGCACTTGTATGGACTGGATCCTGGGGAGGATGTCTGAGAGCTCAAGCTGCATTGCATCATTTGGGAATGTCATGATCTCTTACCTTGATTTTGCAGATGATGCAGTCATCTTTGCGGAGACTCCAGATATCCTTTTAGGGGCCTTTGAGTTGTTGAATGAGGAGTCGGAGCCGCTGGGATTATGGGTTTCCTGGGTCAGAACTATTCACCTGTTTACTATTTCACCGAAACTGAAATATTTTTTTCCCCATTAATTTACAAACCACCCCCCCCCCAAGGAAATTTAAAACCATCGAGTCATCGATCAGATTCTTACTAAAGAGGAAATGTTGAAGTCTTCAATAGAGCTCCTTCAACTTGTACATTTGGGCAATGCTGACCTTGCCTGAGTCACGTGACGGGTAAGGTTCAAACACAGGTGATGAGTGGAGACCTGCTGCCAGAATCGCTGGAAGCCAATACTTGCACCGCTGCACACAAAACGTGTTCAGGAGGCACTTTTGTGTTAAAAAAAAACGCTTCACTATCAAGCAAATAACGTTTGTGCAAGAACAAGGTTTGGAGTGCAGCTTAATTGTTGTTTTCCTTTGATATTACAAGATTAAACAGACGTTGTTTGATGAAACGCACGCGGTTGTACATGAGAATTGTAATTACAACATCCCTTGCGATCGGCCTTGACACCTTGATAAAAACTTGCCGAAGTTAAACACATTTTGGTAAAAGTTAGATATTCATCATTTCCAAGGAAGCCATGTGGTCACTCACTGAGAACAACTGACAATGTGGTTCCTCAGTGGTGTGGAAGAAAAAATAATTAGATATCCTTTTGGGGGCCCTCGAGGTGCTGAATGAGAAGTCGGAGCCGCTGGGATTACGGGTTTGTTGGGTCAAAACTAAGATCCAGGCTTTCAATGACATCTTGGATGCTGCTGTCCTGTCTGTGTCTGTTTGTGGTGAGGATGTTGAGGTCGTGGAGAGATTCACTTACCTTGGCAGTGATATTCATGTCTCTGCTGGCTGTGAGTCAGAAGTCAATAGACGTCTGTGTTTGGCCTGGGGAGTCATGGTTTCACTGGATCATGGGGTGTGGCGCTGCCGGTACCTGTGTGGGAGGACAAAAGTCCGAGTCTTCAGGTCCTTGGTGCTTCCAGTCTTGCTCTATGGATGCAAGACTTCGACTCTGACCAAGGATCTGAGATGGAGACTTAATTCCTTTGGTACCAGGTCTCTTCGGAGAATCCTTGACTATCGCTGGTCGGATTTTGTGTCCAACGAGCGGTTGCTGAGAGAGACTCAGATGAGATTTGTTACCTGCATGGTCCATGAGCGTCACTTGCGGCTGTATGGACATGTGGCTCGTTTTCCTGATGCTGATCCTGCTCACCAGATACTCTCAGCGAGGGAGTCTCGTGAGTGGCGGAGGCCAATGGGCCAACCACGTGCCTCATGGTTGCAGCAGGTTGACCAGCATCTCAAGGAGATGGAGATGTGCCTGGCATCTGCCTGGGGGAAAGCCAGACGGAGGCCCCTGGAGTACCGGCAGAAAGTGGACTCAGCAACGCGCTGTTCTGGCACATGCTCCCATACCTGACCTGACCTGATTTGCATTGATCTGCATGTGGTACTAAGTGAGTGTTGAAATGAAGCGTTTGCGAGTCCAGTAGATTTCACTGGAATAAAATGTGCTCTGTTGTGTATTGTGACCTGTGAAGCTTATCGGAATGCATGAGTACGGAAAGTGGAGATAAGGATTGGTTGTCACCATACACTGTGAAGACTCTGGATGAGGCGAAGTGCACACTCCGATTCCAGAGGAAAAACGATGACAACTGACTCTTCACACGCTGTTGCATCTTTGGCATGGACACAAATAACTGGGTATATGTAAGCTTGTATTGAAAGACAGAGCCCTAGCATTGTGCTGCGATCTATTTAGATTGCAGGGCGGATGTTGTTGAGAGTGTTTTAAGACTCGATTGAGAGGTGGTGTGTGAATTCAATCTTGGTGAAAATCTGAATTAGAAGCAATTGTGAGCTCGAAGATTACTGTACGGTCATATTTGAATGACTTGTTAGAAATGATATTGCAACAACTAAAGAAACTTTGGGCAGGGAGTTAAAGCAGCCTGACTGTTCTTGGTTTGATTACTGGCTCATGATGAGACCACTTTGGCTTGGGGCCACTTGCTTGGTGCTGATAAAAACCAAGGTCACGAATCTCCCTGAAGGGGCCAACACTAAACTGGACTGTCTGTGCTTTACCGGCAGGGAAGGATAAATGTGTGTTCCCTGCCTTGGATAGACGTTGAAGCAAGTGTTGAAGTTTTATTTAAAGGCCATAGGGATTTTGGATAAATTGTGAAATAACAATTGTGAATGTAGAATATATTCCGAACGTGAAGTCCATTTTGGAGAATCGCTATCGCCAGCATTATGAGACAAAAATTAATTAAATAGCGCTTTGTTCAGTACTGATGAAATAAATTGATGAAAAGTGGGAATTTGCCTCCAATTACTCAGCCCGGCAAGCTGAGGTCTTACAAACAGCTGTTCGTACTGCGAGACAAGGTTTATGGGTACTGGAACTCCCCCATTCAATTCATATGGGGATTCAAGTGGGGGGGGGGGATAATGCCCCAGAGGGAAAAAATGGCCCCAAAATGCGAGTGCTGTTGTCAAAAAAACCTCGCGTCTCTCAAGTGTGTGTGTGTGTGTTTGTTTCACCCATGACACAGTTGGGAGGGTGGTGGCTACTGTGTTGAAATGCACATGCGTGTGAGAAATGTTTCCAAAATTTTGATTTGAATCGTAACCATTGTACTTAAAATGTGATTGACTTGGAATTATTTTAAAGTGATTTTATGATGTTTAGCACATAGGGCGATTCACAGATGATGCATGATCCCTCGGATGGACGTTAAATGAGGCGTGCTGTCTTCATTGGTCTGTGAATGTTTGAAGTTAATGGATGACATTGGTTGATGGATGTTAAAGACAAATTCCTGCCAAAACTACTGCTGGGAAGGCAATGGCAAACAACCCAGTGTAACCCTTTGATCGATTCAGGCAGGCAAAATTCATTGCATATAACAATGAAATAATGTTACCTCTTACAATGATTAATCTGTTAAGCAAGTAACATCAAGTAGTGAAGAAAATTGGGTTAAAATCCAGACAAAGCTAGTGCTCCTGAGATGGCTAGTGTACAGACTCGCTGTCCGGTGCTCCTTAAACACACAGCCGTTGCAGTCCTTATCAGAAGAACATTCCAATCCTTTGCCTGCCAAGGACGAGCTTTCTGTACAGGAAGCAGACAGAAAAACATATCTGTTGTCTTTATATGGGCCTCTATCTATTAGGGTAAATTCATTAGAATTAATTGGACGATTTTATTTATTGTCACAATGATAGACCATAAAGCTGTTTCAGCGAAATTGGATAAATAATGCACTCAAAAGGTGGAGTTTTAACCTAATGGTCATCTGGAGTAGCCAATGAGGAGAAAGAGGGACCAGTTGGGAGCTAACAGCAGTTCAAATCTCCCATGTTTCCCCCACAACAGTGATAAACATTATTTGGGGAAAAGATGGGGAAGGTTCTACCAAGATAGCTACATGTATGGACGGAGTGTTTTGAGCTGAAATTTAAATGCTATTCGCCTGATGACCCAACTTTGACAAATGATTTGACAATTTCTGTACACCGTTTTAAAAACAGAGGTTTAAACTGTATTTATTTGTTTTCATAAAGGAATGGATTTGTATTTAAATGGTCAGAGGACGTGATGAGATGGCAAGTGTATGTGAGTTGGTTATATTGCAGCATGTTGCTGTTTTGGTGAGAGAGAAGTGGATAAGATGGACAATGTCAGAGATTTAAAATGTTGATGGAATTCTGAATAGTGATGAGAGAGGTTGGTTACATATTATTTTTCCAAGATATTTCAGCTCCATTGACCATGAAAGAAATGGATGCTCATCAGATTGATGAAACAATATTATCATTTGGTATAAATATACTGTTTGGAGAAATTTTGTATTTCTTAACCATATTGGCAAGTTTTGTTCCCAAATGTTTCCAAATGGACGCTCTGCAGCCAAAGTCTGGTCTGCAGCTCGGCAACTCGATGTCAGGATGGCCGAGCGGCATGGAACTCTTACTATGGGGAAGTTCGCAGAGCTTAGAGCCCGAGAAAGATGTCTAAAAGAATCACCCTGTGATGACAATGATAGTCATGCTACTTGTTAATTAGTGTAATTATAACAACCTATTTTTGAATTACCAGTGTGCTTTGACCTGTATGGTAATGATGGGATACTCTTATGGTCAATGGGACCAACAAGTGATACTCATGATAATGTGTTGCATGCATCGGGTTTGTTGTCACATGCATAAACATGGGGAACAGTTAGTAACTAATGGAAGTCGTGTGTGGTAACTTAGTTAATTACTTTCAGACTCAGCTCATAAAAAATAAAAGAAAAGGGAACTCATTGAGAATACCGGAGGCACAAGATTTTTTGTGTTCATTGTGTCTTTTTCTCCATGACAATTCATCATGGTATTCGAACCATCATGTTTCTTTTGGTTATAATTAATATCAACTTTTCTTTTGAGATTACAAATTGAGAAACCTTTTTATCATATAAGTCTCGCAATCCTAATTTAAATGTATTGGGGTCTTCAAGTGACAGAGTATTCTTCCTATCTGTTTTTCCGAACTTCTTCTTGAATGGATCGAAACTTGCGGAGTAATTAGAGTCCGTATCTTTAAACAAGTAACTTGGGACACGTGTGAATGATTGGTTATATCACAGTAAGGTTATTGAACACTTGTAGTGATTGATTGATATATTGTCAATCACTGTAGCTATGATTCCTAAATTGATCTGTTAATTGAGGGTAGGGAAAAGTTACTGAGAATTGAATTGAGATAATATATTAAGTTGAGGTACTTACAAAATATTGAAAGAGGGTCTCTGTTATTAAATTGATTGACAGATTGGTCAACATTACATATTAGGAATCATAAGTTTACTGGAAGGGAAAATCAAGATATGAGGGAAAGCAGCATGGTATTTACATAACCAGAATTCAGAATGGTTGGAAGAGTGGCTAGACCAACTCTTCTTCTTCTTCTTTCGGCTGCTCCCGTTAGGGGTCGCCACAGCGGATCATCCGTATGATCCGCATAGAGATTTGGCACATGTTTTACGCCGGATGCCCTTCCTGACGCAACCCTGGTCACCTCTTACGACACAGGGATATGGTACACCTATTTTAACCAGGGTATACACCGGCCCAGTATACTGGTATTCATTTCGCCGACTTCGGAAGGATGACAGGCTGAGTCAACCCCCTGGTGTATTAATTCAGTGGCCCAACGGGGCTTGAACTCAGGACCTTTTGGATCCCAAGCCGCTGCCCTAACCACTGCGCGTTACCAGGCTCACCACCACCAGGAAGAGTGGCTAGACCAACAGCAATTATGAAATCAATTAATGGAATTAGGAATTGTACCATGTACTGTAAATGCTTCCATATTTTGTGGAAAAAAAAAAGGATAAACAAAAATTATGTGGAGTACAGAAGGTATTTCCATGTGAAATGAATGCTAAATCGGTCAGAGTGTAAGAATTATATTGTTGAAAAGAGTGTGATGATGCCACAAGCCAATTTAAATATTACCTGTTTTATTTGTTTTCTGATTAATTGAGCAGGTGCATGATTTTTGATTGTCGTACTTCTTGTACATTTACTTAAGTAAGTTGAGGTATTTCTAATACTGACTTGACCATCTTTCATCAGCACGGAAGTGCTAAGTCAGCTGGGAAAATAAATAAAGAATGGCAGTTGCTCTGGAACTGCTTGTGAATGAAACTGTGAATTGTTTAGCAGATATGAATGTTAAAATGATTGCAAATGTTAAAATGGTAACTGTGCAAAATCGAATCGCTTTGGATTCGGTACTTGCTCCAAAAAAAAGGGGAACCTGTCCTCTCGTTGGGTTTGAATGTTGTACTTATCGCTCAGACAAATTAAAATACATTGCAGAAGAAGAAGAAGAAGAAGAAGCAGTAGCTAACTTTCATAATTATTGTACAGATGATGGAATATATTTCTTGACTAGAAGGGATTTTTTTTTGAAGGATGGTGAAAAGAATTGTCAATTGCAAATTGGAACCCTGATAAAGACTGTTGCCCTTTCTGCATGGAAATAGCAAATGAGATGAATGTTTTTGAGTGTACATACAACTGAGATTTCTGTATATTTTAGCATGTTGTTTTGGTGCGAAAAAACAAATAATGCAAGTTAAATGCTTCTATAAGAACCTTTGTCAGTCTTATTGAAATGCATGAGCCCATGACGTTTATTGGTGTTTAATAGGTGCTTAACCTTGATTTTGTTTGTTTCGGAGTGTTGAGAGCAGTTGAACTATGCAGTGTACGATTTCATCTTATGAAGCTTTGGAAGAACTTCCACCAAAAGATTGGACAATGGGAAAAACCCAGATTTGGGTGATTGGGCATTCAACACGTGATCATGACACTACCCCTTTCCTGAGGAGATAACATGAGCATGTTAAAGAAAAAGGGGGAAAAAAGAAAAATCCACTGAAGAGAAGGTTGGACAAGTCAAACCACAGCAAGGCAAAGACTTAACGTCGCCGTTACGTGGTGCCTGCCTGGAGGAATGTCCCCAACCACACTCGCAAATTGCTGCTCTGCAGATACATCGTGAAGTTGCCGTCGTTGCACAATGCACAACAAAGGTCCTGAAGGTCCACACGGCGAGTCATATGCAACATGTGTTCAATGGTGTGGGTGGGGCTCATGCAGCCATCGTGGCTGCCTCCAATGTGCACAGCTCGCTTGGTGAATCAAACCTGATTGCACAAACTGCTGCTACAAGGCCCCAAACTCTGCTGGGGCTGGATCTCTGGGTCACCTCTCGAGTCCTTTTCGTCTCTTTCAACCCAGTGTCGGGCCCAAGCTCGTACCTGCCAAGATCTACCTTCTCTGCAGCTCAAGGAGTGCCTCAACTGTGTTTCCCGTTGGGTGCTGCTCTATCTACACCCTGACCTGCTTATCTTCTTGCCTCGGGTACCATGTCTTATCGATTTGTGACACCTGCTGATGAACAGGCCATGAATTAAATGGAAACACACTCACTAACCTGGCTGGGACACTATTGAAATGGTCGTCATCCAGCATTCTTCTGATATGAGCACGCGCTGCCATTGTTGATTGAACTTGTGTAACGGATATCTTTTCTCTTCTAGGAATGGGGTATGGTGATCATTTGTAATATAATTTTTCAAATTTTCCTGATAGGAAAAAATGGGGGGACTGTGGAAGAAAAAATAATTATATTCATGTACTGTTAATTATAATTGTTGCTGGTGCTTTATAAATCTAATTTTTCATGTGATAGTCAAATTGGCTGTCAGTTATGTTTCCCTTTACCCAAGAGTCTTTTGACCTAAATATTGATAAAAGGAATGTCTTACTATGAAACAAGGTCACCTGGTTGATAACACTGCAACTTTTGCCATGATTATGTCATTCTCTTTCACCCAGTGGACACATATTACAGTTTGAGTTATTTTGCCTCTTGCTTATCAGCTAACCCTGTAGTTCTCCCCTCCCATTCTTTGGAATGTCAAGTTGTATATAAGAAGAATTGTTTGGGGCTTTTGTTTTCAGTGAAGTCCATTCGAATGTTTCAGTGAATCATTCAATGTTCTTCCTCCGTATATACGGTACGGAAAGTAATGAAATAGGGTACGTATATACGGTAATGGGGAATATTCCTTCATAAACAAATTGCCTTTTCTTTAACTGTACTCACTGGTTATTATACGCTCGAGATATATATATATATATATATATATATATATATATATATATATATATATATATATATATATATATATATATATATATATATATATGACCGGGCGTAGTGGCGTGCGCCTGTAATCTGGCTACTCGGAGACTTGGGTTGGAGGATCGCTTGAAGACGGGAGCTCTGCACTGGGCCACGTTATGAGAGGGTGTAGGGCAGCCCGGAATCATGGCGAAACCCAATCCTTATCCCTGTGTCGTAAGAGGCGACCAGGGTTGCGTCAGGAAGGGCATCCGGCGTAAAACCTATGCCAAATCAGTATGCGGATCATAACGGATGATCTGCTGTGGCAACCCCTAACGGGAGCAGCTGAAAGACGAACAACAACAACATGTGTGTATATATATATATATATATATATATATATATATATATATATATATATATATATATATACATACATACACTGGGGCGTATTATGTGATTCCGGTCGTCCGTCCGTCCGTCCGTTCCTGTCCGCACTCTAACTCCCAAAGTTTTCAACTTTCACGTTTCATATTTGGAACATAGGTACAGACTGTGGAGACGGTATGTGGTAACATACGTTCATCATCTAAAGTGGTTGCCATGACAACCAGGATGCTGTTTTCCATGTAGTAGCACAATTCTGTATATACCTTCTTGTTCGGGCGTATATTGTGCTCACTTGAGCTCTTGTTACCCATGTACTCACTGCCTTTTTATAGACTCAATTCCTTATATTCATTTCCTTGCATTCAAAAAGTATATAATCACATTCTTACTTGGACCTATAACCTAATGTTTTATCCCCCACCTCTCCTCTCCTCCCCTTCCTGTCTGCTTCTTAGTATTTTGTTTGATTCCTTTCTCATGTGAAACCAATCTCACCAAAGCCAGCTGTAGGTCAGCTGTAGGTCATATCTATCTCTATCTCTATCTCTATCTCTATCTCTATCTCTATCTCTATCTCTATCTCTATCTCTATCTCTATCTCTATCTCTCTCTCTATCTCTCTCTCTCTCTCTCTCTCTCTCTCTCTCTCTCTCTCTCTCTCTCTCTCTCTCTCTCTCTCTCTCTCTCTCTCTCTCTCTCTCTCTCTCTCTCTCCTTGTTCTCCCAGACCGCTCCACTCCTACCAAAGTGTATATATATATATATATATATATATATATATATATATATATATATATATATATATATATATATATAAATAAGAGCCTGGTGTTGGCGCAGTGGTTAGGGCAGCGGCTTGGGATCCAAAAGGTCCTGAGTTCAAGCCCCGTTGAGCCACTGAATTAATACACCAGGGGGTTGACTCAGCCTGTCATCCTTCCGAGGCCGGCGAAATGAGTACCAGTATACTGGGCTGGTGTATACCCTGGTTAAAATAGGTGTACCATATCCCTGTGTCGTAAGAGGTGACCAGGGTTGCGTCAGGAAGGGCATCCGGCGTAAAACATGTGTCAAATCTCTATGTGGATCATACGGATGATCCGCTGTGGCGACCCCTAACGGGAGCAGCCAAAAGAAGAAGATGTGTGTATATATATATATATATATATATATATATATATATATATATATATATATATATATATGTATATATATACATATATGTATATATATGTATATATATATATATATGTATATACATATATATATATATATATATATATATATATATATATATATATATATATATATATATATGGTGTCCCAAAAAAATATACAACTTTTAAAATGCTTCGTTTGATCCTAAAAAAGCAGTAATTTTGTCACTAATGCTTCATTTCTTGTTGCAGAGACACTGAAGTTTATTTTGATACCAAGCAAGCGCCAGAAAAATGCCAAGACTGACCGTACAACAACGGACGAAAATTGTTGAACTTTTTCACCAGATGAAAAGTGAAATACAGGTGCAACGTCTTTACTCGAGACATTTCGGTATCCGCTTGCGCCATGCACCAAACTTTCGGACAATAAAGTGCACCATCGCAAAGTTTACCAATGTGGAAACCATCTGTGACCTTCACAAGAGTCACAGTGGTCAGAAGAGGATAGGTCGTAGTGAAGAAAATGTGGAAATTGTGAGACAGGCGGTCGTTCAGAGTCCAAAAAAATCGATTCGATGACTTTCTGCCGAGGCAAACATTCATAAGAGCACCGTTCAGAGGATCCTTCGCCAAGACATTCATGCCTTTCCATACAAAATTCAAACGGAAATGGTGCTTACTGATCAACAGAAACGCAAGTGACTAGACTTTGCAAATTGGTTCTCAGGAAAGTTGGAGGAAGATGCAGACTTCCTCAAAAAACTTCACATGATGGACGAATGCCATGCTCACTTGTCTAGGGAGGTAAACAAGCAAAAATTTCGGTACTGGGGAACTGAAAATCCTGGTAATGCATCAACTGAACTGGTGCCTCGATCTGTTCTCAAAGTCACCATGTGGGTGGCGGTTGGTTGGTATGGGATAATTGGTCCATACTTCTTTGAAGATGACCAGGGACGCACTTCCACGGTAAACCAGAGGAACTATCACGAAATGATTCAGGAATTCTATCTGCCTGAGCTACGTACTCAGGCCCGTAGGAGAAACAACCTGATCCAGATGAGAACCCAGTGGTTCCAGCAGGATGGGGCACCGCCCCATACAACCAGGGAAACAAGGCGTTTTCTCAACCAACATTTTGAGGGTCGCTTTATCTCCCTCTACGAAGACGTTGAGTGGCCACTGTATTCCCCTGACCTGACTCCTCCGGACTTCTTCTTGTGGGGGTATCTCAAGGACAGGATCTATGGAAACACTAGGCCTCAGACTTGATCAGCTGAAGGAAAACATCCACCGAGAAATCCAGAACATGCCTGAGGAAACGTTTCCCAAAGTGATGGAGAACATAACAACGCGTTTGCAGGCAGTGATCGGACAACATGGAGCCTACGTCGAACATGAGGTCTAAAAGAAAATGACAATTCTATACCAAAATTTAAGTTTTGGTGGCAATTTTGACATTGGTACAATAAACTTCAACGTTTCAGCTTTCTATCCAGCCATATATCTTTTTTAAAAATATATGTTATCACCATCCTCTTTGCAGATGAAAAGTTGTATATTTTTTTGGGACACCCTGTATATCAGGAAATGTAAGCTTAGTTTAGTGCAAATCATTGTGGATGTTTACATCTCAGTGTTTTGGACTCCGTGGTACCGCACAATAACTGTTCTTTGATGAAATGTACTTTTCCTTGTGGACAGTAGATTATTTGTGTATTGCAAATAGAGAGATAGTATTTACACCGAGTCGGTTAAGACAACTAAGTTCCACAACAGTGGTTATGCGAGGTAATATAAAACACACAAACATAATTAGATCAATTTTTCCAAATTAAGGAGAATTCCCAGATTGATCTGGAGGAAAACATGAAAGTGAAAAAGTTGTTTTAAACTCAGGGTAAGGTCAGCTGGTTGTAAGGACGAAGTCTTGGAAGGTGAGGTGGTAACTTGGTAAGTAAGCACAGTGACTATGGGAAGGTGAGGTGGTAACTTTGTTAGTATGGGCAGGTGAGATGGTAACTTGGTAAGTAAACAGTCAACAAAGTGAGTATGGGGAGGTGAGATGGCAACTTCTTTATTTATTTATGTATTTGGATGTCGTGTGTGACTCTTGTCCGAGATCTTGACGTGTCGTGTCGTGTCGTGTCCGAGATCTTGACATTCCCAAACGATGCACCGCAGCTTGATCTCTCCGACATCCTCCCTAAAATCCAGTCCATACAAGTGCTGAAAAGTGTGGGGGCCAGTACACACCCCTGACAAACTCCAGTAACAACTGGAAATAAGTCAGAGATGGTACCACCACACTTCACAGCACTCTCAGTACCAGAGTAGAGTTCAGACATCAGATCGATCAGTTTTGGTGGCACCCCACGAAGACCCAGAATCCTCCAGAGGACATCCCGATTCACTGAATCGAACGCTTTACAGAGATCAACATAGGCTGCAAGCAGCCCCTGCCGAAACTCTCGTCTGCGTTCGGTGAGGACACGAAGGGCAAGGATACGGTCAATCGTTGACCTCTTTGGTGTAAAGCCTGACTGCTCTTGGACGCTGGTGCTCAAGCAGATGGTGGCGAACCCTATCAAGAATTATCCAAGCAAAGACCTTGCCGGGCACTGAGAGCAGCGTCACCCCTCGGTGGTTGTTGCAGTCTTGGCGATCACCATTCCCTTTCCAGAGAGGGACAACAAGGCCCCTCTTCCAATCAGTTGGAATAATGCCTGCGTTCCAGGCAGAGCACAAAACTGCATGCAACGACACGAGTGCAGCATTTCCACCAGCCTTGAGAAGTTCAGCATGGATGCCACAGATCCCTGGAGCTTTGCCCCATTTCAACTGGTTCACCGCAGCCCGTGTTTCCACAAGCGAAGGTAGACCACAGTTGATTCGAGGGTCAGCAACAGGGATTGTAACACCCTTGACGTCCAACGCGACAGCTGGGGGATCAGCCTGGTACAACCGCTCAAAGTAACCAGCCCAGCGGGCCTTCACTTCAGACTCCTCTGTCAAGAGCCTACTACTCTCTGCTTGAACTGCAGTGCCCCGAGGGATGGGCTTGGATGAACACAATGCGCGAATTCCCCTGTAAGCGGGACGAGAATCACCAGTCCACAGGTGATGCTCTACCCCCTCACAGATTCCTCGCACATAGGCCTCCTTGTCCACCCTCAGTGGACGTACAGTTTTACGCCTCAGCACCCTGAACAGCTCAGCTCTGCCATTCAGCCTGGCCCTGCGACTCTGGTCAATGGTATCCAGTTCCCTTGAGAGACAAAATTCTTCTTTGCCCTGCGGTGAGCTCCAAGACATCCACCGGCAACATCAAGGACGGTGGTCTTGAAGGCACTCCACAACTCTTCAGGACCCCCCAAAGCACCCAGACCCCCCAAGTGTCCACTCAGCCTGTTCGCAAACTCCTCAGCTACTCTCTCATCCCTGAGCTTGCCAACATCCAGCCGAGGCTGGGATGGTACCATTCTCCAGGATTTAAGGTGCAGCTTTAGAGTTGCTACAACAAGCCTGTGGTCAGTATTGAGGAACTGAGCACTCCGGTAGACCCTGCAGTTCTGGATCATCCTCCAACGACCGTCAATGAGGACATGGTTATTCTCCTTTGCCACACCGCCAGCATTGGAATACCAAGTCCAGCGATGAGCTTGTGGGCGCTGAAACCATGAACCAGCCACCCTAAGTCCATGACTTCTTGCAAAGTCAAGGAACTTAGTGCTATTCTGGTTCATAGTTCCTGACCCATGGGGACCAACACATGTCTAATAACCATCCCTATCAGTTCCAGTCGATGCATTGAAATCCCCCAAGACAAGAAGTGTATCTCGTCTAGGGCACTGATCAACCACAGACTCGAGCGTGGCGTAGAATGTGTCCTTCATGGTGAGATCACTCGTCTCAGTCGGAGCATAAACAGAGACCAGGGAAATGACAGCTAAGGAGTGACGAATCCTTAATCTCATAATACGCTCGTTGACCGGTGTTACCTCAATTATCATTGGGGTCAGCTTATTGGACACAGCTACAGCAACTCCTTGGGTATGGTAACCATCAGAGCGACCACACCAATAGTAGGTGTAACAACCCACCATTATCTCGCTGCAATCCAGTCTCCGAACCTCAGAGAGAGCTGCAATCCCGATGTCCAAACGCTTGAGCTCGGATGATAACAGAATCAGGTGATCATCCTCTCTTAGGGATAGGACATTCCAGGCACCCACCCGAAGGGACCGCCTCAGGTTAACCTAAGGAGACCGCCGTCTGGTGGACGACACCTCAGCACCACTCCGACACACTCTCTCGCAATCTGACCCAGGGATGTTACCCTGTGGTTTCCCTCCTATCATCAAAGATTAGGGGTCCCGAAGGCTTTGCCCCAATCCCGTCATCCGGTGAGCTGCCCTGCGAAGGGAAGCTGCCCAGGAGGTACTCCCACGGAGTGGGTTTTCAGATTTTTTTTTGCGTTTTTGCGTTTTGCGGAATGAAGGGTTTTACGGTGGCCGGAGTGCAAATCCTGCCACCAACCTCCTCATAAAAAGTAACCCAACTGCAGGAGGATGTCCGCAGACACAGTTGGGCACTAGATATGGATGGCGTTGGCTCACAATGAGGTCCTCCGCCCTTTGACAGGTTTTGTTTTTAATCCTGTTGGGTGTCCATATCCAAACACCCTCACACCTTGTTGTCCCTATTCACAACCTGATCTAAAGAAGACAAAGACAGACCAGTGAACGTTTACAAAGTTTCTGATCAAAATTTGACTGATTTTAGATGCCCTGAAAAAGGAAAAGCTCCATTGGTCGCAAGGCAGCTGCAGCTAAGCGAAAACACACGAAGAGACAACAGGAGACTGAAGAGGAGCAAGATGCCAGGCGAAATGAACAGGCACAGCAGCAATAGCAGCAGCGACAAAATGAGACTAAAGAGGAAGGAGCAAGATGCCAGGCTAAATGAACAGGCCCATCGGCAACAACAGCGGCGAGCAAATGAGACTGAGGAAGAGTGTGATGCAAGACTTGAGGCGAGGCATCACCGCACTGCAGAAGCATGAGCACTGGCCTGGGCACAAGAGCACAACAATGCCAACAGGGTGGCATTCATGTATGACCCTCCGACCCAACAACTCATGCAGACATCGGCCGAATGGATCAAGTCTGCACCCATTGCTCTGCTTACAAGTTCAAGGGAGAGATCAAGCATGTGTGCTGCAGCGATGGCAAGGTCGTCCTTGAGCCCTCTCCTGCCCTTCCTCTCTTGATGAAGGAACTTCTCTCAGGCGAAGCTCCCCTCAGCAAGCACTTCCTTGACAACATTCGGACATATAACGGCAGCTTTGCGATGACGAGCTTTGGGCACAAGGAACCTGAGGTCCATGGCTGGAACCCGAGCTTTCAGATCCAAGGTCAAGTGTTCCACCACATTGGCAGCTTGCTCCCGCCTGAAGAGGGCCAGCCAAAGTTCCTACAGGTCTACTTCCTGGACTCGCACGCCAAGGAGCTGTCTGCCAGGAACCACATCGGCCTCAAACCACAAATCCTTGAGATGCTCACAAAGTGGTTTCATGAGAATAACCATCTGGTCCGTCAGCTCAAGACTGCAAGAGAAGGAGGCAACTCTGAAGAGCACCAGATCATCAGTAGTCCAGTCGCTTAGGGTAAAAAAAACATTTACTGACTGGACAAAAGCACCAAACTTGGTACAGGGCTTCTATATGATGTACTAAACAATTCTGGAAGGGGAGCCAAGCACAAAAATTGCATTGGCAGCTTTCATTGGCCTTCGAATTTTCGTGTTTAGCCACACCCAAAAATGCTCCTATTGTTGTGGAGGAACCACTGGAATGCGGACAAAATTGCGGCACTGACAGCAGTAAGTGTGTTTTTAATTTGTAATCTGCTCGGAAATTTGTGTTTTCAGTCATTTGTTCTCATTGATATGACAAAGAAAGCATACTACTAATTAAATGAGAGATAATAGGCATCATGTGTGATATTGTGGAGTGAATTTTGACATGATTGGAGAATAAAATCGATCGTCAATTGCTGATCCGGTTTGACCTTGGAGGAAGACGATCAATCAATCGTCATCGATGATGATGATAAGGTCAGAAGGAGGGCTGGGTAGGCTCGCCTTCATTTTTGTGTTCAATCAGATGAGAGAGAACATAAGCCTTTTATGTAGTTAAACGTTTTATGATGGGGATAATTCTCTGCAGGAGGGGAGGGGTGTTGTAAAGAAGGGCAAGAAGCCAAAAAAAAGGGCAAGAAGAGGAGTGACCCCCACGACACAGAGTGTGTGCCAGTGCGGAGACCTTTTTGAAGTCTTTTTCTAATTACCTGGCCTATAAATATGCCACAGAGTTGAAACTTCCATCAAATAAAGGTTATCCTAGACCTTTAGTTAGCTGTAAAACAGCTTTTTATGATTGCCTATTTATTCCTGAGAGGGAGCAGCAGTCCTATCGTCATGCCCTGAGGGCCCAATCAAAACATAAAGTGTACCAGTGCTGAGACTCTTTTAATTTGACATGATTTCACCTTATCCATTTGCTGATTTTACCACTTTTGACCATTTTGCGAATGATTATTATCGAATCTAATGGCTAAGCAATGTTTTATGAAAAGTCAGTTCTGCGCATATACAAATAGAATCAATCATAATAAATAACAAGCATGGTGATTTCAAATAGTGTGTAAATTTTGTGCTCTAATTTTTAAACCAACTTTTGATTTTTTTTCAATTCTACTTGAAAGTGTGACTAAATAATTTCAGGTAGGTTATAAATACTTTCATTTCAATTGTACCAAGTTAATTCCTATATATTTTCAAAAATTCCTTCATTTTTGTGTCAGGGAGTCCAACCTGATGACGAAATTAGCCTGTTGGCATAATTAGGGCTTGCTGGATGTATATTTTGACAATATCCTAATTTAGTCCCGATAGGTACAGATACAGACGACGCCTTTATTATAACTTCTTATTTCCAGGTCGCGTGCCGGCTTGATTGGGATCTTTGTGTCGTGTGGCAGTTACTATCTGCAGAGGAATTACGTTGTCCCCTCGATTCCAACTCATGGGATGGAAATGGGGCAGCATACACCAATTTCCTTCAGAACGTTGGGCTGTTGCAGGAAATGAATGCACTTCCCGTCAATGTGGGGTATGGTAATTTTGGGACAGCAGAGTGTTTCATCTGAAACAAGGCTCGTTGGCACAAATCCTGCCATGACAAATTCAGCACCTCAAAACTTGATCTTGTTCGAAGGAAAATTCAAAAAGAGGCCCGTCCAGATCAGACCGATGCAGATTCCACACCAAAGAGACGGCGCCAGCAACAAATGGACATTCATGATATGTGTATATTCTGCTCATCGTCCAATGGTCATTTGCACTCCTAAAGTGGGAAAACTGGGGGTTTATGCAGGTTTGTAATGTGATTTGAAGATATTTTGCCATTTCCGTTGTATATAAAACATAGATGAAACATATTGCATAATTTGTGACAGCGTATTTAGATACAGCGATGCATCTTCTCCGAAAATACAGTAATGTCATTTTTGACGTTTTTGACCTTGACCTTGACCTTCATGGGTGACCTCAACTTGGGCTCCCCTTCTGAAAATGCAGGTTATGGTCCAAGTATGCTGTGTAGCAAGTTTGTTGCTGGTATCTAGTAGGTAAAGGTTTTGGCGAGATTTTTACGGTCCTGACCATTCTCATGGTACTAACGTGGGAAAACCAGATTTTTCTGCCACTTAGTAATATGATTGGAATATATTTCGACATTAGTGATGCGTATAGAATGCAAATGAGGGGGACTAACTGATTAGTAACATAGTATTTTGATAGAGCAAGGCGTGCTCTCTGGAAATACAGAAAATGTCATTTTTGACCTTTTGACCTTGACCTTCATGGGTGACCTTGACCTTGGCTCCCCTTCCAAAATTAGATCTTATTAGTAAAGGAAGTTGTGTACCAAATTTGATGCTTTTGTCCAGTCAGTAAATGTTTTGTCGAATTTCTGCCTTAAGCGACCGGACTAGAGAGAGAACATGTGACCGCAAGGAGAGCACACACACCGCTACAACACTCAGTCTGCACCAGATGCACTCCAGTATCCCATAGTGTTCCCATATGGAACAGATGGCTACAGAATTCATCTGGTGGCCAGGACTGCTACTGGACAGGATGGATGAAAACTCACACAGCTGCAGCACTGCAGCTGCCACATCATGGTGAGAGAGGGCAACCAAATACTGCAGATGCGACGACTCTTTCAGCAGTTTCTGGTTGATGTCTACTGCAACATCGAGACAGAGAGACTTGGCTTTATCCAGCACGAGCAATATAACTTGCTGGCTGATAACAACGACAACCTCCGTGACAGCCTCATGAGCCCTGATGACGAACGCTGACAACGACAAAGAAATGTGAAATGTGTCCAAAATATATGTGATATATATATATATATATATATATATATATATATATATATATATATATATATATATATATATATATATATATATATATATATATCTTCTTCTTCTTTCGGCTGCTCCCGTTCGGGGTCGCCACAGCGGATCATCCGTATCATCCGCATAGTGATTTGGCACATGTTTTATGCCGGATGCCCTTCCTGACGCAACCCTGGTCGCCTCTTACGACACAGGGATATGGTACACCTATCTTAACCGGGGTATACACCGGCCCAGAATACTGGTACTCATTTCGCCGACCTCGGAAAGATGACAGGCTGAGTCAACCCCTTGGTGTATTAATTCAGTCGCCCAACAGTGTTTGAATTCAGGACCTTTTGGATCCCAAGCCACTGCCCCAACCACTGCGCCAACACCAGGCATGTGATATATATATATATATATATATATATATATATATATATATATATATATATATATATATATATATATATATATATATATATATATATATATATATATATATATATATGTATATATATATATATATATATATATATATATATATGTATATATATATGTATATATGTATATATATATATATGTATATATGTATATATGTATATATATATATATATATATGTATATATGTATATATATATATATATGTATATATATATATATATATATATATATATGTATGTATATGTATATATATATATGTATATATATTTCTATATATGTATATGTATATATATATATATATATATATATATATATATATATATATATATATATAAATATATATAAATATATATATATACATATATATGCATATATATGTATATGTATGTATATGTATATGTATATATATATATATATATATATATATATATATATATATATATATGTATGTATATATATATATTGTTACAGATTCGCGCCCGCCGGCGTGCGACGGCCACGTAACTCGAATCGCGGCACGTCGCCCACCGGACGGACAATCCAGTCGTGACCCTCTCGGACTAACGCCGGGAACCAGTCACGGGTGGACCTTTCGGTCTCACCGCGATCGAGCCAATCAGCCCCCGCGTGGGATAGGGTTGCTCGCCAAATTCGACCTACCTAAGTACCCACACGGAGGGTAGACCGGGCGATCGCACCTCGCCGCAGGTCGACTTCGGACACGGGCCACTTAAGCGACCCGTTCCGTACTATCGGGATAACCGAGCGGTGTTATTCGTCGACCTCGACGGTTCGATTAATTATCGGGCGTATTCAGCCCACTACCAACCCTTTACGTGAAGCAAGATGAGGATTCAATGAAAGAAATGATGAAGCGAAGCGGGAAACAGTTCAACACAAAGCACATTTATTCGCGATGAACGGAAAGCACACATATTCAATTCCACCAAAAGCACATAGAAAAGAGGAAGAAACACAATGCAATTTTACACAAAAAGCAAATGCGACAATGCAGATCTAATACCGATTACGCGAGCACACGGCAACACTTATACAATTTTACTTCACAGACGGCGCCGACAACACATATCCAAAA
>NC_140967.1:54498516-54513516 GCF_056783735.1 Eptatretus burgeri
TCCTGTCGCAGTCAACGTGTGGCCCTAAATGGAGTTCTTTCATCCCCTCTTCCTGTGCAGGCTGGAGTTCCTCAAGGTAGCGTTCTGGGCCCTGTTCTTTTTCTGGTTTTCATCAATGATCTCTCGGACTCTCTGGAAAATCCTCTATTTCTCTTTGCCGATGACTCCACCCTCTGCCGTACCATCTGTCATCCCTCAGACCGGCAAGCAGCAGCTTCTTCGCTCACTGCAGATCTGGATAAAATCACAAACTGGTCCAACACGTGGAACATGTCTTTCAATCCAGACAAATCTCACACTCTCACTATGTCTCTTCGAAAGGACCGTTTACAAAACCCCCCATCCACTTTCTCAACAATCCTCTGGAAGAAGTCTTTTCTTTCAAGCTTCTGGGTCTCACTATCTGCCATGACCTTTCCTGGGAAAGTCACATTTCCAACCTTGCCTCAAAAGCCAGTCGCCGACTGGGAATCCTCCGTCGTGCAAAGTCCTTCCTCGGCCCTCTTGAGCTCCTGACCACTTACAAAGCTTTTGTCCGTAGCCTGATGGAGTACTGCTCTCCCTCTGGGCTGGTGCTCCTGCCTCCCACCTTTCTCGACTTCACGCTGTCGAAACCAGGGCTTTTAAGATCATTGGCATCTCCCGCAATGAAGCTGAGTCTTTGGGCCTCTCACTCAATCACCGCAGGTTGGTCGGTGGTCTTTCTGTCTTCTACCGACTCCTCTCCAGCCTTGCCCCCCTGCTCTCTCTGCGATTTGTCCCCACCACATTTCCACAGGGCGCTCAAGGTCCGCCAACAACCCCCTTCTGGTAAAACTACCAAAATCACGAATCACTGCTCATCTTCACTCTTTCATTCCTCTTTTTTCCCGCCTTTGGAATAAACTTCCTCACTCTATTCTTTCCCATTCTTCCCTCCAGGCTTTCAAAACAGCTGTTCACCACCACCTCTTATCTTATCCCATCCAAATCCTCGATCTTTTCTACCCCCGATAATCCACCCAAGCCCACTTCCTTCAATTCTCCTGCTTTCCTTCCTGAAAGTCCCTTTAATGTCCATCTTCCCCTCGCCATGTTCCCCGTCCCATCCCCATCCCTCTCCCTTCCACATTTCACCTGTGTCTGTTCCCCAATGTTTTGTCCCTTCCACTCCCGCCCCTCTTGTCTCATGCCTCATTGCTGTGAGTTGTGTGTTAGCTCTCATACGAGCCTCGACCAAGGTATACAAAAAAAAAAAAAAAAAAAAAAAAAAAAAAGCTGGCAGGATGGCCCAGACAAGAGGTACCCACACACTTCCAAGCTGTCTTGCCTGGGTTCGAATCTCGACCCAGCTATTAACTGCCATCCTGGTGTTTCACAGGTGGCAGGGTGATTCATCAAGGTATGTGCCGTCTCTTTGATGGACATTAAACTGGATGTCCTGTCTACCAGTGTTCGTTGGTGGATGTTCAATATCCTACGGTGTCCTTCATGAAGAGTCGGCGAGCTATCACCGGCACCACAAACAAATGACAAATTCTTGCACCAACTATTGTACTTAGTCGAATGTCAGGCCTGGCCAACCAGTTCGTGAAAAACTTGGACCAAAACCTCCGCCCCCATGCAAACCACCCTCCCTGCAACCTCCGCCCTCCCCTGCAACCTCCGCCCTCCCCTGCAACCTCCACCACAGCCTCAACCCCCTCTCCAATTTCCATCCCCCTGCAACCTCCGCCCCCGCTGCAACCTCCGCCCCCCGCAGCAACCTCCGCCCTGCCCCCTGCAACCTCCGCCCCCTGCAACCTCCACTCCCCTGCAACCTCCACCACAGCCTCAACCCCCTCTGCAATTTCCATCCCCCCTGCAACCTCTGCCCTTCCCCCTGTAACCTCCGCCCTACCCCCCTGCAACCTCCGCCCTGCCCCCTGCAACCTCCGCCCCCTGCAACCTCTTCCCCCTGCAACCTCCACCCCCTGCAACCTCTGCCTCCCCTGCAACGCCCGCCCCCTGCAACCTCAACCCCCTGCAAACTCAGCCCCCTGCAACCTCCGCTCCCCTGCAACCTCTGCCCCCTGAAACCTCCACCCCCTCGCAACCTCCGCCCCCTGCAACCTCCGCCCCCCTGAAACGTCCGCCCCCTGCAACGTCCGCACCCCTGCAACCTCCACCCCCTGCAACCTCCGCCCCTGCAACCTCCGCCCCTGCAACCTCCGCCCCCTGCAACCTCCGCCCCTGCAACCTCCGCCCCCTGCAACGTCCGCCCCCTGAAACCTCCGCCCGCTTGCAACTTCCGCCCCCCCTGCAACCTCTGTCCCCCTTGCAACCTCTGTCCCCCTTGCAACCTCCACCACAGCCTCAAATCCCCTCTGCAATTTCCATCCCCCCACAACCTCCACAATAGCGTGGGCGTAATTGGTAATTGTATTTGTTTAATAAGAAGAAAGCGGGATATTCCAATAACATCACCAGTGATACCAATCCAACATCCTTTGATATTTATAAAATGTTTTTGTTATTATTAGTGTCAAAATCATCAGCTGTGCGGCGCTTACATGTAGCACGGTATAGTTGGCAAGTATACAGTTGTGAACAAGTTTTATGTAAAGTCAGAAGCAAATGTAAGAAGAATTCTACGTTCGCTTCTCGGCTTTGCCTATTCCATATTATTATTAAATAAACATCACCAATGTCGAATTCAGAAAGAAGAAGAAGAAGAGGCATAGGAGATGGAAGAAGAAGAAGAAGAGGGAAAGGAGGAGGAAGAAGCAGAAGATAAACGGAAGAAAAAAAGATCCTCGCATTGTTACGTCATACTGCTCTCTGAAAGAACGTTCAGTGTTGGACAACCGAGCGAGTCATGCGGACGTTTTGTGTCGTGTCGTTACTTTTGGCGGTTGCCATCATCCTGCTCCAAGTTCTGAATACAATCTTCCTCATCGACGTAAGTTTTAACAAGACAGGAATCCATCGGAATTCCCGTTAATCCCGTTAATCCCACGAACGCGGGTTTCGTGCACCGATGCTCGTCCACGGAGCTTGGAAGTGAAAGCTCGACGTCACGAACCCAGTGTGTTCGGGTTCCGATTTGATTTCTCCACAGAATATTCATCGCTCTTTTGAAGCTTTCAGGTGGAAACCCGCTGGAGGGTCGGGGGGTCATCCATGGCTCCTCGTCGACCACTCCACCAACGTGGATGGGTGCTGCCGGGCTTGAACGAGTTTCGCCGTAATTACGTAGTATTCTCGCCTGACGTCATTACGTGGATGTTTACGTTGAGAAGCTCCAGCTGGTCTGAAGCATCAACTGAAACCAAATTCCGTTTGTGCAGCTCATGGTGGAGAGAACGTGTCGTGTTGTTGTTGTCCCATTGACCGGTTCCCTCACCCTGTGTGGTGAAATCGCCGAGTGAAGAATAATTATTTAACGATGAACCTCATTTAACGATGTTCCTCATTTAACGATGCACCTCATTTAATGATGTTCCTCATTTAACGATGCACCTCATTTAATGATGTTCCTCATTTAACGATGAACCTCATTTAACGATGTGCCTCATTTAACGATGAACCTCATTTAACGATGTACCTCATTTAATGATGTACCTGATTTAACGATGCGCCTCATTTAATGATGTACCTCATTTAACGATGCGCCTCATTTAATGATGTACCTGATTTAACGATGCCCCTCATTTAATGATGTTCCTCATTTAACGATGAACCTGATTTAACGATGTACCTCATTTAATGATGTACCTGATTTAACGATGCCCCTCATTTAATGATGTACCTCATTTAATGATGTACCTGATTTAACGATGTACCTGATTGAATGATGTACCTCATTTAATGATGTTCCTGATTTAACGACGTACCTCATTTCACGATGTACCTGATTTAACGATGTACCTCATTTAATGATGTACCTGATTTAACAATGTACCTCATTTAATGATGTACCTGATTTAACGATGTACCTCATTTAATGATGTACCTGATTTAACAAAGTACCTCATTTAATGATGTACCTGATTTAACGATGTACCTCATTTAATGATGCACCTGATTTAACGATGTTTCTCATTTAATGATGTACCTGATTTATCGATGTACCTCATTTAATGATGCACCTGATTTAACGATGTACCTCATTTAATGATGTACCTGATTTATCGATGTACCTGATTTAACGAAGTACCTCATTTAATGATGCACCTGATTTAACGATGTACCTCATTTAATGATGTACCTGATTTATCGATGTACCTCATTTAATGATGTACCTGATTTAACGAAGTACCTCATTTAATGATGCACCTGATTTAAGGATGTACCTCATTTAACGATGTACCTGATTGAATGATGTACCTCATTTAATGATGTTCCTGATTTAACGACGTACCTCATTTCACGATGTACCTGATTTAACGATGTACCTCATTTAATGATGTACCTGATTTAACGATGTACCTCATTTAATGATGTACCTGATTTAACGATGTACCTCATTTAATGATGTACCTGATTTAACGATGTACCTCATTTAATGATGTACCTGATTTAACAAAGTACCTCATTTAATGATGTACCTGATTTAACGATGTACCTCATTTAATGATGCACCTGATTTAACGATGTTTCTCATTTAATGATGTACCTGATTTATCGATGTACCTCATTTAATGATGCACCTGATTTAACGATGTACCTGATTTAACGATGTACCTGATTTAATGATGTACCTGATTCAATGATGTACCTCATTTAATGACGTACCTGATTTAATGATTTACCTGATTTAATGATGTACCTGATTTAACGATGTACCCGATTTAATGATGTACCTGATTTAATGATGTACCTCATTTAATGATGTACCTCATTTCGTGATGTACCTGATTTTGTAATGTACCTCATTTAATGACGTATCCATTTAATGATGAACCTGATTTAATGATGTACCTGATTTATTGATTTACCTCATTTAACGATGTACCTGATTTAATGATGCACCTGATTTAATGATGTATATGTGTTTGACTTGCAGGACTTCCAAAGTGTTTTTTGTAATGTTTGGAAGGCTGTCTCCACGTTTCTTCATTATCAGGTAACATGGAATGAATCCAATAACACATTCACACATGGTGCACACCTCCACACCTACCTATCTGGTACCTACTGTACCAACCGAGTTAAATGATGGGGAATCACATTGATAGTTTCTCCATTTTCACCCTGCTGCTCTGGCAAAGTCGTAGATGTCAATTCCTCACAGCGTTACCTCAACCTCATTACATTCACCCCTTCAACCTCTCTATAAATAAAATTCTGCACAATAGCAGGAAGTTCGAAAATGTTTCGTTCGAAGTTTAGTATCGTCAAGGTAAACATCAATTTACTCGAAGGTGAGCAAGTTGTTGTTTTAATACTTATAGAAGTTGAAATTTATTTATTTTTCTTCGTCTGTATCGAATCTGGTGATAAGTGAATGACTCGTACATATGTTTTTAATGATCCACAAAGTGAAAGGTTGCAGCCGGTCATGAAAAAAAATCACATCCGGTAATGGCACGTCTGATGAACACACCATATTAGGTGGTACAATCTGTCTTCTCAAAACACCATAACAATCACTTTTTTTCATAAATATGCCGTGAGAATGGAAGTTTAGAAAGTTTAAATGTTATTCATTGATGTTTTATTAAAATGATGCATTTATGACGTGGATTGATGAGGGAGAAAGGGTCAGAAGGTACTTTCCAATAGTACGTAAATAATAGACACAAAAAGCATCACACACACACACACACACACACACACACACACACACACACACACACACACACACACACACACACACACACACACACACACACACACACCTCATCCATTTACAGCAGATTGTAATCTTGTTTGCGACATCATTTGAATCGGAAGTTCATCTTTTAATTGATGAAACAACAATATTCCATGTTGTTTCAATGGCTTACTTTTTGGCAAGTCAGATAAAGGCTTAAAAACGTGCCACTGACTGTGTCACGACTTTTATAAGGACTATCACTTTTAAAGTGATGTAAGGTTTTATGAGGTGGGACTTAAGAGCTTCATTTTGAGTCCCACATTATGGGTTCAGATGTTATGAAAAATCCCATTTGTACTGAAAGAATTTATGGTTTTCAAGCTCTTACATCATCACATACTAATTATACATCATTTAATTAGTCGAGATGGGCTTTCTTCCTTCAGTACAACATCTGTGAACAAAGTTTTGGATCCGAGATGCTTTTCTTTTTGATATCATACAGTTGATTTATGAATTAATGTAATTAATATCACAAATTAATATGTTAATTGCATGATTGTGAAGTTCACAAAAAAGTACATTTAATTGGCTTTGTTCACTGAAATTTATATTTAAAAATGTTCGGTGTTACGGAAGTTATTACACTTGCCGAAGGAGAGGGTATTGCATTTAGGTTTGTTTGTTTGTTTGTCCGCACAGAACTTTCGTGTTTTTCTCCGCAACCGCTTGTTGGATTGAGATGAAATTTTCATCATTGGTGCAAGTACTCATGAAGAATGTTTTAATGATGATTATGATGTCATAGGTCACGTAGTGTGGCAGCCATGTTGGAAAAACAGGAAAAAAATTGGACCTCCCTATGTCAACCTGCGCCAAGGAAAAAATTGAAACTTATCACGTGGCAAGTGCTCCTCATGGGGAATAAGCGTGATTTTTTTTTAAATGACATCATAGGTGCTGTCGTCACGACATCACAATTATATATGCAGAATGCTACATTCGATCCGTATGAAAATTTTTGAGGGTCATCTCGGGATAAAATGATCCACAAAAAAAAAAATTCATGACGTCATCAGTCACATGATTTGGCAGCCATATTGTTGAAAGAATTAAAAAAAAAATCTTCTCTGGAGTGACGAAACAGATTGAAGCGAAACTTTACAGGTTTGACCGCCTATCCATGAGGAACAAAAGGTTCACACATATGATGTCAGAGGTCACATGGTTTGGCAGCCTTATTGAATTTACCCTAAAACTGGTATCTCCCACGATTAGTCTGAGTCTTTGGGTCTCTCACTCTCTCAAGATAGGCAGGTTGGTGGTCTTTCTGTCTTCCACCATCTCCTCTCTGGCTTCACCACCCTTGCTCTGTCTGACATCTGTCCCACCCAAATTTCCCCACGGAGCTCAAGGTCTGCCAACAACCCCCTTCTGGTAAAACTACCAAAATCAAGAATCATTGCTCACCTTTGTTCTTTCATTCCTCTTTTTTCTTGCCTTTGGACAAACTCCCACACACTCTTCAATCCCACTCTTCCTTCCAGGTCTTCAAAACAGCTCTACATCACCATCTATTATCTTCCCCCTGCCAAAACCATGATCTTTTCTATCTCCGTTAATCCACCCCAAACACACCTTCTTCAAATTCTCTGCTTTCCTTCCTGAAAGTCCCTGTAGTGTCCATCTTGTTTACCCCGTGTACTCCACCCCATCCCACTCCCTTCCACAAATCTCACGTCTATTTCCCACTGCTTTCTGCTTCACTCTCATATGCCTGGTGTTGGCTTTCTGGTTAGGGTGGTTGGCTTTGGATCCTATGGTCCCGAGTTCAAATCCCGCTCAGCTGTTGAAATAATACCAGGTGGGGTTAACTTGGCCTGTCATCCTTCCGAGCTCGGCAAAATTATTGCCAGCATGCTGGTTTTCTGTGTCGGAGGGGAGACCCGTCCAGGATTGTGCCCAATCGCCATGGAGACTGCTTCAGCAGCACCAATGCTCTGCACAGAGAATGGTCCCAATCTGCTCCTTCTCTCCCATCCCGTCTGTCTGCTGCTCCTCCTGCTCCTCAGATACAAATATCTGTGTGTTAGCCCTCATATGAGCCTTCATTTTGTGTATATATTTAAAAAAAAACAATACACCTATAAAAAATCTTCATCTCCAGAACGACTGTGCAGATCGAGGGGAAACTTCACACAAATGTTTCCCAAGGCATGTGTGTACACGTTTGTTAAGGAATAGTTTATTGGTCACATTTGTTTGGCAGCCATATTGGACTGAAGAAAAATATTTATTAAACCAATGTCACCCGCAGGGTGACCCGTATCTTGCCAAAAGGTGACCACGTGTGACTTCTTTAAGGTCACACTGAGGTAAACAGAGCTGCTATCCACCAGGAGCGACTCCTTGAGGAATATCTGCCTACGAGATTCCGATGAGAATCGTTCTACAGAGTAACCATGAAAAATATGTGTTTGCCTCATAACGTCACCAAATGACGTCATAATCTCTCAAGCTTGACATATCTAGAAAGCACTCATCGAGGTGTTCAATTTGAGGTACTACACGATATGGTTCCTAAAACTTGAAAATTTGACCTTGGGGTCAAATATGTTTGACCTCAGGCACTAACCATGAAGGTCAAGGCCAATCGCCACCAAAAATTAATCAGCTGAGTGCCAGACCATATACTACATTCCCATAAAGTTTGGAGACGATTAGATTAAAATTACTCAAAAAATAAGGGTTTTGTCGACTCCCCTGATTTGCGACAAAGTGACCTTGACCTTCAAAATTTTATGCGCTGAAAGGGACCTCTATAGGCCTCTGATATGTGAAGTTACAAAAATTTCCAATGATAACTGTGCTCTGCAGAGTGATTTATACGTGATTACAGACAAAAAAAAAAAAAACATATGAAGGTCAAGGCCATTCGCCACCAAAAATTAATCAGCTGAGCGCCAGACCATGAACTATATTCCCATGAAGTTTGAAGACGATCCGATTAAAATTACTAAAAAAAATAAGGGTTTCGTCGACTCCCCTGATTTGCGACAAAGTGACATTGACCTTTGACCTTGACCTTCAAAATTTTGTGCACTGAAAGGGACCTCTATAGGCCTCTGATATGTGAAGTTACAAAAATTTCCAATGATAATTGTGCTCTGCAGAATTTTTTATACGTGATTACAGACAAACAAACAACAAAAAAAAAAACATAAAAGCTGACTAACATATATTGCAAAAACTTCGTTTTGGCAAGATAATAATGTTTTCTCTTGAATCGTTAAATCAATTGACGTGAAAATTCAAATTTATGATCCAGTGGCGATGGGGAATAAATGTTTAAATTTCAACTTCATCGGACGTATCGTCTCGCAACCGGTTATTTAATTTTTTGATATGGGTTCTTTTTATTTTATTTTATTTTATTAATTTTTTTTAAATAAGGCTCACTTGGCTGTGCCTGGCTGGGTTGGAGGGTAGAGAAGTAGCAGCTGAAATGTGAATCCTATCCAGGTTCCTCCTGATTTCATTTTTGCTTTTTACTTGTTTGGGTTCCTTCTGATTATTCCAATGCAGGACTGTACCAATTTGGGCATCCATTTGATTTGAATTGAATTTATTTTAATCCCATTCTAAATTCAATTGAATAATATAAAATATGTCATGGGTCAGGGTCAGGTGTCCGATCAAAGCAGGGTTGTATCAAAGCATGATGTCTTGGTACCCGGTCATCACTGCCAGCGGTTATATATTGGCAGTTATAATTGTCTCTTAATAATTATGTAACACCAGTACACAAATGCCACCCAAAATACACCACACAAAAGCAGTCCTGGTGAGGTTCTGCAATCTCTGATTGCTCTTTTTCTTCTTGCAGTTTGAGACATTAAACACCTGAATTTGGGTCACAAGCCTTCACATCCAACTCCATGTGAAACAAAGGCCCCCAAAAAATCGACCATTTTCACAGTTTTACAATACTAATACCTTCCTTAATATTAACCCTAGAACAAGGATTTATATATTGTTATGGATTTGGAAGCCTTTCGCACACAAATAGCCAGGACCCCCAATAGTTCAGATATTTCGTAAAGTAAATGTGGATAGTTAGAACCCCTCCCTATGTCTAATGGGTTACTTTGAATGTGTGTGCTGCGAGTTGCTTTATAGTCAGGTCTTTTTACATCTACATTACAACAACACTGTCACCTCACTCCACCGACGCCATTATCCACGTGTTTTCGGCTGAAGAGGTAGGCGGAGCTTCCATCGCCTCAGATCGGGACTTCGCTCCAAAAAAAAGGGATGGAATGTTTCCTCTGGCCAATGGGCGGAGAGCGAGCATCGCTGACGCACTCCAGCCAATGGGAAGCCAGAACGCCCGAAAGAGCAACAATGTCTCTTCGGGGGGGCGGGCCACCGAGACCCCCCGACACGCCCCCCCCCCCGTCCAATGAGGGGCGATTTACCTCAAGGGAAAATCCCTCCACCCGGCTGGAGGGAATGAATAATTGTCGGTGCGATCGGTCTGTCGTCGTCTTGTTCCCCGGTCGTCGTTTTTGATGCGCTCGCCTCGTCCTGGTGCCTGACTGAATCGCGCTGTCAGGAGCTCTTCGTCCCTGGTTCTTGGTGCGTAGTCAAAGGTGTGGGTTCAAGTCCCACCAAGGTGGTTCGTGCTGGTAGCTGGAGCGGCCGATTTCCTCTCCACGGACCCCCGAGTCCCTCAAGACCAGGTCGGCCAAGCCGTGCGAACGTAGCCAGGTACCCGGCCGAACTCTGTCCCCACAGCTGAACTATCCTCCTCGGCTGGAGGGCCGAATAAAGACCCGGTGGGGTCCATTTGTTTTGTGTGTGTGTGTGTGTGTGTGTGTGTGTGTGTGTGTGTGTGTGTGTGTGTGTGTGTGTGTGTGTGTGTGTGTGTGTGTGTGTGTGTGTGTGTGTGTGTGTGTGCCCAGTCTGTAAGTAGAATCGTATAAGTGCTTTTGCCATCATTGTACATTGCATCCTAGTCGTGAAAACTCTGCTCTGTGTCTCCCTCCCTATTGTAAATAAATAAGTGTTAAATGTTCCAGCTCGTTGCCTGTCATTTCTATCATTGACCCAGCATGCTGCGGGCTTGAGAAATAGGGAGGCCGTTTGTGCCGTAAATTGTACATTTGGACTGACGGGCTTTGGTAATTTCACTTGGTTACACCGGACCGAGGTCGGTAAAACGACCCGGTTCGACAGAGTCCGTCGAGGGTGTGGCTTCGCCAGTAATTCCAATCGCGTAGTTACTTCGGTATTTTGGCGAAAGACGAATAACCCTACGCTACGTGGTTGAAATATTGGCGTCCACGGTCCACTAAGCCAAGGGACCAGGCCCGTCGCTAGGGGGGGGGTGGGCATTTGGGTGCAATGCCCCCCCATGGCGCATCTGGTGCCCCCACTTGTACGCCACCCATTTATGCCCTGTTGCACCCTGTGAACAACTTAGTGTTTAAGGACGAGCGCCCACTGTGAACTTGCTGTTTAAGAGTTCACCTGTGTGAACCAAAACCCTTATTCCAGATGTTCAACATGGTGAATAATTAGGCCTTCTTGGATAAACTGTTCTTTAATAATATCCTTCTTCGAATAACAGTCAAGAGATAAGTGTGCGCTTCCCAGCGCACCTCCAAAAGCAATTGGCAAGACAATACAGTCCAAGACCACAAGATAAAAGATAATAACGCAAGCACCAACACCAGCAGCCAAGACCTCATGTCGAATGTCGATGTTGTGGGTGGTTATATATATATATATATATATATATATATATATATATATATATATATATATATATATATATATATATATATATATATATATATATATGTATATATATATATATATGTATATATATATATATATATATATATATATATATATATATATATATATATATATATATAATATATATATATATATCATGGATCATTTCGTTTTAAGGAATAGCCAATCAGCGCATTCGATATGGAGACCCTATTGAGCAGGTTAGCTGATTGGTTGTAAGTTAGGTATAAATGTAATATAGTCATTATATGATAATATGATTTAGGAAAAGACATAAATTTACATAATTAAAGATGAAGTGGACGTGCACCACGTGACCTTCACAACCCGTCAACCCTCCATCTTACAAAAGTAATTTTATAATAAAAATTTAAAATGTGTGTTTGCAATCGTGCATACATTTGAAATTATGCAGATAAAACCTGTTTTTGATGGATGCATCATTTAATAAATAAAACCGTCAACCGTCAAATGTCGCGAGATTAGTAACACAAGTCACGAGGGACGAATCACAGACCGCGAGCTTGCAGCAGGAGAAAAAGACGTGGATGATGGATATACGAAAATGGCTCAGAAAAGGGAAAAATGCAACCGACGAAAATAAAGAAGATGATGAAAGACATGTTGGAGGAGGAGGAGGAGGAGGAGGAGGAGGAGACGATCATGTCGATGAAATACCGACAGAAGCTGGCCAACCTGGCCAAGCCAGCAATGTCAGCCCTGCGGCTGGAGCCCCAGTGCAGGCAGCCGAGTTGCCACGCTCGGCGGCGGCCTCGGGATCAGTTGTGACTGTCAAGCCGCTTCCCGATGATCTTGGAAGTGAGAGACCGAATCAAGTTGTTCTACAGCGGTACCCTGGCCATCTGTTTCAGAACAAGAGTCGCTCGTTTGTGTCCTCGTGGTACCAGACTAATGAATGGCTGGAATACAGTGTGCAGACAGATGCAGCATTCTGCTATCCATGTAGGAAGTTAACACCACACGTGGCCCAGTGGACTCTACTTTCACAGTGCGAGGCTACCGGAATTGGAAACATGCCATTGAGAAAGGCAGGGGGTTTTCACAAACACGCAACTTCAAAGGAACATTGAACTTGTGTTTTGAGGTGGAAGGAGAATGAGAGGTGCATCAATTGTGGTAAGGAAATTTCCACACTCCTCAATGCTGAACAACTAAATAGAAACTGGTACTATGTGTCTGCTCTTATAGATGTTGTGGGATTTCTCGCCGAAAATCAGATACCTTTTAGAGTGAGCCTTGATAATTTTGAAGATATGTCAGACGGGCACAGTGGGCTCTTCCTCTCGCTTTTAAACTACACACTCAAAAAAGACATCGAGCTAGCCGAAATAATAAAGCATATCCCACGAAACGCAAGCCATACTAGGCCGAAAATGCAGAATGAACTGATCTGCACATTAAGTAATGTTGTGACGGATGCCATCGTGGAAGAAGTAGGCACATCGTGGTTTACCATCAAGGTGGATGGGACGAGGGACCCCACTGAATATGAGAACATATCAATCATCATTCGCTTTGTATCGGCATCAAATGAAGCAACAGAGCGTCTACTCACAATAGCTACAGCCGACGCTGGAGATGCAAAAACATTGACAAACCTAATAATTGCAGAGCTGACAAAAACAGGACTTGACACATCAAATATATTAAGTCAGGTGTACGACGGGGCTTCGGTAATGGCTTGAAGCACGGTGGGGTGCAAAAGTTGTTGCAAGAGATATTAGAAAGAGAAATCCCCTATGTGCACTGCTTAAATCACCAACTCCATCTGGTAGTTATCCACGCACTGGCAGCAGAGAAAGCTGTCACTGATTTCCATGAGGTTTGTTGTTGCCTGTACAAATTCTTCAGAAAACCCACTGTTGCTGCACAGTATAAAGGTGAGCGGTTAAAACGACTTCTTGATCAAAGGTGGACGGGACATTTAGCCACCGTGTCTGTGATCATAGGATCTTTTAAGGATATCACATCCTTACTGTCGGAGATTGATGCAGAGCGCGCCTGCAGTGCAGTGATGAGGATGGAGGCAATTGGGCTTTTGCGGGAAGTCTCTGGGCCTGCCTTCATGTTCATTGCTATCTTTGTACAAAAACTGCTGATGTTGTTAGATGGCCCTAACAGACTCTTGCAGGCAGAGGACATGGACTTGCTAACGGGGTTGGAACTGGTGGCGAGTGCTACAGAGTGCGTGAAGAAACTCCGCTCTGAGGATGAGTTCACTGATCTGTGGAACAAGGCCAACGATGCTCGCACTTCTACACCTGCACCACCAAAACGGAGATGCACAATGCATAAGAACTTGGAACAGTTTGTAGTTTTGGAGACTACAGGACAAAACAACGACAATGACAAGACGGAACTGCAGAGGGTTTTTTTTTTACAGCGCAATTGACACTGTGCTTGGCGAGATCGCTCGGCGCTTCAGTGAGCGCAACACACAACTCGCCCGTTCACTCGCTGCCTTGAATCCCGAAAATGGCACGTTTTTGGATCCCCACTTGCTCCAGTACATCATGACATTAACAAAGTCAACCATCAGTGAAACAGAGTGTGTGGTTGCAAAGCAGTTTATTCTCTCACAGACAGAAAAGCAGCCAAACGAGAGATGGACAACACAAAAACTCCTCTCAACATACCACAAAACGCTGGAAGCCATGCCAAGTGTAGTGACTGCTATGAGAATCGGACTAACATTTGGTACGTCCACTGCCATGTGTGAAAACTCATTCTCAACATTGAGGAATGTCTTCACTGACCATCGACGGTCCATGCGCCATGCACGCAAGGCACAACTGATACAGCTGGCCTTCGAGAGAGACCTCACATGTAAATGCCTGAATGAATGGAAGGAGAAGGTCCTCAGAAGATTCCACACCGAGACACGTCGCCTGCAGCTCTTCTGACAGCGAGTACAGTGGTATAAAAACTATACGAGGAGTTCAGATTGTGTGTATGACTGCTGGTGATTCGTGTGTGGTTGTGGTTACAGTGTGGTTGTGGTCAGCACCCGCCGTGGTCGGCTGCTTTGTACTTCTGATGTTTCAGTTAAATGTTGTGTTTGGTGCTTTGCATATCCCATATCTAGTGCTTTGTGGATAACCTTACCTCTGTGTAATTGACTGTTTTAAATGCGGACCTTGTGGTATCTTCAGGCTGGGCGTATTTGCTGTTGATAGTTTAATGTGATGATCACAGGTCATAGCCTACTGTATCTTATTTCAAAGTGCACTGATTCTGGTGCCAACCTCCCCTGTTTAGTCATTGTATCTCTGGTATATTAATTTTCTAATGCCAATTCTTGACAACACCTTGTATAAGTGCACCTGAATTGGTGCCAATTGTCTAATCATTGAATATCTGCATTGTGAATGTGCCAG
>NC_140967.1:54526016-54588516 GCF_056783735.1 Eptatretus burgeri
CAGCTGTGCCGGATCACAGACTGTGCTGTGAATACCCAAGATATGTTAAATGTAAAAGGTCATGACCTCTTGGTAGGTCTTCAACCTACAGTGGATGGAGAAGCAGATGTCCAGATTTGAGAGGCCAGCAAGGAATCCAAAATTATGGTCAGAGCTTTGGCTACATGGAAAGAAGAAAGACCTGACATTGGCAGCAATAATAGATTCCATGCCTTTGTTCGTAATTGTAAGTAAAAATACTTGCTTGTAATTGAGAGGATATGTTTTGCATCCACCTTATGAATGGGAGTCTTCTTCTTCTTCTTTTGTATGCAGCAAAAGATGATGGGGTAGCATCATTGGATGAGGGCATGGCAGTGTTGCTGATGTAATGCCCTTTCCTGGTTAGGGCAGGAATTTGGAATTTGTACATGGTGTCGGAGATTTGTGAAGGAACCGTGGAATTATAGAATCTTTAATGTCCACCACTTAATGTTGGCAGAAGGGACACCCGTTCAATGTCCATCCGAGGGACAGCACACATGTTGATAAATTATCCTGCCTGTGAAGCACCAGGATAACAGTTTGTAGCTGGGTTGGGATTCAAACCCAGGCAAAACAGCTTAGAGGCATGTGTCCATACCATCTCACAGCAAAGACTCAATCATGAGCCCCAAGGAGCTTTCAAAAGACCTCATGGATAAAGTTCTGGAAAGGCACAGATCAGGGAATTGGTATAAAAATATTTCAAAGGCCTTAAATATCCCTTGGAGCTCAGTCAAGATGATCATTAAGAAGTGGAAGATGTGTGGTACTACGAAGACCCTGCCTAAATCAGACCATCCCTCCAAACCTGGATGACCAAGTGTGGAAGAGACAGATTAGAGAGGCCACCAAGAGGCCAGTGGCAACTTTGAAAGAGCTGCAGTCCTTTGTTGCAAAGACTGGTCATTGTGTGTACGTGACAACAATATCCCTAGCATTGCACAAGTCTGGCCTGTACGGTAGGGTGGCAAGAAGGAAGCCATTACTCAAAAAATGGCCACCTTGAGTCCCATTTGAAGTATGCAAAAACAACCACTCTGGAGATTCTGAAGCCATGTGTCAAAAAGTTTTGTTGTTAAACAAAACCAAGATCAAACTATTTGACCTAAATGCAAAACGTTATGTTTGGCGCAAACCTGACACAACACATCACCCAAAGAACGCCATCCGTTCTGTGAAGCATGGAGGTGGCATCATCATGTTATGGGGATGTTTCTCATCAGCAGGGATTGGGGCACCTCTTCGGATTGGGAAAATGAATGAAACAAAATACAGAAAAATCCTCGAGGAAAACCTGCTGCTCTCTGCAAGAAAGCTGAAATTGGGACAGAAGTTCACCTTTCAGCATGACGCCCCGAAGCACAGAGCCAAAGCTACACTGGAGTGACTTAGGAACAAAAAGATAAATGTTCTTGAGTGGCCCAGTCAGAGCTCCGACCTAAATCCTATCAAAAATCTGTGGCATGACTTGAAGATTGCTGTTCATCAACGTTCATCACACAACTTAATTGAGCTTGAACAGTTTTGTCCATAATTGGCAAATATTGACCAATCAATGTGTGCCAAGTTGGTTGAGCCCTATCCCAACAGACTCACACCTGTAATTGCTGTCAAAGGTGCTTCCACAAAGTATTCACTCAAGGGGGGGGGGGGGTTGATTCATCCAACCGAGATATTCTAGTTTTGTATTTTTAATCAATTTTCCGAAATTTATAGAATCAGTTTTTCACTTGGAAGTTGTGGGGTACGGTGTGCAAATATAGGTGGAAAAAGCCTGATTTAATACAATGTAATTCCAGAGTGGGTACAGGGAAGTGTTTGAGGCACCCACAAAAAACATAGACCGAGCAATGCCACCCCTGCTCGTGCCATATAAAAGTACTGCAATGTTGTGATTTCTATTTTCTTTGTTTTTCTTTTTCTTTTCAGGAACAAAGCTCATGGATGAATGAGTATTGCAATCCTGATTGGAGAACAATGCTATATCAAAGTGAGTAATTTTTTATGTTTGTATTAATTTGCTTTATTCTGTCATCCGTCAGTTATTAAGTTGCAGACACTTCACAGCAGTTACAACAGATGTGAAATAGGAC
This sequence comes from Eptatretus burgeri, assembly GCF_056783735.1. Taxonomy (NCBI): domain Eukaryota; kingdom Metazoa; phylum Chordata; class Myxini; order Myxiniformes; family Myxinidae; genus Eptatretus; species Eptatretus burgeri. The sequence goes on from NC_140967.1 coordinate 54,528,134, forward strand.
ATGCTAATTACCTTCGCATTCTGCAAAAGGTTATGTTTTGGTCGGCGTGTATTTATTTATTCATTTATTTATTTGTAATCTTGTGATTCGTTTTACTCAAAAGTATTAAACCGAATTCCATGAAATTTGGTGGGATGATTGGTTATTAGCCAGGAAGCATTCAATTAGATTTTGGGATCGTTCGGGTCAAAGGTCAAGGTCAAGGTCACGAAAAGGTCAAAATCGTCTTTTTACGATAACACGGTCAATTTTTATTAAATTTGCATGCAAATAACGCCAAAATGTTCAGAATTCAACGCCTCATCTTGTGATATGCAATATGACACAATGACGCCCATACTCTTGTAACCGGTTAGGGGTCAAAGGTCAGGGGGGTCACGACCTTGAAAAATATGCGGTTTTTGTCATAACGCGGTCAATTCTTGTCCGCTTTACATGAACCCAGCACCAAAATGTTCAGAATTTAATGCCCAATCTTGTGACACAATGACGTCATAACACATAACACCGGTTGGGGTAAAATGTCGGGGGGGGGGTCATGCCCTTGAAAAATATGCGGTTTTCGGCATAACTCAGTCAATTCTTATTCGATTTGCATGAAACCAGCATAAAACGAGATTACTTCTCTTGTTGAAACGTTGTATTCACCGAGCTTGCGAGTGAAGACTCGCCAAAACGACGTGAGTTGATTGTTGTTTAGTCCGTAGCCCCCGAAAGTCGGGGGGGGGCATGACATTATAGATATGTGGTTTGTGTCATAAGACCATTCATATGAAACCAGTTCCCCACACTCATACCAAGAACAAAAAAAGTAGTGGCGGCGAAGGTATGCGCTCTATGAGTGCCCGTTCTAGTTGTTTCATATGCTATAATGCTGCAAGTCAATCATTTTCAAGATATGTCGTCCAAAAATGTTTTTTACTGTGTAATTGACACATTAAAAAAAACTTGACTTATGCCAATGTGAAAGGGTTGGCAGAATGGACTAGAAGTATGCACACTTGCCTCGGAGCAGTCTTGCCTGGGTTAAATCTTGGCCCAGCTACAAACTGTCTTGCAAGCAGGGTGAGGCATCAATGTGTGTGCTGTCCCTTGGTTGAATTTTAAACTGGGCATCCTGTCTGCCTGGACAAGTTGATGGATGTTAAAGATCCCATTGTTTTTTTTTGCCAAGAGTAGGCAAGCTTTCACCAGCACCCTGAATAAATGACAAATTCCTGCCCAAACATACAGGAGGCATAACGTCAGCAGCACAGCTGTGCCCTCAACGTTTGATGAGACTCTCAAACTTGTGCTGCATGTGAAAGAAGACAAAAATGTAGACACTGTTATAAAATATATTTTTAAGTAACACTTGTTGTGCTTTTAAAGTATGAACAGTAACAGCCATGTAATTTAAACAATAACGTAATGTGCACTGGCACAGTTCCTGCAAATGTTGCCCTTGAGATGCCTGTATTTACCCAAAGATGGCACAAACATGCACAGTCAAGGAGTTGTGAAGATTCTTTGTTTGGACTATGAATACAAATGTTATCTTTTATTCAAATGATGTATTTGTGTATTAAGAGGAAATTACAACAGATTTTCACCAAACATGTGAATTGTGATTTAACCCCCCACCCCACCCCACCCCCACCCCTACAAAGTAGTAACCCAAATCTCACTTCAGTCTTTTGTGTCATTTACAGAAATTTGCTCGATAAACCACATTTCAGGCCTGTTTTTCAATTGCCCTGCAAAAACAAAGAGAACTGATAACTTGCTCTTTGCCTCCTTCATTGTCTTGGCAGTGTGTTCCGCCATTTCCTGCATAATTCAGGTATCGTTTTGACATCTTCCTGGAAACGATTTCACAATTCAGACAAATGGTTCTTTGCTAAACTTTTGTTCAAAACTTACGTGGAGTAAGAAATCGGCTTCATCAAGGCTCCTTGATCTTTAAGTTTTGTTTCTGTTCTTTGTGTTGCAGGTAATTGTTGCTTTGAATGAATTTCTTCAAAACAAGAGATCTATTTACAAGCATGCGCAATTAAAGAATTATATATACCAGAAACAGCTTGAAGAGTTCCAGAAAAATCGGAAACTCAAGTTCCAGAAAGAATCGCAGCAGTTTAATGAGGCTCCTCAAAGAAAGAATTGCGCCTGGTGCAGACAATTTAAAAGGACAATGGAATACGTGCATAAATCACGTCCAACCAGAATTGTTCGACACCACCCACTGCATTTGAGGGAATCAACATTTGAGCCCCGCCAACCATCATCACGAGCATTGTCCAATGAATTAAAGAAAGGAAGGGGACCTCAGAAATGGTTTGACACTAAGTATAAGCAAGTGTCCCCTGCATCATCAAGTGGATCATCACATTGCTCCTGGAAAGGCAGTTATGTGTCATCAATGAAGGAAGAGCCGAAGGAGAAATCTAAAGTTCTGCCAAATAAATTTCAAGACGAATCAAAGAAAGAAAAAGCTCTCGCACCAGGAAAGACACCTCACAAAAAGTAAAACATTGAGTGTGGTGGTCGTATGGCAGCTTAGCTGCCGGGGTAGCTATCATTTCTTGAAGCGCGACTGTGTCGCTGATGCAGTGCCCCTCTACCAGTACACACACTGGAACTGGTACTTATTTCGCCGACCTCGGAAGGATGACAGGCTGAGTCAACCCCCTGGTGTATTAATTCAGCAGCCGACGGGGCTTGAACTCAGGACCCGAGGATCCCAAGCCACCACCCTAACCACTGAGCCAACACCAGGCTAAACATTGAGTGGAAGCGAGTGTCACCTGCTTCATCAATTGGATCGGCACATTACCCTTCACAAGGCAAAGGTTACCTGTCGTCAGTGAAGAAAGAGCCAAAGAAGGAGAAATCTAAAGCTCAGCTGAACAATTTTAAAAAAGATCTGGGGCACCAGAGACAAGTGCAGCTTCCTTGTGAAGCTCAACCAAAAATGATTCAGAATTTGTCTGGCAAATCATGTGGGATGAGATTTGGAACTTTTCCAAATTGGCATGTGCCAGGTCAGGTATGGGAGCATGTGCCAGAACAGCACGTCGCTGCGTCCACTTTCCACCGGTACTCCAGGGACCTCCATCTGGCCAGATGCCAGGCCCATCCCCATCTCCTTGAGATGCCGGTCAACCTGCTGCAACCATGAGGCACGTGGTCGGCCCATTGGCCTCCTCCACTCATGAGACTCCTTCGCTGAGAGAATTTGGTGAGCAGGATCAGCATCACGAAAACGAGCCACATGTCCATGCAGCTGCAACTGACGCTCACGGACCATGCAGGTAACAAATCTCATCCGAGTCTCTCTCAGCAACCGCTCGTTGGACACAAAATCTGACCAGCAATAGCCAAAGATCCTCCAAAGAGACCTGGTACCAAAGGAATTAAGTGTCCATCTCAGATCCTTGGTCAGAGTCCAAGTCTTGCATCCATAGATCAAGACTCGAAGCAGCAAGGACCTGAAGACTCGGACTTTCGTCCTCCCATACAGGTGCCGGCAGCGCCACACCCCATGATCCAGCGAATCCATGACTCCCCAGGCCAGACCCAGACGTCTATTGACCTCTGTGGTCTACCTTCACTTGTGGAAACACGGGCTGCGGTGAACCGGTTGAAACGGGGTAAAGCTCCAGGGATCTGTGGCATCCATGCTGAGCTTCTAAAGGCTGGTGGAAATGCTGCACTCGTGTCGTTGCATGTAGTTTTCTGCTCTGCCTGGAACACAGGCATCATTCCAACTGATTGGAAGAGGGGCCTTGTTGTCCCTCTCTGGAAAGTGAAGGGTGATCGCCAAGACTGCAACAACTACTGAGGGGTGACGCTGCTCTCAGTGCCAGGCAAGGTCTTTGCTCGGATAATTCTTGATAGGGTTCGCCACCACCTGCATGAGCACCAGCGACCAGAGCAGTCAGGCTTTACACCAGAGGTCAATGATTGACCGTATCCTTGCTCTTCAGGTCCTTACCGAACGCAGACGAGAGTTTCCGCAGGGGCTGCTTGCAACCTGTGTTGATCTCTGTAAAGCGTTCGATTCAGTGAATCGGGATGCCCTCTGGAGGATTCTTGGTCTTCGTGAGATGCCACCAAAACTGATCGATCTGATGTCTGAACTATACTCTGGAACTGAGAGTGCTGTGAAATGTGGTGGTACCATCTCTAACTTATTTCCAGTTGTTGGTGGAGTTCGCCAGGGGTGTGCACTGGCCCCCACACTTTTCAGCACTTGTATGGACTGGATTATAGGGAGGATGTTGGAGAGATCAAGCTGCGGTGCATTGTTTGGGAATATCAAGATCTCGGAACTTGACTTCGCAGATGATGCAGTCATCTTTGCGGAGACTTTAGATATCCTTTTGGGGGCCCTCTAGGTGCTGAACGAGGAGTCGGAGCCGCTGGGATTATGGGTTTCTTGGGTTAAAACTAAGATCCAGGCTTTCAATGACATATTTGATGCTGCTGTCCTGTCTGTGTCTGTTTGTGGTGAGGATGTTGAGGTCGTGGAGAGATTCACTTACCTTGGCAGTGATATTCATGTCTCTGCTGGCTGTGAGTAGTTGTTGCAGTCTTGGCGATCACCCTTCCCTTTCCAGAGAGGGACAACAAGACCCCTCTTCCAATCAGTTGGAATGATTCCTGTGTTCCAGGCAGAGCAGAAAACTGCATGCAACGACACGAGTGCAGCATTTCTACCAGCCTTGAGAACTTCAGCATGGATGCTACAGATCCCTGGAGCTTTACCCTGTTTCAACCGGTTCACCGCAGCCCGTGTTTCCACAAGCAAAGGTGGACCACAGTTGATTGGAGGGTCAGCAACAGGGATTGTAACACCCTTGATGTCCAACTCGACAGCTGGTGGATCAGCCTGGTACAACCGCTCAAAGTAACCAGCCCAGCGGGCCTTCACTTCAGACTCCTCTGTCAAGAGCCTAGCACTCTCTGCTCTAACTGCAGAGCTCCGAGGGATGGGCTTGCATGAACGCAATGCGCGAATTCCCCTGTAAGCGGGACGAGAATCACCTGTCCACAGGTGATGCTCTACCCCTCACAGATTCCTCGCACATAGGCCTCCTTGTCCACCCTCAGTGCACGTACAGTTTTACGCCTCAGCTCCCTGAACAGCTCAGCTCTGCCATTCAGCCTGGCCCTGCGACTCTGGTCAATGGTCCTGCGACTGACTGACTGGCCCTGCCACTCTGGACTCTGGTCAATGGCAGCAGAAAGAGGACAGAGAAGAAAGGCAGAAAGAGGAAAGTGAAGAAAGACAGAAAGAGGAAAGAAGGGAAAGAGAAACAGAGAGGAAAGGTAGAAAGAGGAAGACAGAAGATGGAGGAAGACAGAAGATGGAGGAAGACAGAAGATGGAGGAAGACAGAAGAAGGAAGACAGAAGAAGGAGGAAGACAGAAGAAGGAGGAAGACAGTAGATCCATGAAAATAAGATAACAAAGAAGAAAGGAAGGCGAGGCAGATACAAGAAAAAAGATACAAGAAGAAAAAAGGCAGGACAGGAAGAGAGATGTACACAAAGATGACAAAAAACAAGGAATAGCAGAAATCCAGAGCAGCAGAAACTCCGCAACATCAAGAAGCAAGACAAGAAGCAAACGCATAACAATGCCTATATTCTGCCCTCTCATACCTGAAATCTTCCAGTCATTGTGTTGTACTTCAGTCTGATGTCCATACGATCTGGTTCAGGAGGACACAGTTCAAGCCTATGAAACCCTTGTCGCACCTGTGTGAAGTGGGGCCATCGCCGTAAAATACAAAACACACAGGAAATTGCGCTTTGTGTGGAGGCGCGGCGGTGATGGTCATGTTTAACCCTCGACCAGTCAAAGATCCCCAGGGGGTTAAACACGGCAAGGTAAGCCTCGGTCTTATTTGCTACCTGCCACCTGTCTATTTCTTTTTCCTCCTGCCAACTCCCCCCCCCACCACCTTCCTCTCTCTCTCTCTCTCTCCCCCTCCTCACCATCTCTTCCCTCCCCCCATTTCTCTCTCTCCCTCTGTCCCTCTCTCACCCCATTCTCCCGCTCCCTCTCCCACCCCCCCCCAATCTCTCTACCTACTCTATTTGCATTCCCCTCACCAAAGCGTTGGGTGACATTTCCTCATACTTAATACTTCCAAGTACCTCCAGTTTTGCAGTGCATGGACATGTTAAATAGGGTGGTGTGATGTCCCTAGTCTCACTTTCATGTCCCCCATCTCTGACCATGTCAGAGGGGTGGGGGACAAAACAGACTGAGAGAGATGGAGAATTGAAGAAAATGATGAATCGTTATAAGGAAATGAAAGGAAAGAGAACATAAAGCTATTGAGTGAAAATGAGTGGGATAAGTGTATGATGTTAGCCTGGTAGCTTAGTTGGCATGGGACAGAAAGTAAGACCAGTTTGCGTGAGGGAGAAAATACAAATCCCGAGTGTGTGCCGTGTTTGAACCCGTTACATCATATCCCACCAAATCTTGGTGTTGGCTTAACAGTTAAAGTGGCTGGCTGAAGATCTTCGGGTCTTGAATTCAAGCCCCTGTTGTGCCGATCAATTAACACCAGGTGGTTTGACTCGGCCTGTCATTCTTTGGAGGTTGGCCAAATAAGTATCAGTATACTAGTAACAGTGGCACTGCATCAGGGAATAGCTGTGCTCCCAGAAATTGATGCCAGCAGTAGCCACAGACTGCATAAGGAACAACAACATAACATCCCACTCACATGACAAAAAATGCTTCCCTCACATTATTAACCCTCATTATGATTAAACAAAGAGCAACAAGTCAACATTTCATCAAATAAGCAGTCTGCAAAGTCTGCATTTACATTTTGTAAATACATGTGTTGTACCAAAAATATTCCCTCCTCAGACATCCCAGGACGAATCAAAACTCTTCCCTTCATTCCCTTGTACATCCCTTCCACCAACCGAATTTCTGCTTCCGGCACTCCCATCTATCTCAGTGTCGCCATCACCATCTCTCTCGTGACAGTGTTGTTGGCCTTCTCCAGGTCCCCAAATCCCAATACCATCTCACCTTCAACCTCCAACCACCAGCTATCTCAGCACGAACATCCCATCCGTCGCTCCCCAATCCTTTCTAATCTCCTGTTGTTCTTCTCCGATCTCCATCTCCACCTTCTCCCACCATCCATAATCCTCTCCAGCACCTTCATTACACGACTCAGAAGGGCAATGCCGCTGTACTTCCCCAGATCTTGAACATCGCCGTTTCCCTTCAATATCAGCATAATTAACCCTGTGCTCCACTCCTCTGGCATTGAACCCTCTCTTATACATACACTGCGCCTGTTTGTCCAACTTATTGCGCTGCAATTATCATCTCTCTACATAGCTCATCAATGTTTGGCACTCTTCCTTTCATCATCCTCTTCAATGCCGTCCACACTTCCTCCTCTGTGATCTCCACCAACTCCAATTTCCCCTCTCCATAACTCAGTAGTTCCAGCTCACCGTTGCTTCCTTCCCAGTTCAACAGCTCTTTGAAATACCCTTCCCACACCTTCAATATCACCCCCTCTCTGTCTTGAGCCTCTTGCCACCATCCTTAACTCCTCCTTTCATGTCCTTACCATCCTCATCCCTGTCACAAGCCAATTTATATATTATCTTCCACCTACCATCCTCTTCCATATTATTCCTCATCTTATTCACCGCTCTCCTTGCTGCTTTCTTCTTCTGCCGATACAGGTGCAGCAACCCCACATCCTTGATCTGCACTGTCCTTTTACAAAGCTCCTTCATTTCACCACCTGCCTTTGCTACTTCTTCTGCCCACCATACGTGGTTTCTATCCCTTGCTGATGCACCCTTTCCCGACGTCCTTCGCACAAAACTTCTGCAATTCCTCTAAACACCACTCCCTTCTTCTTCCACTCCTCCCCCAAACCTTCCACTTGTTCATCAAGTTGCTCATATCTCACCCTCAACCTCTCCTTGAACTCAATGCTGACATTTCCCCTGCACTTCCCCCACATAATATTCTTCCAAACCCTGCTCTTAACCTCCTTCCTTTTCTCCAACTATAACACAAATACCACAGGCTTGTGCTGGATGGTAACATGTTCTCCCGTCACTGCCTTACACTCCTTAACCCTCCACAACTGTCACTTTCTTGCCACACCCAAATCCAGTTCTGTTATATGATGTCCACTCCTATAGATAATCTTGTAGCTTTTCCACTTTTGAAAGAGTGAACCAGCTATGGCCATCCCATTTCTCACCACCAGCTCCACAAGCTCTCGACCCTCTTTATTTCTTGTTCCCCAACCAAATTTAGCAAAACATTCCTCTTCACCCGGCTCCACTACTCCCACTTGCGTGGTAATGTCTTCTGTGTGTCACTATCTGCCATGATCTCTCCTGGGAAAGCCACATTTCCAAGCTGGCCTCCAAAGCCAGTCACCGACTGAGCATCCTCCATCGTGCAAAGTCCTTCCCTGGCACACGTGCACTCCTGACAACATACAAAGCTTTCGTCCACAGCCTCATTGAGTACTGCTCTCCCAATGGAGCTGGTGCTCCTGCCTCTCACCTTTCTCGGCTTCATGCTGTGGAAACTAAGGCATTTAGGATCATTGGTATCTCCCGCGATGAGGCTGAGTCTTTGGGGCTCTCACTCTATCACCGCAGGCCAGTCGGTGGTCTTTTTGTCTTCTACCATCTACTCTCTGGCCTCGTCCCCCAGCTCTGTCTGAGATATATCCCCCCCCCCATATTTACGCAAGGCGCTCAAGGTCTGCCAGCAACCCCCTTCTGGTAAAACTACCAAAATCAAGAATCACTGCTCACCTTCACTCTTTCATTCCTTCCCCCCCCCCCCACTTTTGGAATAAACTCCCACACTCTCTTCAATCCCACTCTTCCCTCCAGGTCTTCAAAACAGCTGTTCACCACTATCTATCTCTTTTCTTCCCCCATCCAAAACCACGATCTATTTTTACCCCGGCTAATCCACCCCAAACCCACCTCCTTCAAATTCCCTACTTTCCTTTCTGAAAGTCACTGTGGTGTCCATCTTGTTTACCCTGTGTACCCCAACCCATCCCTGTCCCTTCCACAGATCTCCTAATGTCTGTTCCACACTGTATTTTCATTCCCTCTCCCACCCATCTTGTCTCTTGCTCCCCTTGTACGTTTGGTGTGTTAGCTCTCATATGAGCCTTGACATTGTATACCCCCCCCCCCAAAAAGTGGCCTTTTGCCTTATGTTTACCACAAAATTCTGTGACCTGATATGCAAATGCTCTTCAAATTTCAACTCGATTGGATGAAAATTGAGGACTGTAGAAAATTGGCCTATATCGACCTTTGGCCAATGTTGACCTCAAGAGTGATCGCTATATCACATGGTCATAGAACATGTGGTAAAGTTTCAATTTCCTCCGATGAATGGTTTTCGATGTATGCTCTTCACAAAATGCAGAAACGTACAAATTGCATACGTACGTACGCTACCGATCGCTTAAACCTGCATTTCGCTTCACGAGCGCAGGGTAATAATGTCTTCATCCAGCCTCAGGTCACACATTGACCTGCAGTTAGAAATGTTCACAATAATTACTGTGGATTAACAGCAGAGAGAACAACATCGACGTGATCATGCTGAGGCCTGATGTACATCGCCATCTGCGTGACATTATCAGGCAAATTGTGATCAACATGCATAGGAGAGTACCTTACCCAATCCATACTCTCGTTCTTGTACACATACACTGGGGTATTCAGCAAATACACTCAAGTAAGAATTTCGTTTTCTGTACCCCAAGTACCTGCCCTGTCCATACGAGAAGCTCTTATGTAGGCTTCAACAATGGGCACAACAATGGAAAGTATGAATGGCTCAATATCAGACGTGTGTGTGGCAATTGCAGAACGCACAGCTCCTTGTTGTTGTTGCAAGCCTAGTGATATGTGCAAATGAGCAAAATGAACAGTTATCTCTGATTAATTGAGCATTGATCACTCTACTTGATGCAGTATGTCAAAACAAAGATGAAAGGAACACCAAATGACAGTTCAAATATTTACTCAATTCAGAGTTAGAGTGGATAATCCTCTGTTCATGCTGTCCTGCTCAATGTGATGCGCCGACATAGCGAATCTAGCACCAAGAAACCGTGACTCGAGGAGGTTCCTGATCACATGATTAGCTTTTACCTTGATTCAGTGACTGGAAGAGGGTTCGTGATCACGTGTCCCATGTGAAGCACTCGTACCTTGCTATTTTATTTTCGTAAATATAACATCATTAGAAATGAATAGGATAAAACAAACATTATAAATATTTGTGGAAGGGTCCAGAGGGTCTTTGGGATCTCAGAGTCTTTGGGGTTTATAGGTTCTTGAGAGTCTTAAAGGGCCTTAGTTTCATTTATGGTCTTTCGGGTCTTGGGGATTTAAAGGGTCTAAATATGCCTGGTGTTGGCTTAATGGCTTGAGTGGTGGGCTTAGGATCCCAGGCTCCTAAGTTCAAACCCCCCTCAGCTGTTGAATTAATACCAGGTGGGGTTGACTCTGTCTGTCATCCTTCCGAGGTTGGCAAAACGAGTGCCAGCATGCTGGTATCCTGTGTCGGAGTGGCGACCCATCCAGGATTGTACCCAAAGGCCAAGGAGACTGCTTCGGTAGAATCAATGCTCTGTACAGAGAATAGTCCCAATGGATGGATGGATGGGGTCTAAATGTTGTGAAGGTATAAAGGGTTTTAAAGGGTTTAAAATGGTCTAACGGGGTCTAAAATACCTAAGGGGTTTCAGAGCTCTCATACGAGTCTCGACATTGTGTACAAAAAAAAGAAAAAGGGATTTGCAAAAGCTATGGGGAAATCGAGTTACAGAGAGGCAATGCAAGGTTCAGCAAAGAACAACAATAATACATTACAACAAGGCACGGATTTGGGAACAAGGCATAGCTTGCCAATGAATGATGAGGCATGGTGAGGCAAAACTCCTGAAGAACACTACATGTCAAATGGTGAGAAGTGCAGTGAATTTTGATGTTGCCAGTCAAGTTTGGATCAGCACGCTGTGTGAATAGGAAAAGGTTGCATGCTGTGAGATGTGTGGAGTGGAGCAAGTGTCTGAGGCGGTTTGTAGTACAGCGTTATTGCCGATGCCGACTGAGCCAGAATGGCTAATAAGGCCTTCCGAGACATCAGCAAAGCATTTGTACACTAAGCATCCAGATGAGCTACGTCACAAGTTCATTTGTTTTCCTTTATATTCTGGCTATCGCTAAAACTTCGCAAGATTACCATGCTCTCTCGACATTTGGTCGAGTTGAACAGAAAGCGTTTTTTAATGTGCATAAAGTATTTTAGGCAGAAAATAGCCAATGTGGACAAAAAAAGGTGGTGGCATCGTTTTTAATGAGATACCATCAACACACATTTGGCTGCAAGACAAAGGTACTTCACCATTTCATGGCTCCACGGCCATAAAACACGCCCCTTGACAATGTGCGACTAAACATGGGAATGTGTGATGACGATACTTCCTTCATCCACCCTAGTGGAGCAGTCAACCTTACCACTTCTGGTGGACTGGGCAGGAAGTTTGAAAAGCCAAGTCGTTAATGTATAACGATCCATCTTAGGAGGCCTATTTGGTGTCTTTGAATGCAGATGTAAAGTAAAAACGGGTCTCATTAGGTGACATATGGGAAGGGACATAGGCACTGAGGAATTAAAGATGTTTTTATATTGCTCCATTTGGCTGAACAGAAATAGGCTATGTAAGGCAATGAGGCTGGCTGGACAACTTGTTAGCAAGTATATAGTGAATGGATTAATGGGTTCAGTCTGGAGACTGATGTCATCTGAAATGATGATGCTTCAACCACGTATATCGATAAGAATGACGATACCACACGTTAAGTTACACACACAAATATCTATTCCGTTGTCTCCTCAATATCGCCAGATATTTTGGCATAGTCAGGCAGAGTTCAAAAGACCAACCTCAATCTTTGCTTACCAAATGAACCATCATACAAAGTCTTCTTTGGGTCGCTCCAGCTCTGTTGATTGTAATCGTTGAGCCATTTTGTATTTTTGTTTTCAGTTCCTGCATTGAACTGAGCAATTTAAATGCTTGAAACGGTTTGAAAATAAACAGCAATATTTTATTTGTTTGATTGAAATTGACGTTGCATGGATTCAACAGACGACAGCTTCACTAGAACCTGCACACGAGATGGCTCACCGGACAGTACTGTATGCGCTCGGCCTATTGCCTTTCTTGTCAAAAGGTAAGCATGATGAGCATCTAAATGTGATGGCAATAGCCCCCTAAGCCCCGCTCAGCCACTCTTTGCCTTGTGGCTTTTGAACGGCCGATAATTCTGACCAGATTGGTCGCTCACAACGGTTTAAACTCTTCCAAGCACCTGACTGTTGAAGAATGATCGGATGTTTTAGCACAATATAAAAACATTCCTCAAGACAGCGAAGGGCTAAAAGAGAAAGGGAGGCACTGTGTGAGAGAAGGCAAGACATTGCAAATACCCGAGCACAGTTTCGGCGATTTAAGTGGGAATGCAAGATGTCACATGGGACAGATAAGTGGCAAGGAGGACAACAAGGGACAACGAATGAGAGCACCAAGAGTGCAAAAAAGGAAGTGCAATATATGAAGAAGTGCTGCTCGGCTACATTGATGCAAGAGTTAGCCAAAGGATGAAGAGGATAACGAGATCCATGGTGAGTCGAGGTCTAACAAGGCATGGAGAAGCACCAGTAGGATTAGCATCTCGTGACATTTGAACTCCGATGCCAAGCATTTGAGGAGCAATAGAGGCTGCAGTCAGAGAATCTGAAAAGGGGGTTGGAGGAGAATGAAAGAGGATGAAAAGGAAAGGGATAGAAAGAAATGGATCAGATGGTGAGTAGATTTTTATTACAATATTGGCTTAATATCACACAGGTCATGGCTTGAAATATTGGATTTGAGGCAGTGGTGAGGAAGTTAAGGAAAAAAGTAATAATCGGTGACCTTTTGTTTCCGAAGAAAGGTATTCACATGAAACATGCGAACCACCTGGTCAATTTGTCTATGGTACAGAAGCTGCTGCCCAGACAGCAACCACACCAGAAGATAGCAAACAGTGTAACCTGGTGTCAAGGGACCTCCAAGAAGACCAGATCACTTGCTTCTTAAAGTCCAGGCAGGAATTTGGAATTTAGTCATGGAGCCAGCGATAACTCACCAAAACTTCCTGGAGCACAACATGGGATTTTTAATGTTTACCAACTCATGCCAGCAGATGGGACACCAAGTTAAACGTCCATCTGATGGATGGTGTGTGCTACATTGATGCCTCGATCTGCCTGTGAAACACCAGGATGACAGTTTATCGCTCGGTCGAGATTCAAACTGAGGCGAGACAGCTCAGAGGTGACTATGCATACTTTTAGGATGCCCTACCAGCCCAGGCATAAAAAGTACATAAATCATAATAATGTTTGGTAGCATCAGTAAGATTATCCAAATGACTTTTTAATTCATCAGAATCTGCTTTAAGCTTTAATGCAGACAAGTGTTGCTGAGAAAACTATTCATTGATTGCAATGCTTTTACATTGCCAACTGGTCATTGCTCATTCCCTCTTTGGGCCAAAGTCTAGATTAATGGTCTGTACAGATTTTTTTCCTCTTTGTTCCTCTCTCCCAGGAAAGAAAGGTTGGTGCATTTACTGAAGTCAGGTCAGGTATGGGAGCATGTGCCAGAACAGCGCGTCGCTGTGTCCACTTTCCGCCGGTACTCCAGGGGCCTCCGTCTGGCCTTCCCCAAGGCAGATGCCAGGCCCATCCCCATCTCCTTGAGATGCTGGTCAACCTGCTGCAACCACGAGGCACGTGGTCGGCCCATTGGCCTCCTCCACTCACGAGACTCCCTTGCTGAGAGAATCTGGTGAGCAGGATCAGCGTCAGGAAAACGAGCCACATGTCCATACAGCCACAACTGACGCTCACGGACCATGCAGGTAACAAATCTCATCCGAGTCTCTCTCAGCAACAGCTCGTTGGACACAAAATCTGACCAGCGATAGCCAAGGATTCTCCGAAGAGACCTGGTACCAAAGGAATTAAGTCTCCGTCTCAGATCCTTGGTCAGAGTCCAAGTCTCGCATCCATAGAGCAAGACTGGAAGCACCAAGGACCTGAAGACTCGGACTTTCGTCCTCCCGCACAGGTACCGGCAGCGCCACACCCCATGATCCAGTGAATCCATGACTCCCCAGGCCCGACCCAGACGTCTATTGACCTCTGACTCACAGCCAGCAGAGACATGAATATCACTGCCAAGGTAAGTGAATCTCTCCACGACCTCAACATCCTCACTACAAACAGACACAGACAGGACAGCAGCATCCAAGATGTCATTGAAAGCCTGGATCTTAGTTTTGACCCAAGAAACCCGTAATCCCAGAGGCTCCGACTCCTCGTTCAGCACCTCGAGGGCCCCCAAAAGGATATCTAAAGTCTCCGCAAAGATGACTGCATCATCTGCGAAATCAAGGTCCGAGATCTTGACATTCCCAAACGATGCACCGCAGCTTGATCTTTCCGACATCCTCCCTAAAATCCAGTCCATACAAGTGCTAAAAAGTGTGGGGGCCAGTACACACCCCCTGACGAACTCCAGTAACAACTGGAAATAAGTCAGACATGGTACCACCACACTTACACAGCACTCTCAGTACCAGAGTAGAGTTCAGACATCAGATCGATCAGTTTTGGTGGCATCCCACGAAGACCAAGAATCCTCCAGAGGGCATCCCGATTCACTGAATCGAATGCTTTACAGAGATCAACATAGGCTGCAAACAGCCCCTGCGGAAACTCTCGTCTGCGTTCGGTGAGGACCCGAAGAGCAAGGATACGGTCAATCGTTGACCTCTTTGGTGTAAAGCCTGACTACTCTGGACACTGGTGCTCATGCAGATGGTGGCGAACCCCATCAAGAATTATCCGAGCAAAGACCTTGCTCGACACTGAGAGCAGCGTCACCCCTTGGTAGTTGTAACAGTCTTGGCGATCACCCTTCCCTTTCCAGAGAGGGACAACAAGGCCCCTCTTCCAGTCAGTTGGGATGATGCCTGTGTTCCAGGCAGAGCACAAAACTGCATGCAACGACACGAGTGCAGCATTTCCACCAACCTTGAGAAGTTCAGCATGGATGCCACAGATCCCTGGAGCTTTACCCCGTTTCAACCGGTTCACCGCAGCCCGTGTTTCCACAAGTGAAGGTGGACCACAGTTGATTGGAGGGACAGCAACAGGGATTGTAACATCCTTGACGTCCAACTCGACAGCTGGTGGATCAGCCTGGTACAACCGCTCAAAGTAAGCGGGCCTTCACTCCTCTGTCAAGAGCCTACCACTCTCTGCTCTAACTGCAGTGGTCCGAGGGATGGGCTTGGATGAACGCAATGTGTGAATTCCCCTGTAAGCGGGTAGAGAATCACCTGTCCACAGGTGATGCTCTACCCCCTCACAGATTCCTCGCACATAGGCCTCCTTGTCCACCCTTAGTGCACGTACAGTTTTACGCCTCAGCTCCCTGAACAGCTCAGCTCTGCCATTCAGCCTGGCCCTGCGACTCTGGTCAATGGTATCCAGTGTCCCTTGAGAGACAAAATTCTTCTTTGCCCTGCGGTGAGTTCCAAGACATCCACCGGCAACATCAAGGAGGGTGGTCTTGAAGGTAATCCATAACTCTTCAGGACCCCCCCAAAGCACCCAGACACCCCAAATGTCCACTCAGCCTATTCGCAAACTCCTCAGCGACTCTCTCATCCTTGAGCTTGCCAACATCCAGCCTAGGCTGGGATGGTACCATTCTCCAGGATTTAAGGTGCAGCTTTAGAGTTGCTATAACAAGCCTGTGATCAGTATTGAGGAACTGAGCACTCCGGTAGACCCTGCAGTTCTGGATCATCCTCCAAGATCGTCAATGAGGACATGGTCAATCTCCTTTGCCACACCGCCAGCGTTGGAATACCAAGTCCAGCGATGAGCTTGTGGGCGCTGAAAACATGAACCGGCCACCCTAAGTCCATGACTTCTTGCAAAGTCAAGTAACTTAGTGCTATTCTGGTTCATAATTCCTGACCCATGGGGACCAACACATGTCTCATAACCATCCCTATCAGTTCCAGTCGATGCATTGAAATCCCCCAAGACTAGAAGTGTATCTCGTCTGGGGCACTGATCAACCACAGACTCGAGCGTGGCGTAGAATGTGTCCTTCACGGTGAGGTCACTCGCCTCAGTCGGAGCATAAACCTAGACCAGGGAAATGACACCTAAGGAGTGACGAATCCTTCGTCTCATACGCTCGTTGACCGGTGTTACCTCAATTATCATTGGGGTCAGCTTATTGGACACAGTTACAGCACCTCCTTGAGTATGGTAACCATCAGAGCGACCAGACCAATAGTAGGTGCAACCACCCACCATTATCTCGCCGCAATTCGGTCTCTGAACCTCAGAGAGTGCTGCAATACCGATGTCCAAACGCTTGAGCTCAGATGATAACAGAGACAGGTGATCATCCTCTCTTAGGAATAGGACATTCCAGGCACCCACCCGAAGGGACCGGATCTGGACACGTCCAGAGCCAGAGCCATGGCAGCATGGCCTCAGGTTAACCCAAGGAGACCGCCGTCTGGTGGTCAGGTCAGACATTTACTGAAGTAACCTCTGCATACAGTATTTATGACCTATTTACACACACAAAGTAAAAAAGGTTAAAAAAAAAAGCCACTCCACCATGACTCAAATGTTCATGAAAGTATTTCAATCCAAATTGGTCATTTCCTTTGTTTCTATATGCTTCTGAAGATGCATCAAAATTGGCCAGCCCCAAGTGATTTATAAGACCATCGGGCCTATATTTATAATTGATGTGGTCTGTGCAGTGTCAACAGAAATGGGAGTGTATAATAACATGACGATGCCAGGCACAAGGGACCAACAATGGCCAATTTAGCGGCCAACTACTACGATGTAATGACAGGTTTGTGCTCTTTTAAAAAAGTGGCCAAAGTAGAAAGACAAGACAGAAGTGAGGCCGGTTCTACAAGTAAACACCAAGCCTTTTAGCCAAGCTCCAGATGACTTGCTTTATAATTGATAGCTTTCCAGTATCATCATCATTGTGCATTTCAATCGCTGCTTTTCAAAGGAAAGAAAAACAAACCCAAAGAGATGCAAAATACATTTTCGTAACTCGCAATGAAATGATGATTATGAATTTGTACGTTTGGCAAAAATGAAAATATTATTTAGTTGACAAATGATAGATGACGTCAGTTATCGTACAGGCCTAAACACTGGTGCACATTCACCTCCACTGCCAGAGTCCCAGCACCCATCCTCATCATCGCAGTTTCCACTGCTTTCCACCCAGTTCTCTGCAGTACCATCCCCAAGGCTCCAGCCATGATTCGGATGTCTTGCAATGCGTGCGCGCAGCACCTAAGGATTGAGAGGTCAGACAGAAAGTCTTAAGGTACATGCATATTTTATGACTAAGGATAGCAGGATAACCTGGACATATCTGTGCTGTGCTGGAGTTTCCTTTGCTTTATTGAAGACCTTATACCAACTTTCATGTGCACAGCATGGCTGGTTTAAATGAGAGACAGAAACAGACACAGAGACGTATTGAGACATATTGTATGGACTTAGTTGTTGAAATTAAAATGCATTAGTATAGAGTAAACAGTATGCGGATAAACAAATCGATTGTTCACAGAATCTCGCCCCAGATATAAACTATGCTGGTGTTTCACAGGCAAAGTGAAGTATCAATGTGTGTGCCATTGGCATACCATCTGCCAGTATTCCTTGGTGGATGTTAAGGATCCCATGGTGCCCTTCATGAAGAGTAAGTGAGCTGTTGGTGGCACCCTGAACAAATTCACAATTCCTACCCTGACTAACACTGGGAAGAGAATATATGTATATGGGAACACTGAGATGGGGGGGAGAATGAGGAGATAGAGGAGGGAAAGAGAGAGCAGGGAGGGGGAAAGAGAGAGGAGGGAGGGGGAAAGAGAGAGGAGGGGAGGGGGAGGTAGAAAGAGGAGGGGGGAGGTAGAGAGATGAGGGGGGGAGGTAGAGAGAGGAGGGTGTAGGGAGAGAGGAGGGAAAGAGGTGAGAGGAATGGAAGGCAGATGTGTGGTGGAGCGTCAATTATGATTCATACTGTCTCATCAAAATGATTCTGCATAGAATAACAGTGAAGATGGAAACAAAATAATGTCTGAAATCCATTTTCCACCGGGCATACTATAAATACCACCAGAGACAAACACCGCTCGGACACGTCTGGCGACAAACTCCCATCCAGTCATAAACACCGCCCAGACACAAACTCCCGTCTGGACATAAACACCGCCTGGATATGCCCAGAAACAAACTCCCATCTGGACACGTCTGGCGACAAACTCCCATCCAGACATGTCTGGAGACAAACCACCGTCCATACACGTATGGAGATATGCCTCCGGAGACAAACTCCTGTCCAGACAAACACTGGGCGGATAAGTTTGGAAGCAAACACTGCCCGGACACATCCAGAGACAAACTCCCATCTGGACACGTCCAGAGACAAACTCCCTTCCGGATGCATCCAGAGAAAAACTTCCATCCAGACACGTCCGGAGATAAATACGATACGGAGACAAACCCCGCATGGATATAACCACCGTCCAAATACATCCAGAGACAGAGAGACACACACACACACACACACACACACACACACACACACACACACACACACACACACACACACACACACACACACAGAGAGAGAGAGAGAGAGAGAGAGAGAGAGAGAGAGAGAGAGAGAGAGAGAGAGAGAGAGAGAGAGAGAGAGAGAGAGAGAGAGAGAGAGAGAGAGAGAGAGAGAGAGAGAGAGAGAGAGAGAGAGAGAGAGAGAGAGAGAGAGAGAGAGAGAGAGAGAGAGAGACACAGAGACAGAGAGACAGAGACACAGACACACAGAGACAGACAGAGACACAGACACACAGAGACAAAGACACACAGAGACAGACAGAGACAGAGACACAGAGAGAGACACAGAGACACAGAGAGACAGAGAGACAGAGAGAGAGAGAGAGAGAGAGAGAGAGAGAGAGAGAGAGAGAGAGAGAGAGAGAGAGAGAGAGAGAGAGAGAGAGAGAGAGAGAGAGAGAGACAGACAGACAGACAGAGACAGAGAGAACGAACGAACGAGCTGGAGGGTGTGTGGGGGAGGGGGAGTAATCGGAGAGAATATGTTATGCTTTGTGAACAACACACACACACACACACGCTTGGCCGATATCGGCAATTTTTCGGGAGAATCGGCAGGTTGGAGTCAGTGATTATTATCGACCACAGTATGTACTGCATACAACCTAGAAACCTTGAGTAGCTTTCAGTGCAAAACGTTGCATTTATAAAGACATTTCAGGTATATGATCACAAATATTATTCTTTATAAACAGCTGCGTGTGGCAGGTGGAAAAAAAAAAAAAACTTGGCTTGGTAATTTAGAAAACATGTTAATATGACAAACGGCTCAGCAATACAACTCGTCACTTCGTTGATGGGGGGTATTAAGGAGTGAGAGAGAGCAAGAGAGGAGAGAGGGAGGAAAGAGAGAGGAGGCAGGAGGGAGGGGAAGGAAGGAAGGGGGAAGAGCGAGGAAGGGGGGGAGGTGGGGAGAGCTATGCCTCACCAAACGTTGCTATAACGTGGGCGAAAGGGATGCGAGGAGGGCGTGAGGGAGAGGGAGAGAGATTCAGAGAAAGACAGACAAGAAGACAAGAAGTGTGCTGGTGCAGACAAGAAGCGACGCATTGACCACCAACCCTAAGTAAAGACTTGAACGACATATACATATACATATATATATATATATATATATATATATATATATATATATATATATACATATATATATATACATATATATATACATATATACATATATATATATATATATATACATATACACATATATATATATATATACATATACATATATATATAGATATATATATATACATATACATATATATATATATATATATATATATATATATATACATATATATATATATATATATATGTACATATATATATATATGTACATATATATATATATATATATATATATATATATATATATATATATATGTACATATATATATATATATATATGTACATATATATATATATATATATATATATATATATATATATATATATATATATATATATATATATATATAGTTACGGTTGTGGAAATTCGCATTACACCATAAAGGGTCCTCAGTTGAGATATATCAGTAAGTTCATGTGTAGTTAGCCCAAACCCGTTGTATAGAGGGAAGATATGTGATCCATTCCGGCTGCGACGCTTCAGTTAGCCGTTTTTCTTTGGCTATTGTTAATTTGGTGCAAGAACAACAACGAACATCGCCACAACCAACATCTCATGATCATGCCATTCACTACAGGACGCCACCTTCCACAACTACGCTACCACATCTTCGCCACTCGCCATTCAACGAGCACCGTGCGGGCACGTGCAAGAACAAAAATCAGCAACGCCTGTGGGGTTTTCCCGCCTAATTTCCCCGCCTGATGCTTCCGCCTGAATCCCCCCCACCACGCTTGGTGTGAAGGGGAGGGTGCGGCAGCTCGCTCCCGATTGGTGGATGCACGGCGTGAGGCGGTCGGAGTGGGGGCACGCCCCCTTCGAGAGCTTTCTGGAAACGCCTCGAAGGGAGGTGGAGACAGAAATTGGGCAGTACAACGGGGCGGAGCCGGCCCCTACAAAAGGTGTGGGCATGGAGAGGCTCGCGTGTGAGGAGGCTCTTGGTTCGTTCAAGCGATTGAAAAAAGCGTGGACGTGAAGGTCGATGAGAATGTCATTCCCTTTTCCTGTTCCCTTGTCCCTGAAGGGGAATTGTGGAGAGTTGTGGTGATCGTCCCTGGTCGGAGGTGCTGCTCGTTCGTCCGAGCTGTCGAGCGGACCACAAGAGCGACACGCGGCACGAGCTCGCGGACCACACCGGAGGGACTCGGAGTTATGGTCGCCAAGGGCTCGACGCGCTCAGGGAAGTCGCGACTTCCATTTCTTTTGGGTTTTGTGTAAATGTGTGTGTGTGGCGCCAGTCTTGAAAAGTAGAACTGTTTAAGTGTTGTAATAATTATATTCGGTTGTAGCTCTGCATTGTGTCCTTGCTTTTGTATGCGCATCACTGTATAGCTGTGAATACGTGCTTGTCTGTGTGTGTAATAAAGTGTACTTGTCCAATTGTTCCCCATCTCGCTGCGTCCTTTCCTTTGTTGAATCTCCATCTTGCATCACGTAAGGGATTAATAGTGGGTTTTTGAAACACCCGGTAATGAATCGGAACCGTCAAGGCCGACGATATCTCCGCTCGGTTATCCCTGTAATACGGAACGAACCGCTTAAGCAGTTCGCGTCCGGAGTCAGCCTGTGGCGTGGTCCCATCCCTCAGCAGATTACCCGCGCGGGTACTTAGGTATATCGACATTCGGCGATTCACACTATTTCGCGCGGGTAGACTGCGGACTGGGTGGTGGTGGGGTTAAACCCCCACCCGTGACTGGTTTCTGGCGGTAGTCCCAGGAGGGTCACGACTGAATTGTCCGTCCGGTGGGGGACGCGGTCGCGATTCGAGTTACGCGGCCGATCGCACGCCGGCGGGCGCGAATTCGTTGTATATATAATATATATATAATATATATATATATATATATATATATATATATATATATATATATATATATATATATATATATATATATATATATATATTTGTGTCAGTGTGTGGGTGTCTCCTCCATAACTCCAAAACCATAAAACCTCGCAGCATGAAACTTTGCATACATACCAAAAAAACTCAAAGGAAGTGCAAGAGTGAAATTGGGTGTTTGGGTTAATTAAAACACCCCTTTTAAAAATAATTAATGGCCTTACTTAATTATATCGCTCATCAGGTGATCCTCGGCCACCTCGCTGTCTGGGGTCTTAAGGTGTTTCCTGGCTAACCTCGCTGGGGTCTGAAGCCCCTATATTTTTTGGCCTGCTCAACCTCACCTCCACTTGGAACAGGCTGCAACTTGGAACAAGCTGTTCATCATAGCTACGAATCCCTGGGTACATTGCAATGCTTATAAACGCCCGGAGACATCAGTGTCCTTTGTTTTATTTCATTTCCGCACATGCAATCGCTCCGAGTATCTCTTAAACTAAGAAGAATTTCAAAATTTAAGCTCCAGAATCCAACTTACAAGCAGTTCCAACTCCTAGAAAAGTGTTTATTTGTCCAATTCGGACATATGTGACCTTTTGGGCATCTCCGGGAGGTGTATGTTTAATATGACGGTTCGGTGATTGCCAAGGGAGCCGTTTCTTATCGACCATTTCGTTGGAGTGCTTGCTTGAATGCTAAAGTCACTTGGCGAGTGTGCTCCAAATGGAATGATTGTTCGTTTCGGGGAAAAAGTACACGTGCTTTCAATCTCACATTGATTAGACTATGTTTCTGCCTTTGTTGGGTCGTGCGGTGGGTACCTCGGGAGATGTCTCATCCACTGAAAATGTGCAATTTTATTTTTACAGGACATCGCTTGTTTAACCTTTTTGTGTGATCTCCATTTGTAATTCAGCTCTCACTTCGACATTGATACATATTAAAAAATAGCACCGCAAAGCGGGCGTAACCCCTCAGCCCCTTGACGCAAACCAATTTCAAGATGGTGGCCATATTGAAAATCGCAGCATGCCCATTTTTGAAAGGAACCTTCCTCTACGCAACCCCAACACACCCACCAAAAATGGATTTAATCGGACAAGGCGTTCTCAAAATTGACGGAAGCCAATTTCAAGATGGCTGCCATGGCGGCCACAGTAAAAATCGCAGCACGCCCATTTTGGAAAGGAACCTTCCTCTACTCAACCCCATTATACCTCGCCAGAATAAAATCAATGTGTGAAGCCGTTCTCAAGTTATTGTCCAGAAACCAAATTCAAGATGGCTGCTCTAGCCGCCATATTGGATATCGGATTGCACTGTATATGGAAATGAACCTTCCTCAAAACACCCCCATTATATCACACAAAAATGAAATCAATAAGTCAAGCCGTTCTCAAGTTTTTGTCCGGAAACCAAATTCAACATGGCTGCCCTAGCCACCATATTGGATATCGGATTGTGATGTATATCGAAAGGAACCTTCCTCTAACCACCCCCATTATACCCCCATGAAAATAAAATCAATCTGTCAAGCCGTTCTCAAGTTATTGTCCGGAAACCAAATTCAAGATGGCTGCCCTAGCCGCCATATTGGATATCGCATCGCACTGATTATCCAAAGGAACCTTTCTCTACCCAGCCCCAACACACACTGCAAAAATGGATTTAATCGGAGAAGGCGTTCTCCTCTAAATTGAGGGAAACCAATTTCAAGATGGCTGCCATGGAGGCCACATTGAAAATCGCAGTGCGCCCATTTTTAAAAACAACGTTCCTCTACTCAACCCCAACATACCCTGCAAAAATGGATTTAAATCGGACAAGGCGTTCTCCTCGAAATTGACGGAAACCAAAAGTTGACAGACGCCCGGACGGACGCCCGCCGGACAACGCCTATGACGACAATACCCCTTAGCCCAATTCGGGCTGAGTGGTAAAAACAATAAGGTCCATCCAACTAGGTGTTCTCACCATGTTTGTTTGAGCTGTGAAGGCATAGAGTATAGATCGACATTTTGTGTTCTGTAGCTTGATACATTTTTTTTCATTGAATTTCGCTAATTACCCACTTTAAATCCTCCTTTAAAGAATGCCGTTTCAAGGTAACTCTTTGTGTTTGTCGTTTTTAAGTCATCTCTTCGAGCATGACCTAATAATATGGGTGTCGATGTCCTTCGATCAGTCCGTCCGTTCACAATGAAGTTGAAGTGGGAGATCTCGTCATTAGTGATCCTGATAGAGGTCGATGAGACGTACACGATGGTATGACTTTCAAGGTCACCGAAGGTCAAGGTCAAGGTCACGAGGCCTTTGAAGTTGCGAAAATGACGATTTTCAAAATCTATCTCCTCTGCCATTTCTCAAGCGATCTTGAATGTGATTGTAGTATATGAATCTATGGGACAATATCTAAATTTGGTCAGGCCGGATTTTCGATATTCGCTTTCGTTTTCGTGTCACGTGACTTCAAAGTTGGCAAAAAATGCGAAAATGACGATTTTCAAAATCTATCTCCTCCTACATTTCTCAAGCGATCTTGAATTTGATTGTGGCATATGAATGTATGGGACAATATCTAAACTTGGTCAGGATGGATTTTCGAATTTCGCTTTCGTTTTCGCGTCACGTGACTTCAAAGTTTGCAAAAACTGCCCTACGTTCAGGAGGCTATATATTCTCTACTGGGTATACGTAAAAGTTAGTGAATGGTGTCATTGCATAGCAGCTGACCTTGTATATTTATACATTTTCCGCCAAAGGTGCAAAAACTTTCAAAACCTGAAATGTAAACGTCGGCATTTATTTTCAAAATATAATTTCGTGCGCGCGCGCCAAAATGCCGAGTCATCTTTAACCAAACTGTGCAGTTCGAGCTGCGCAGTCGTCTTCGGTCATAACTGAACATTGAGAACTTGTGGTATTATAGAGATGACCGTCACCCCCACACGGGGGTAATTTTTAATTACTTTATGCATGTGTATATTTGCACGCGTGTATGTATATAAACTGTATTGCTCCAATGGTACTTGGCACCAGTGTGTGTGCGTGTGTGTGTGTGTGTGTGTGTGTGTGTGTGTGGTTGTTGTTGTTGTTGTTGTTGTTGTTGTTGTTGTTGTTTGGTATCTTCATATGCAAGTTTCAGAATGTGGAATGGAGTCATCCCAGGGCGGGCTCAAAGGATCCGCCTTTGTTTCGGTAAGGGGTCACGATTCATGGACCAAGCTGTGAAGTTTTCTGTTTTCAAAGTTTTGTGTTGAGGGCTCTCTTTAGGATTGTTACTGAGCCCAGGACGGTTTCCAACTGTAGTTCGTTTGTCGTCATATTCCCAGGGATGGTTTTTAATATCTCTGTGAGGTTCTTTGTCATCATTCCCATAGCTCTTTCATTGATACAACTTTGGCATTCTTCAGCTTCCAGGATCTTTTCACTTCATCCTTGAGGTCTTGATATTTGGTAATTTTTTTGATTTCTGCATCGTTTAGTCCAAAATCACTGATATTAACACCTCACTTCGCAATGCCTTCTTCTCTCTTTTTTTGTACCCAAGTACAATATCTAGTCGCAATGCTTCGTTTTCGAAGTTCATGCTCGATAGGATCATTATGTCATACATGAGTGATACTTCCATGTTTTCAGTCCATGCTTTTGGTTAATGTTCCCACAAATTTTCTGGAATTGGATATCAAAGTTTTTGCAGATGTGCTTGTGGTTGACATCACAAACACATTTGTGTCATTGCGTGTACAGCTATTCTGACATGACATTATTTTTTTATTTGTGTTCGGTCATTAAGCATAACACATCACTCTCTTTGCCAATGTCACCTCCACCCCTCACCTATCTCTTTTTTTTTTCGTCCTCCCCCCCCCCACTCTCTCTGACCCTCCTTGCTCCTCCCTCTGAATAAAATGCAGCACTCTCCTCCCACATCCCTGTCTGTCTCTGTATCTCTCACCCCTCCCTCCCGCAGTGTATTGCAACATTTCGTGAGGCATTGTTCTCCCCACCTCCACCCCAATTGCTCGCTCTTCTCCCCTTCCTAGCTTCCCCTTCTTCACCCACTCCTCACTTCCCCTCCCTCCTCTCCCTACCCCTCCCTTCCTGCTGTCCTCTCTGTCTTCCCTCTCTCCCCCTCTCTTTTTCTCCACCCCCTCCCCTTCACACCCCCGTCAGCGATGCGCCGGGTTGTACTTGCTAGTGTATAACAAAGAAAGTCCCACCCACATCTCTCACCTGTGAATGGAGGGAATAGCCAATCAGCTCTCACATAGTCAACTCAACCCAGGTGGCCAGGATTATATAACTAAATTGACACCTCCCATGCTCTTATAGCCAAAGAAGCTGCATAAAACAACTAAGAAGCCCTACACAAGGTAAGCGCTTCACCTTGAATAAGCAGCCTTACGCAGAAAGCAATGCATACCAATGAGGGAGCCTCATTGGTATGCATTGCTGTCTGCGTTGTCGCTGATGATTCGCCAATAAGCAATGAAACTGGTCTGGCAGCTGAGGGGGTGTGTGGCATTGGGATTCTCATGTGTGTATTATTTGTGAATGTCATTATAGCTGTGGAGGAACTCTGGGAATGGTTTAAAACAGCAAAGTGCTTACCTTGTGTAGGCCTTCTTGGTTGCTTTATGCAGTATATATATATATATATATATATATATATATATATATATATATATATATATATATATATATATATATATATATATATATATATATATGATGAAAGGAGCATGATGTTGCACTGACACTGTTAGTTCAGTGCCCCTGTAGTTAGTCATCTCTTTCCAAGGTTAAGTGCCTTCCTTCCAGAGGTGTGCTCACACAATAATACATGAATTGGGGACAAAATACAACAACTACAGCAGCTACGACTGCAACAATGACAACACCATTACTATTATGACTACAATTACTCCTAGTACTATCCGTGCTGCTTTTCAAATCGTAAAATACAGAAGCCTGTTTTAAATGAAAAAAAAATCCATTATAGAGTTTTGCAACATATTTCAACAAGGAAAACTGCAAAAAGAAAAACAAACAAAGAAAGAACACAATAAAACAGTAAAAACCATGTAAACAAGAGTAATATCAAACAACAGGAGAACATACAGCACCTGAGTGGCATAACGAAGTTTGTCAATAACTTTAGTAATCCGAGGGTCTAAGGAGTTGATCTTGATTTCTGGGTTTTCTCGCTGGGCCTTCAGACCACTTGCCATCACCGGCCGAGTATACCTGGAATAGAAATGAGAGCCACACATGGCCCAAATTATTAGATTATAATTAAAAGTTATGGCGTGTATGTTTGGGATAAAGGTCAAATCCTGTACTGATGCTCTAACAATGTGCCAAGCAATAAGGAAAGGATGGAAACAAGCGATTAAGTCTTTGCTTTCAAGACTAAAGTCCCCAATGTCTGTAAATGTTTCAACTAACTACTCAAGGATTGTGAAAAGCCAAATCTTTGGCATTGAAAATCAGAACACAGATCGACACTCCATCATGGAGGATGGGAGGTTAAACAGCTTGGATTCACAAGTTTTCCAGCATTTGTATTGGGGACCCACAAACCAGCAGCTGAAAATAATTATCAATACACGAGTGCTGCATATTTATGAAATGTGACTTTGTAGCAAGCTTTCTAAGGCTGAGAAAGGCCGGGTGTAGGCCCTGGAGTGTCAAGCTGGGAGAGGGTGGAGTGATGAAGCCTCTGATGTTGTAAACATCACAGGATGCACCCAGGGATGATGGACTGGGAGTTACCATTTCTCACAGGCTATGAGCTAATACCAAGCGAAGCCAAGAAAGGAAGAAAAATAATAATAATAAAAAAAGCGAAAGGGACACAGAGAAAGACAGAGAGACATTTGCTGATAAGGATTAGCACACACAAACAATCTTTTGTGATTGCAAAAGCTAACATAAACAGGCAATCTTAAACAACTCTTTCACACTTTTGCCATCATCATAACAGAAAGAAAGAATGAAGGGAGCAAATCACTTCATATTAATGACTTATTTGGCGTTCTCTCCAACGTTTCATTTTTGCAAGAAAGACGTCCAGAAAATTCAAGTGGAGGATATAATCAGTGTACAAGAGACACGAGGGAACAAGAAACATGCTTCTTCTGCTTGCTTTTTGCAAGCCAGCACAGCCAGAACATGTGTTGACAAAGGCCAGGCGGAACCCCGAGAGATTGCAAAACAAGACAGTCGGTCATGCAGCAAAACCGAGTCGAATTGATGCTCGATTCATATTATAGCTGTAGCAGGAGGCCAAGAGATCATTAACTGGGTCCACCTGTGGTTATCTCATCTTGGACTAACCTTAAGCACAAGCACTGTATTTGAATGAGACCTTATATGCCAGACGTCTTACTTCTCCACCACCTCCTCGCCATCCCAGCAATGTGCCGATCCAATGGTGGTGCTGAATGCAGACTGGCACAGACTCCCTGGCAGCCAGGCAAAGAAACCTTGCTGTGGACGCAGGGTGAGCACCAAATCCCTTCGGGAAGGGGTGGAGGGGGGAGTTCCATTATATTACACAGTCATGTCTCATTGTTATCCAGTTATCTATTTCCGTCAACTCCAGGCTGATATCTAGTGATATTCATGATCAGATTTCTCCAAGCATTCCTATCCTGCAGTGCTTCCCAAAGCTCTGGCAGAGACAGCCTGGTTGCAGCTTTTACCAAACCCATCCAGAACGTACAAGGTCTGCCTCTTCCTCTTCTTCCCTCAACCATACCCAGCATGGTTGACCTCTCAAGTCTTTCATTTTCTGCATGCATGTGTCGTCCAAAGTATGATAGTTTTGTGTCATTTTCTGTCATGCATTATGTGTACTATTGTAGCTTACTTTATATTCCCTAGCAAACAATACAAAGGTATTTTTGAGAGAACTTTGAGTGAATTAATTTATTGACAAAGCAGTAATAATTTGCTACAATTTCAGAACTCCGAGTCAACGAAATTTTTCAGAGTGATATAATGAAGCAGTCGTCAAACTATCTCCATAGTGGAGCAGAACATTGCAGGGTGAACACACCTCGGAGATGAAATTAACCAAAGCCCTTGGTCTTCTTATTGTTCACCTCCCAGGAAGGAGGTCCTCACGGATCAGTTTGTTCTCATCGTTACAACACCCAAATGTTCAGCTCACCTCGTGTAGGCCATTTGACATTTTGACCCAATTATTAATTGGTCTGTTCTCATAATAAAGGTTTGCTGAAAATTTGATGACCAAAACTCAAATGGCACAAAAAAATGGCTTGGACACACAGGCAAGACTCTTGCCTGTTTAATGAACCAAGAGGCAGCAGCTACTTGACCAAGTGCAGTAGTTAATCATTGTGGTCCAAAATCTCCAAAATGGATTGCAGGTATGAAATCAGGAAAATATCCAACTTCCTCAACTTCGGTGTCTGATGATCACAAGGGCTTGAATGTATTTAATAAATAGTAGACTCACGGCATGAGGCCCCACAGCTTCAAACACCTTGCACTTTTTGTGATTGGAAAATCCACTTGTCTGTGAAGACATCACAGCTCAAGTAGTACTCCCTAATTGCATTTTAATAACTCTGGTTTGTATGATCAAATTATTAACTCATCCCCTGCGCAGAAAGATATTTTTTTTTACAATTGTTGACGTGTGTGTGTGTGTGTGTGTGTGTGTGTGTGTGTGTGTGTGTGTGTGTGTGTGTGTGTGTGTGTGTGTGTGTGTGTGTGTGTGTGTGTGTGTGTGTGTGTGTCCAAGCCATTTTTTCTGCCATTTGAGTTTTGGTCATCAAATTTTCAACAAACCTTTATTATGAGAACAGACCAATTAATAATTGGGTCAAAATGTCAAATGGCAAAGTCACGGTAAGTACAAATAGGCCTTATTAGCCCATCCGCCACGCGTAGTGCAATACGGCTGGGTTTTGTAATCGCTCCTGTGTTTCATTTTTGATTTACCATTTCAGATTTTGTCATCAAATTTACAACAAACCTTTATTATGCGAATATGGAGAACACCAATAAATAATGACTTAAAAAAATTTTAGCTGTTGTTTTCGTCAAGTTTAGGTCAAGTACAAAGTGAATGCGGACAGGCTTTGCATTTTGAGATGCTTTCTAGTTATGGTAGTCCTGTATTCATAAAGTTATCCGCAAGACAAATCCACTTCATCTTAACAGAGACTGCTACAGAATGGAAGACAAGCAAATATATGTCAAGCAGATTACCAACACACACACACACACACACACACACACACACACACACACACACACACACACACACACACACACACACACACACACACACACACACACACACACACACACACACACACACACACCTCTATGTATACAGTATCATGGAAATATTAAACTCTCAACATCTGGTCTAGATTTTTGCAGAAACAGGTTGGCAATTAATACACAGTACTGCACAGTACAAAAGAGAAATCGTTGTTGAGTCAATAGAGTTGAGGGAATGTGTTAGGAGTCAAATCGTATCAAAGCAAATGTACCCTCAAACTACTGGCTTGTTATTTTGGAGAAAATTCCATGCACATGCACTGGTCTATCACCAAAAGTATTGGAGTAGTAAAGAGAGGTGGGGCACTGCCATTCCTCCATATAAACTGCTGAGTTCTTGTTCTATGCTTGTAAGAAATTCAAGTTGCAGCCGGAATGATAAATATCAAGTAGTTGATACACTGCAAATGCAAACTGGCTAGTGTATGTCGATATTTATCATGCCGACTGCAACGTAAAGTCCTTATCAATTGATAATGGGTACATAAACAGGAGGTGTGTGTGTGTGTGTTTGTGTTTGTGTTTGTGTTTGTGTTTGTGTTTGTGTGTGTGTGTGTGTGTGTGTGTGTGTGTGTGTGTGTGTGTGTGTGTGTGTGTGTGTGTGTGTGTGTGTGTGTGTGTGTGTGTGTGTGTGTGTGGGGCAGGCACCCCTTGTTGATCAAGATCCTTGCAATAAGTGCTGGCGTGGCACAGGGGTTCATGGACACCATTCCAGTTAATAGGTGATATATTATGGACACAGACACACAGACACACAGACACACACACACACACACACACACACACACACACACACACAGACACACAGACACACACACACAATATATCTTTTTTTTTTTGGGGGGGGGGGTGAGGGAAGTGGCAGGATCTCACCCCATGAGCCATGGCCACCTTACTTTACACAAATCTGCAGGATAAATTAATTAATAGCTGATTATTTTATTCGGGTCTCGTTATTCAAACTTTAAAACAAATAGTGCACCATCCCTCCATTAGAAAAAGTGGAAGTTCATGGTGGATTGTGCTATGTCGGATCTTGCCCTCAAACAACATTTTAAGACGATTTGTTTAATGACTAGGTTTAAGTCAAGGTTCTGGGATGGCCAAATCTGCAGATTTTCATTTATGTTATCCTCAAATTAATTCCAAACAGACAGTATTCTGGAAAGGTAGATTATGGCCCTTTTTTTTTTTTTTTTTTTTTGTATACCTTGGTCGAGGCTCGTATGAGAGCTAACACACAACTCACAGCAAGGAGGCATGAGACAAGAGGGGCGGGAGTGGAAGGGACAAAACAGTGGGGAACAGACACATTAGGTGAACTGTGGAAGGGAGAGGGATGGGGATGGGACGGGGAACATGGCGAAGAGAAGATGGACATTTCAGGGACTTTCAGGAAGGAAAGTAGGAGAAATGAAGGAAGTGGGCTTGGGTGGATTATCGGGGGTAGAAAAGATCGAGGATTTGGATGGAGGAAGATAAGAGGTGGTGGTGAACAGCTGTTTTGAAAGCCTGGAGGGAAGAATGGGAAAGAATAGAGTGAGGAAGTTTATTCCAAAGGCGGGAAAAAAGAGGAATGAAAGAGTGAAGATGAGCAGTGATTCGTGATTTTGGTAGTTTTACCAGAAGGGGGTTGTTGGCGGACCTTGAGCGCCCTGTGGAAATGTGGTGGGGACAAATCGCAGAGAGAGCAGGGGGGGCAAGGCTGGAGAGGAGTCGGTAGAAGACAGAAAGACCACCGACCAACCTGCGGTGATTGAGTGAGAGGCCCGAAGACTCAGCTTCATTGCGGGAGATGCCGATGATCTTAAATGCCCTGGTTTCGACAGCGTGAAGCCGAGAAAGGTGGGAGGCAGGAGCACCAGCCCAGAGGGGAGAGCAGTACTCCATCAGGCTACGGATAAAAGCTTTGTAAGTGGTCAGGAGCTCAAGAGGGCCGAGGAAGGACTTAGCACGACGGAGGATTCCCAGTCGGCGACTGGCTTTTGAGGCGAGGTTGGAAGTGATATTCCATCACCTTCACCATAATATTCCATCAAAGCCAGTCGTGTTGCGTTGTCTATTCATGTCATAGTAGGATATCTTTATCAAGCAAATGCTGCAGTATATTGTGGGGAAACATAAGCACATGCAGGTGGAAATGCTTCTTTTACATTTGGATGTGATGTCCCAATCTCAACATAAAAGACGATTCTCAATTGTTTAATTTATTCTGGAAGAGCCATTACAAAGCTAACATGCTCATGTGGCTCCCTTTTCTTACTATATTAAACAAGGCGTGTGTGTGTGTGTGTGTGGTTGATTGTTATCTCCACAGTTTGGGTTTTAGAAGAAGGAACAGTCTCACCAGGACTCAAAGTATCCACCTTCGTTTCGGTGAAGGATCATGATTCATGGGCGAGGTTGAAAAGTTTTGTTGTTCTCAGAGTTTTGTTCCAAGGACTCTTTTCAGGATTGTCACTGAGCCCCAGACAACCTCAAATTGTAGTTAGTTTGTGGAACTGTTTCCATGGATGGTTTGTCAGATCTTTGTGAGGTTCTTCTTTGTCATTCCCATTGCTCCAACTTTGGTGCTCTTCAACTTCCAGTATCTTTTCACTTCATTCTTGAAGTTTTGATATTTGGTCATTTTCTTTATTTCTGCATTGTTTAAACCAAAATCACTGGTATCAACACCTCAACTAACAATACCTTTTTTTCCTTTTTGTATCTGAGTACTATGTCCGGTCGAAGTGCTTTGTTTTCTATGTTCACGCTGGATGCGATCATCAGGTCATACGTAAGCTTTATGTCCTTGTTATCAATGATTGCTGTTGGTTCACATTTCCATGAGTTTTGTGGAACTGGGATATTGAAATTTCTGCAGATGTGCCAGTGGATTACTCTACATATCTGATTGTGCCTTTGTGTGTACAGCTGTTCTGACATGAGTTTTTTTACATCCCGATAAGAGGTGACTCGTGCTTTCTGCTTCTGACTTGCAGAACCTACACCTGTCCGATTGGCTCAGTCGCCCTATTTTGTTAAAGCCATTCGTGCAGTGGCTTTGTTCTTGGGAATTTATAATGATTCGTTCTCCATTCCAATTGAGCTGACCTCTTCTAAGCCATTTCAGTGATCCTTCTTGGTCTATCCCCAATCTGTCCAACTCTTTCCCCCCTCCCCCCCTGCTCTTTTGTCTTTCTTCCAATTGTCACTCCATATTTGTTGGTATTTGATCTTGTATTTTTATTTTATCTTTTTTTGCAATTGTTGGGGCTATATTCGTTGCCGTTTCAGTTTTGTGCATGACATCTTCTATTCGCACCTGTTTTTGGAAGTTTTTGCAAGGTAAGTGAGATACCGTTTCTGGCTTGTGTTCCTGCTTGTGGATAAATTGTATTCGGTAGTTTGTTGAACTTTTCATGTACTCTGATAATCCTACAGTCATCGTTCTGTGCACTTGATTGAGTTCCATCAGGCCAACACCTCCTCCTTTCCTCGGCAGGTACATTCTCAGGATGCAGTGATTTTTTTGTGGATAGTAAGGAGTTTCCTTGGTCTGATGTCTATTTTTGTGATTTGTGGCCAGTTTACTATTCCACAACTGTATTGGAACACTGGTATTGCAAGTTGGTTTATCGCTTTGATGTTGTACCTTGGGTAGAGGTATGTTTTCAGGATCAACCTTGTTCTATGCAGGTATTCTTTGGTAATTGTTTTGCACATTTTTATGACAAATTTGGTTGCCCTCTTCGTGTGTGTGAGTGTGTGTGTGTGTGTGTGTGCGCGCGCACGTGTGCGCTTGCGTGCACACGAGTGTGCATGTGTGCGAAAATCATAGAAAAAACATGGCTGGGCCGATCTCCCCCAAATTTTACAAACGTGCAGGTAGTATGCTGGAAGTACTCAGGGCGGTCATGTGCACCCCTTCCCCACCTCCCCACATGCCCACCTGCGAGATGTGGGGGTGGGGGGAGGGGACGACTTATGATTTTACCTGTACACATTCCAGTGGTTTACTGACCCCTACTGCAGACGGGAGGGATTATTAGCCACGGCACAAAATATATTAGCCCCACTTTCCCCACTACCCCTTCTCCCCACCATGCACAGGCATTTCACGAAGGGAGCAGGCGTTTGTCATAATAGCAAATATAGTGTTTCATTTGTGATGAACTGTTGACATCAACAGGAAAAAAAACAGAAGATATTTATTTTGGACAAAGAAACCCTCAAGTCTTGATTATTCCTGTTGCTAATATTTCCTCATCACATGATCGTCTTTTTTTAATCGCCATGGGCTGAATAATGATCGAGTGTTTCACAAGACTAGAAACACCCACTCCCCATGAGTCCTGACCAAAACTTTTTCTTGATAACCATTTGAGTTTTTGTCACCAAATTTTCAATAAACCTTTATTATGAGAATATGGAGAAAATAATGAGTAAATTTTACATTTTTCTTGTCGTTGTTTTCGTCAAGTTTAGTTTGAGTACAAAGTGAATGCGGATGGGCTTTGCATTTTGGGATGCTATCCAGTTGCTTTTGTTCTTGGAGGGGGCCTTGGAAAAATGCCACGATAACATGTAACGACACACAAACTGCTATCTATACACCTTAACATGGCGTTTTTCCGAGGTGGAAAAACGCAGTAAGACATGGGAATTCCTTAGGATTCTTTTCTTCTTTTTTTGCAGTCGAGTCTAAAGCAACATTGTCTAAGAGAGTGCAAAAGTAACACTGAATCGTCTTACTCGTAATCCAATCATGGGTTCTGAAGCGTCACTTGTAATAAACTCTCCTACCACCACTGGAGCAGCGCGACATCAAATTTGCATCGGCACTCATAACCTCTCATGGTGGGCAAGGGGGGAGGGGAACCAAGTAGCACACCAAATTGCATATTTTAGTCTGATTAATTTGATTTGAAGCTATTCCAAAGCAATGAGCAAAAACACAAACTCAAAACCCGGTATTTAATCTTGTTAACATGCATATCTCTCAACATAAAAGACAATTCTCAATTGTTGCATTCATATCAGAAGAGCCATTCCAAAGCTAACATGCTCATGTGGCTCCTTTTTCCAAGTTCCAGACATTAGTGCATCTATGAAGCTCCGCTGAACTCCACTTAGTGGTTATTTTGCACAAAATAAAAATAAGGGTTAGGAGAGGACACTGCAAGAGACATGTAGATCTTACCCAAAGGATTTCCTCAATGAAAAGGTCTCCTGCATGCCTGCTCTGCTTGTAGTTGGCTTGAGAGAAGAATTAGAAGAGAACAGAGCAGAAGATGGAGAGGATGGAAATTGAACGGAAGATGAAGATGAGGCTGGATGGAATGAGACACTAGATTTGTGAAAGAAAAGTCAGGGGAAAGGTGTGCAAGGAATAGATGTGAGCAATGAAAGTAATTAGTGTTGAGGAAAAAAAGGTGTTGGGTAAGGGATTTAAGGAAGAGCAGTGGGAAAGAAAAACAAAGGATAGAGAAGGAAGAATGAAACAACATTAATTACTTTTTGAACGCTTTCATAAGTGAATGAAATGGGTTTCATACACTCTTCGTGCAAACATCTTTAACTTTGCCTTTGCCTGGAATCCTCAGCACACAAGCCAGACAACATGGATATGATCATTTTGGCAATTTCACTCTGGTTTCAGGATATGCAGCTGCCCATGACCAGTGTGTTAAGGCAGCAGAGATGGAAACCTGCCTGTAGGAGGTCAATCAATGAAAAGGGCTGGAAGTGATGAATGAACAAGCGGAGGGGGAAGCAGGTGCAGAGTCTTCAAGACAGCTGTTCACCACCATCTCAGATTACCACCCATCCAAAACCATGATCTTTTATACACCCATTAAACCACCCTCCCAACCCCAACATTTTGCTTCTATATCGATTTTATCCATTCCTGCATTCTTTCCTACCCCTGATATATAAGCATTTCTTCCTTCTCTTTCTGATGTTCCTTTTGCTATGTTGCGTCAAAATCCATTCTGTTGAAAAACCCTACTCTTGACTGCCAAATGTTGAAGATTCGGCGTCACTTAACAGCACCGCCGTCTCCGGGGTTATAACGCCGGCTGACTCGGCACAGGTCTCGGGTTACACGCCTCAGATCACAATACCAAAATACACCTGTGCCTTGCCAGTTGGGGAAATAGACCCCGGTTACAGACTGGGTTTGTCAGAGACCGAGCGAAGTCTACCACAGTCCGTAACCATTTTGGTTTTAAATACAAATCGAACAATTGTTCCTCAGCACGGCACGAATAAAGTCAATGCGGCAACTTTCATATGAATCAACCAGATTTATCGGGGACACATTGGGGAACACGACACAAGCAAAACATTCACGAACGTTATAATTAATCTATAACCCACTCTAAACTAGGGAGCTACGGATTACGGGTTTCGAAGGGAACCCTAGCAAGATAAACCTTAGACAACATGCAGACAAGACACAGAGTACTTGGTGATGCCTCATGGACGAGAGGAAAAGTGTCAAAGGCACGAATGCGGCTCGTGACAAGCCAATGTCAACGGATTCGAGCACTCAGCTCGAACACGCCGCGTGGCAAAATGGCGGTGTCGTCCCTTTGTCGCACCTCCCACGCACGCAGCCTCAGCGCGTTCAGCCCCCGTAAGGTCGACGGCACAAGAGCGGAAGATCCACGGTGTGCTCCAGCTGGCTTTTCACAAGGTCCAGCATACAAATCCAGGCCTGGCCTGCTCATCAGATCAGGCCAAATCGGGGTGTTGGGCTCCGCAGGCGGATCGACGGGATTACAAGACGTGTCGAGCCATGCCGTGAGTAGGGACAGTCAGAGGCTCTGTCACTGGACTCCGGATGAACCTGTCGAGGATCTCCTCATAAAATTTGATCGCCAACTCCCCTCATGCAGTTCCTCCTGCCTCTTTCACGAAGAAGATCGCAGACAGACACAGCCGTCCCTTACACAGCAGATCATGACCCCCCACTAGCCGTTTCTCTCTTGCCTTCCCGGCGCTCGCTCTCTGAACACTCCCCCGGGGACCCGTGATTGGTCCATCGCTCGAGATTGCACCTGCCCTCCACCAATCGGCTGCTGACCCGTCTCGCCAACCGACACTCTCAGAGTGCTGGGCGGGGCTAGTTCGGAGAGGGGAAGGAAAAATAAGCTGGGCACCTTCTGGTCCACCACCACTGTACGAACACTGGACAGCCTGCTACACCTCCCGACACACAAGTAACGTCCAATTACCAAACAACCTGACTAAACATGCATTTAAGGGGGAATCTGGGCTAATCCTATATTTAATAACACACTAAGGGCCATTTCCGCAACAATATAACCATCTACTCTTGGTTAAGTTAATGTGAGGTTTCTGACATTCTTATTAAAATGCCAGCACATAGTGGAATGACCCATTCACACTGTGAAGTATTCCATTCCAAGGGGTGTAGCTGCTCTGAGTCGTGAAACCGAGCTGACCTTTTCCAATTCCTTACAAGGCAGCGGGTGACATGATTGGAGAACCGTACGTACACACTGCGAGCTGTCACAGGCCTGTCCCCAAAGATGGCGTCAAGTTTATCAGGTCAGGTCGGGTATGGGAGCATGCGCCGGCGCAGTGCGTCGCTGCGTCCACTTTCCACCAGTACACTTTCCGCCACGGGCGTCCGTCTAGCCATCCCTCAGGCAGATGTCTGGCCGATCTCCATCTCCTTGAGATGCCCATACAACTCATCCACCAAGTTTATCGGAGCACCGGTGTAACAGTTTAACTACCCCTCCTGGACAACTTCCCACCTGGGGGGGTACTTGTCCTAGGATAAGTCGCCCCCCACCCGGAATAACTTGCTCCCCCCCCCCAGAATAATCAATACCTGATTAGAGAGGTATATATTTTTAGTATAAATCTATTTTTGGCCATAGGGGAGCAAGTTATCCAGGGAGGGGGGAGACTTATCCTAGGACAAGTACCCCCCCAGGGGGGAAGTTGTCCAGGGGGCGACTTATCCTGTTACACCGGATTGCTTCTGGTGATACCCTCATATGGCTTTCCAAGTGGTCCTTCATTTCCTTGTACAAAAATTTTAGCTTTCACATTTTATCCCAACATTGCTTTGCAGAGCATCTTGTACGTCTCATGCAACAGCTGCAGGGAAATATGAATGAACACGTTTTCATCACTTGAACTCAACCCTAATTCAACTCTGGAAATATTATCTTCTGCCTAAAGCACCGGCATATCATCATGATGATGTAACTATTCTAATGAACTGTTCCACTGGATTGAACAAGATGGTAAAGCATCCAGGTATGGATAGTTAAGGGGCCTGTGTATGCAAGCTGGGATGTCGGTGGCAGAGGGCGGCATTTCAGCTGCTGCAGAACAGGAACAGTTCAAGTATGCACTTGAAATCTGTGCAAAAGGAATCGTTCAGGTAATGATTTCAGACAAGGTAGTTGACACATAATTTCCTCTCGGAAGGATGTGCTCAATACTGCAGCGTTTTTTTTTTTTTTATCTGCGTCGAAACCAGATCGACAGTTTGTTGGATTTGACCATGGACCATAGCATCCAAAAAAGCAAGCACAGGTGATTATGCTCCAATTATGGCCCGATATTCACCGATATCATGAATCGGTGTTGCACACCAAACTAATTTCCTGATATTAGTTATTTAATATTCATAATGACACCTCGTCTACAGATTTTGATGTCCTGTCCTCACTCCATTCCTCCATTACTTATTGCTGCTTTCACTTCTATGTTGAGCTTGCTTATTGAAAGCCGAATCATTTTTGTTTCTTGATGTTGTTTCAAAAAAAGAAGTTCTGTCGGTGTTTATGATTTAGCAAAGACAAACAAAATTATTTTCCACAAAACCCTTCAAAGTTCAAAGGAACAAACTTTTCCAATGTTCCACTGGATTCTCAAATCATTATCATAATCACAAACCTGTTTTCAGTCTACTGCAGGATGAAGGTCACACTCAACTCTCCTTACCTTGGGGGTATTGCCATGTACACAATGGCGAGAGAGTTTTGGCAGGGATTTGTAATTTGCTCACGGTGCCGGCGATGATGCCTTCTCATCACGAAAGACACCGTTGGATCTTGAATGCCCACCAATGACCAGTGCTAGTAGATTTGTCCTCCAACTTTTAACATCCTTCTGATGGATGACATGCACACTGATGCCTCGCCCTGCCTGCGAAACACCAGGATGACAGTTTGTAGCTGGGTCGAGATCCAAACCCATGCGAGATGGCTAAAATGCAGCAAGTGCACATAGATCCAGGCTATCCTGCCAGCCCTTCTCAATGTCCATCAATAAACACGTGTAAACATTTAGAATGTAATCACAACATTGCAAGATCCGCTGAGAGGAAAATGCAACAGCACAGCCAAGATTTTTCTTTTCCAAAAAGGCAAAGGTTCAGAATGCGACATGTACAAGATAAGTTTAAATAAATAATACGTTTACAACACCAGAACGGAAGAGCGCATACCTCCGCCAGGCTGTCCAGTTTACGTTTTGCATCCAACTGATCGGCCGGATCTGCATCCTGACCATTATCACACACCAGAATCGAATCAGTTTGTTCTTGTCACCTATTCAATTCATCCACCAAGTTTTGTCATAATCCGCCCACAGCTTTTG
Organism: Eptatretus burgeri; assembly: GCF_056783735.1. Taxonomy (NCBI): domain Eukaryota; kingdom Metazoa; phylum Chordata; class Myxini; order Myxiniformes; family Myxinidae; genus Eptatretus; species Eptatretus burgeri. Next base: position 54,567,910 of record NC_140967.1, read on the forward strand.
GATATATCTAGCCATACATCATTTTTGGCCCTCTGTCTCAATAGTGAAGAATCACTTTAAAAATTTTTTTTTTAATTCTCATCCAGATATGTTTTTGGATCTTGACCAAAATCAAATCAAGTCGTCCTTGCCACACACCCAACCTGTCCACCAAATTTCGTCTGAATCCATTTAAATTTTTTTGAGATATCCTGCTCAGAGCAGGCAGACAGACGGGCATGACAACGTAACCTCTGTCCACCTTCGGCGGCAGAAGTAACAAATAGGAGAAATTAAAAAAATACAAATAAGAAGAAACATTTGAACAACTATTTAAATGCAAGAAGATTTAAATGTACGCCGTATTGTCGATAGCATTGGCACAACATACCAAGAATTCAAATGAATCCCCCCAATCTGCATATGCATGTTTTTCCCCACAATGCAAAGGTGTATTAATGTAACATTTTGGACAATGTCGCACCACCTGCTTTGATGCAATACTCTGGTGAGGGCCCTTGTATCTACCAGCATGCTAATCCACCCTGCTACGCTACTGTGTCTGTTAGGAATTGGTTCGAGGAGGATGATAATGAAAACAGTGGCCCATTCAGAGCCACATCTTACACTTGTTGTCCCAGAAAGACTAGAGTTATACCATAATCTACCATCAAACCTGCAAATGATATTAAGGTAGGTGATATCTACCTCCATAATTTGTTTCAAAATGCTCGTGAAACACTTTTACAAATTGACAAACGGTTGTAAGTTTAGCACCTGACATATTTCCTTGGTGTCCCAACATTTGCATCATTGTAGTAGAGTTACACGGTAGGCTTAGTACATACAAAACTACATTGATGTGTACACATATTACGATGTTAGTGCGTTAATAAAACACCACCTCTCTCCTACATAGCGGTGTGATCAAACCAACATTGATCAAACTGGTGATCCTTTTCACCGATAAACCAATGGAAGTTTATTTCTAGAGTCAGACCTTAACAGACAACTATAAACCATGCCTACGTCGGTCGACTGCAGGATGAAGGCCGGACTCAACTCATGTTGGGGTATGATTCAGGATGCACTCCACACGTTTCAATTACGGGTTGGCGAGAGCGAGTAGTCATGGGAATCGAACCCACACCAGCCAGATTTGAGTTACATACAGCCATTTAGCCATCCAAGGACAACAGCTGCACCCTCAAAACCCATGATCTTAAAGTTGGTATTAAACTTTGACCAATGCAGGCAAAAGCACCAGAGCCAGATGGCAAGGCAAAATCATCACAGCTGTGGTGACCAAGATCTATTAAAGGGTTGGCTGCATTTAAAAACAACAGAATCTGGTTCATGCATCCTATACCCAGAAAAGGAAATCAAGATGTTGAGATATTGACAACATGCTGAGAATGTGCCATCACAAAGCCTGTGGAAATCAATTTGATTCTGGTCAACAATCCTCAGGAAATAATAGTAATCACATCAGTTCCCTCGCAAAGGGCTTCAACGCTGATAGAGGCCGCGAGGCCCATCAAATCCTGCACTAGTATTGCCAACCGAAGGTTGCTTGCCCATGCTCGATCCTTTTAAAATTTGAGCATCAAGCAAGGAAGCAGCACGCACCATTTTTAAAGTCTTGGGTACGACTCGGCCGGGGTTCGAACCACTGGCCTCCCAGGCTCAGAGCGGACGGTCGAACCAATTCAACCACCGTCTGGTTAAAAGCTTCGAGAATGATCTCAATTCACCTTCCTTGTAGAGGATGGGTAGCAACGTTCCCTGATGGTCACTCTCGTCTCCGATCTGTGCAGCAACGCCATGTCCTGCTCTTTACTCTCATCAGCACCTCATGGGCTGTCCTATATCTGTTTGATGTTTCCTCTATTCTCCTTGAATAACACTGGGCTGCATTTGAAATATTTTTTTCAGAGGTCTCGGTTTTCTCAACAGTTCCTATATGTTTTTTTGCATGCTGAATTCAGAAATGTATCTAATTTTGCTCAATCAGGTCAAGTTTTTCTCAATTTCCTATCTCAATTTTAAGGAAAAAAAAAATAATCAAAATTTTTGTTTTTTTTAATTAGCATTTTTAAAATTAAAAATCAGACTTACATTGACAGAAAATGTACAAATTATCTATCTATAATTCCAGCAATGTGTGTGTGTGCGTGTGCGTGTGCGTGTGCGTGTGTGTGTGTGTGTGTGTGTGTGTGTGTGTGTGTGTGTGTCCGTCTGTTTGTCTGCGACCGCCGTTTCTCGACGACCACCGGTCCGATCTGATTGAAACTTGCCAGGAATATTGCTGGGGACCCGCGGATGTGCCTTTTCAAGGTTTGATATTAATCGGACAAGCGGTTCCCAAGTTACGGCCATTTATCTGTCGACCAATGACAAGACACGGTGCTATGACATCACAATTAATGTTTATTTATTTATTCTTATTATTTTTTTTTGCACGATTGACAGTCCGATCTGATTGAAACTTGCCAGGAATATTGCTGGGGACCCGCGGATGTGCCTTTTCGAGGTTTGATATTAATCGGATAAGCAGTTCCCAAGTTACGGCCATTTATATGTCAACCAATGACAAGACACGGTGCTATGACATCATGAATGACGTCACAATTAATGTTTGTTTATTTATTTATTTATTTATTTATTTTTTTGCACGATTGACGGTCTCATCTGATAAACGTGCCACAAATATTGCTGGGGACCCGCGGATGTGCCTTTTCAAGGTTTGATATCAATTGGAAGAGCGGTTGCCAAGTTACGGCCATTTATCTGTCGACCAATGACAGGACACGGTGCTATGACGTCACAATTAATATTTATTTATTTAATTTTTTGTTTTTTGCACGATCGACGTCACAATTCTTCTTCGTTTGGTAAGACGTCACAATCGACGCTGGGGACCTGAGTTTGTGCCTTTTCAAGGTTTGATATTGTTTTTCATCTGTTTCAGCTGTTTCCCAAGTGTTTCCCAAGGTTTGAAAGCTGTTTTTTCCCAAGGTTTAAATGAATTGTTCAAATTATTAATTAATTCCAAGGTTTGAATTTTCCCAAGGGAAACAGCTGTTCCCCAAGGGTTTGAAAGCTGTTTTTTCCCCCAAGGTTTGAATTAATTGTTGTGCTTGGTAGACATTTGTGAATACATTTACAGAGAGAGGGGGCGAGAGAGGAGGGGGGGGCGAGAGAGGAGGGGGGCGAGAGAGGAGGGGGGCGAGAGAGAGAGAGAGAGAGAGAGAGAGAGAGAGAGAGAGAGAGAGAGAGAGAGAGAGAGAGAGAGAGAGAGAGAGAGAGAGAGAGAGAGAGAGAGAGAGAGAGAGAGAGAGAGAGAGAGAGAGAGAGAGAGAGAGAGAGAGAGAGAGAGAGAGAGAGAGAGAGAGAGAGAGAGAGAGAGAGAGAGAGAGAGAGAGAGAGAGAGAGAGAGAGAGAGAGAGAGAGAGAGAGAGAGAGAGAGAGAGAGAGAGAGAGAGAGAGAGAGAGAGGTGTCACAATTCAAGAGAGGGGGGACGAGAGAGGGGGAGAGAGGGGGCGTCACAATTCTTCTTCTTCTTCATTTGATATGACGTCACAATTGACGCTGGGGACCTGAGTATGTTTCCCAAGTTATGGCCATTTATGGTACGGTTGGTCTGATCTAATTGAAAAAATGCCCCAATCCAGTCGTCATTTACGAGAGCGAATGAACGAAGCTGCACATACTGGCACGCACCTACGGGCACGCACCATTACATATAATGACACACAAGTACACTTAATGTGGAAGAAAGTGGCTTTTCAATTACTTTCATTTCAATTTCAGAAAAATATAGATAAATCGTTGTTTCTGGCAACACCCAACTTCAGTCGCTCCAGCAGCTGCGTGGCTCAGTCTGGTGTGAGCTGTCCACTTAGGTGCACGTGAGTGGCAGTACGTCCTGCGTAGTGTCCTCCTTACTATAACATTACTGTGATTCATGATGAATCGAAAGTGCAAGAATGATCCAAACAAGTTCTGCTATATCTGTGGTAAAGTGACCATGCCAGACTGGCAGTCTCACATCACACGTTTTGTAAAGAAAAGCTATCACGCATACTTTGGAATAAAACTTGGTGACCAGGACAAAGCCTTTGCCCCTCACATATGCTGCAAAATGTGCGTTGAGAGTCTGCGGCGCTGGAGCCATAAGAAGATTGAGTGTCTGCCTTTTGGTATCCCAATGGTGTGGAGGGAGGGAAGAGATCATACTCATGACTGTTATTTCTGTATGACAAACCTACAAGGTGAGTTTATCAATTTTGTTTGAGTTTAACTTTATGTTTAATAAATTCCCAAACATTCTAAATTGTTTAACTTTATATATCATGTCACCCCCTTGACGGTATGTCTATCTCTTTCATTTTAGGCATAAATCGAAAAAACAAGCAACACTTAAAGTATCCAGACGTGCCATGTGCCATTAAACCAGTGCCTCATGGACCAGGAATTCCAAATTCCAGCACCGCCCGAAAATTGCAGGCATTCGGCATCCGATTCCGATGAACAAATGGAAGATGGTAACATATCTGGTACATATCAATCTACGGGCGAGACAAGTCAACCCAAACTCTTTAGCCAAGCGGAGTTGAACGATTTGACACGAGATTTGTGTTTGTCCAAAAAATCTGCTCAGTTGCTCGGGTCACGACTTCGTGAAAATTGTTTGTTTGCTCCTGAAACTACATTCTCCTGGTACCGCAGCCGTGAAGAAGAGTTTCGAGAATATTTTAGTTTGGACGATGAAGTTTCTCTGGTTTACTGTAGCAACATCACCGGCCTCATTGCAGCTATGGGTTTAGCGTATGATCCTACAGAACGGTGGCTCTTCATCGACTCCTCAAGTAGAAGCTTGAAAGCAGTACTACTCTTCAATGGCAACAAGATCGCATCTGGTCCGGTGGGTAACTCAGTACAGATGACTGAGAACTATAGTAACATGGAGCATTTGCTAACTGCTTTGAAGTACAAAGATCACAATTGATGATTTGTGAAGACCTAAAGGTATGTTGGTGTCAACCTAGTTACATATATTTTTCTACTTTATTTATTGAAATATTCTTAACATGGATTAAAATATATATATTTAATAAACTGGAATAACAAATTTTAAAACAAATATGTGTTCTTTATTATTTATAGGTTGTGTCCATGGGGCTGGGTCTACAAGGCGGCTACACCAAATACTCCTGCTTTCTCTGTCTGTAGGACAGCCGAGCAGACAAGCAGCACTATGTACAACGCAACTGGCCAAAAAGATCTGGCCTGGAACCAGGTTCCCACAACGTTGTGCCACACGCTCTTGTGAATCCTCAGAAGATTCTACTTCCGCCACTACACATCAAGCTTGGACTTATGAATAATTTTGTCAGAGCACTGAACAAAGAAGGTCGAGCTTTCGCTTTCCTGAACAAGAAATTTCCTCGCGTAAGTGAGGCCAAACTGAAAGCAGGCATTTTTGATTGCCATCAGATCAGGGAGCTTATGAAAGATCCTAAATTTGACAAAAGTATGGAGAGCAATGAGAGGAATGCCTGACTCTCATTCAAATCGATTGCGACGAACTTTCTGGGCAATCACCGAAGTCCAGAGTATGAATGTGTTGTGGAAGGGCTCCTGCAGAACTTCCAGGTTCTTGGTGCACGCATGTCCATAAAGATGCATTTTCTCAGCTCGCATTTAGACTACTTTCCGGAAAACCGTGGTGATGTCAGCGAGGAGCATGGAGAACGGTTTCACCAGGATATTCGAGTGATGGAAGAGAGGTACCAGGGCCGATGGGATGTCAACTTGCTTGCAGACTACCGTTGGTGCCTCAAGAGAGATGTTACAGATGCGAAACACAGACGAAAATCTTTGCGAAAGCCATTTATTCCGCATTAATTGTTTTCCTTCGTCTTTTTAATGTTGAGTTTCACATTAACGGTACTTGTGCGTCATTTTATATATAGTTTGTACATTTTCTGTCAATGTAAGTCTGATTTTGAATAAAAAAAATCCTAATTAAAATATATATAAATTTTGATTTTTTTTTTCCTTAAAATTTAGCGAAATTAGATACATTTCTAAATTCAGCATGCAAAAAGCATATAAGAACCGTTGAGAAAACCTCGACCTCTGAAATGACGCAGACCAGTGTAATCATATCAGCAAAAATGGTAGTGTGCAGTTTCTATAAAAGGGGCATCTATTTATGATGCGTGTATGTGCGGAGGGGGGAGGAAATGATTTCTTTATTATTATATATTGTGAAAATTAAATTTGAGAAAATAAGAGGAAGCAATTATGAGAGGCAAGACAAAGGGGGTGGAAGAGTGTGGGAGGAGAGGGAAATGTTTGGGAGGAGATGGGAAGTAAGGGGATTGAAGAGCTCAGATTCAATATTGTGTGCGGAAAAGCCAGCCCGATGACTTATTGTACGTCATTTGTTGCATATTTTGCTCCTACGACCCCCAGTTTGGCCACAAGGGGCCAAACCGGGGAAATGGACAAATTCTTATTTCGATCTCATCTTTAGACCATTTCAATCAACCAAGGAAAGGTGTTTGTAGCGACACAATGTTACCTCAGCTCGCTGGTCAGTTGTTCAGCCATTGCTGAAGTGACTGGCGCGGTTGTAGAATTTTTGGACCTCTCCACATGCATGTGGCTCTTTATGGGAGCTTTACACATCCTGCTCACCTGACACAGATATATCAACATTAAGATACACTTTACACTGGTACGTTTCACCGATGTTCAGATATATTTTGTGAGTTAAAAGGTCACCTGTAGATCTTACCTCTTTGATTAGCCTGCTGGCATCACTTCTTGCTAGCCTCACGCCCTCGCCTATGGCTTGAGGCAAGGCATCCAGAGCTGCGCGAATCCCTTGTGGAATAGACAACGAGGAGGCCGCTTCAGACAATGCTCCGGCAAAAGACTTGAAGTGTGGGGAAACCTCGGAGAAGCCCGAGAGACAGCCACGCATGGTGTTGAGGCAAAGTCCAGAACAAGGCCTGATGAGGGTTAGGCCGCGGCAATGCTGGCAGTAAAGAGAGCGGAGAAGTGCGTGGGAGCAGGAGACTGATAGCGGGGCAGACTCGGTCAAGTTCATGAGCTGTGAGGGCGAGAAAAGGAGGAGAATGTGAGACTAAAACGTGTTGAGGTCCGAGGATGATATAAGAGGGACGTAGCTTCACTTAGAAGAAAAGCAAATGAATGAAGAAGTATATTGCTAGTACTAGTAGGGTAATGGAATCAACCAAATTTGATAAGTCACGAGTAGATAGACATAGACAGACACAAGCACCTGCACAGTCAGACCTCATTGGGTGACCTTTTTGTACAGAAGGCATGTAAAGGAAGGGCAATCTATTATGTATGCAACCGTGGGGGGGAGGATACTTAATTTCTATTTTTCGTTCAGAGTTCATGGTCGAAACATTGATTGTTATCACCATTTATGTCAATGATACTAATAGTGGGGTCAAAAACCTGAAGTGTCTGGCACACTCTGTGAGAAGCAATATTTGGTCATTTTCTACTAGTTTGGGGTCTGAGGAGCAGGTTTAGCTACGTGTGCCAATTTTCATCAGACTACGCTGCTCACACACCTCCCTTGAAGGGGGGGGGCACGTGGCTGTCAAGCCTATCTGATGCAACTCAGCTATTTATCAATGAAGAATGTTCATTTTGGTGTCAGTTGAAAGTCTGTTTGGTCCACAACAATTGTAGAACACATTCACTGCAAGTATACTCACATACGTACCCCCATGAGAACCCCACCCCACCCCTCCCAAGGGGGTTGGGGAGGGGGGTGTGTTCCCATTATCCCTAGTCTGGCAACAGCTGTCAAGAAACCCTGTGTGTGACACATTAAATAATATCTACTTTTTAAGAGAAATTCATCGGTGCATGAATCAGTGACCTCAAACATGATCTTCACAATGGTCAGCATGACTTTCAATATGCTAATTCCTCCAAAAAACAAACAAACATCAAACAACGTATCAAATTCAGTTCTTAAAAATGGATAGTCCATGGAGACCCCACCCTCTAACAGAGTCTAACCAATCTAGCACTAACTGATATATTTCTCCAAAAATACAGAAACAGTTGTAAATTGTTGATTCACATTTATACATACGTACACCCATATTCCTCCAAATAAATGTATAAACATTGTCACAAGGACATACCTTTGTAGTTGTGAGTATTTAGTGCTGGAGTCTCCCTTTACCATTCATTCTTTTGTATTTTATTGAGAAGAAAATGACAAAATGATTTCAGTAAGAAATAAATGATGAACCCTTGCTTGGTGGAGACTAAAGAACAAATGCACTTGCAGCATCTTGTACACTTGAGCTGGGCCCGGCAGGAAGAGCACTTCCCGCCCTTGTCCGATAGACATTTCCCACGGCAACTGCAGGTTACATCTACCTCAAAGACCTCCCCAGCCGTCCTGATTGTGGTCAAGATGGGCACCTGTCCACCATCCTCACTCTCCTTCTTCCATTCAAGCTGAAGAGGGTCCTGATCCATGATGGGCTGATGACTTGTGGCCCACAGAGCAGCTTGGTATACTGCCCTCCGAATGTGAAGCCGCCATGCATCCTGCATGGGTGGAACCCGCTCTAGATCGCAGCTCTTCAGGGAGAAGAGGTCGTTTATTGAACTGCCCATTTTTGCCGATGGATCATATATGCTGCAAACCATCCATTCCAGGAGAGTTTGGCGTTCTTTGCTGGTTTCTGCAAATGGCTGATCTGTGGCACTCTGAAGAGCTTCTGTCGCTTCAGTAACCCTTTGCCAGGCATTTCACCACATCCGTTTCCCCTTCAATTTTAGGCTCCTCATGTCATCACAGCCTGAGATGGCATGAAAGAAGGGAAGAGCTCTGGTTCGTTTTGGTCCAAGAGAGTGGCTGATAGCATTCACCTTCAGGAAGGCGGTGTCCTTGCTTCTTTTGAAGGCCACCCAGAGTTCAACACTGGGGTAGATTCAGTCAGTAGTAGCCAGCTGAGCAATGGCAATAACAAGGACATCTGTGTCACCAGTCTGGATGAAAAGAGATTGGCACGTCCTAGCAGCAGCCATAAGATGTACGACGATACGCGTATCAGCTTCCTCACGATTACAGGTATTGATCATGATGTCGCCAGGACCAACATGAAGAACACCGTCATTAAGGTCACCGGAAGATGTCTGTCATCATATCATGGTATCCGGCCTTACTTGCTTCCAGAGAGAGGTACTCAAACAGTTCTTCCTTATTACTTGAATAGGAAAGGAATTGTTTCCAGATTTGAGGATCATTTGGAACTTGTGTGGCACCCAGCACACGTTTGTGAGTTCCTGATGTTGAGCCACCTCTCTTTGATCTAGTTTCAGCTCTGATCCATCCATCCATTGGGACCATACTCTGTGCAGAGCGTTAGTGCCGCCTAAGCAGTCTCCTTGGCTCTTGGGCACAATCCTGGACGGGTCGCCACTCCGACACAGGATACCAGCAAGCTGGCTGGCACGCATTTTGCTGACCTCGGAAGGATGACAGGCAGAGTCAACCCCAATTGGTATTAATTCAACAGCTGAGCATAATTTGAACTCAGGATTCTAGGATCCCAAGCCCACCACCCTAACCATGAAGCCAACACCAGCTATGTCAAATCCATATCGCTGGTATTAAAGATGTCTGGTTTAATTAGAAAGGAAAACATCGGGTCAAAATGTTGGAAATCTTGAAATATGACAAAAAATTCTGATGCGAGTTCTTGCATATACATTCCAATCTCCGCAACACTGACGGTGCAATGTGTCAATAGTTCTTTAAGATATTGCAAATAGCGGATGGTCAAGGTATCAATGTCTTGAGAAAAAAGTGGCAAGTTTCCCAAGAAATGCCTTCCATGTTTTAAAAAGACCCACAACAGTTTGACCTGCACCCTTGTAGAAGACACGGGTCGAGTTTGTTTTGATGTGTGGTGATGTCAGTGTATGCCTAGTGTTGGCTTAATGGCTAGAGTGGTGGGTTTGGGATCCTAGGGTCCTGAATTCAAATCCCCCTTGGCTGTTGAATTAATACCAGGTGGGATTGACTCAGCCTGTCATCCTTCTGAGGTCCGCAAAATGAGTACAAGCTTGCTGATATCCTGTGTCGGAGGGGCGACCTGTCCAGGATTGTGCCCAATAACCAAGGAGACTGTTTAGGCATCACCGACGCTCTGCACAGAGTATGGTCCAAATGGATAGATGGATGGATGTCAGTTCTTGACATTAGTTGTGCGACCCATTTGTCATGAACCAGTTCGGGTTAGTTTTGACCTTTTTCTGACAAAAAAGATCTTGAATACATCAAGACAGTCCACAAAGCATGCCAAAACCTTCGCATGGCTGAGCCAACAGACAATGCTGTGAAGAAGAATGTCCTTGGGTGCACTGTACATCTCAAGCAGAGCTGGAAACTGCATGTGTGTCAAAGCAGATCGAGCAACAAGAAAATTCACTATCTTTACCATTGCAGTCATCACATTATTAACTCAGAATTAGAAATCTTGGCACATAGACTTTCTTGATGAATAATTAATACAATGAAAATTTACCGTCAGGTGGCCAATTTGATCCTCAATGATCTTTACAAATCCCCTCCGTTTTCCGACCATAGCACGGTGAGGGGATTTGTGCATTTGTTGTCACAACACATTGTGCGTCTACGCTTAGATAATGGGTGAGAAATCAAGTCAGCTATTGTACCTAGGCTCATACAGGAAATGTTATCAAAATTATAGTCATCAAAATAACCATATTTTAAAAGTTTTAACACATTTAATATATGATTTTAGATTTAGGATGTGTTGACTCATGGTGTGATCCCAACACTGGGACTTTTAGAATACCGCTGGGCATAGTGGTGGGCACTTGTAACTGGCTACGAGGAGGCTGGGGTTGGGGGATCGCTTGAGGATGAGAGCCCTGCGTTGTGCCGCACTAATAGACGGCACAAAGCAACCCAGCCGATATGGTGGAACCCAACCCTGATCGTGAGGTTAGCCAGGCCAGATCAGATGTCTGACTTGCTACGTGTATCATGTAAAACCCACACTAACCTGTTCATAGTTAAGTGGCGGTGACTAAACCGGCACCCCCACCAGGTTTCCTGGTGAGGAGGGTGTATGGATATGGACACCCAGCAGGATTAAATACAAAACCTGCCAAAGGGCGGAAGAGCTCCTTGTGAGCCAACAGCCATTCATATCTACTGCCAACTGCATCTGCGGATATCCTCCTGCAAGTTGGTTACCTTCCTGAGGAGGTTAGTGACAGGGTTTGCACTCCAGCCACCACAAAACACACTGTAGTGTGTTTTGGAGTGGTGCTGAGGTGTCGTTCACCAGACAGTGGTCTCCTCAGGTTAACTTGAGGCAGTCCCTTCGGGTGGCTGCCTGTAATGTCCTATCTCAAAGAGATCGGGATGGGTCAGGCATCTGCCTGGGGGATGGCCAGGCAGAGGCCCCTGGAGTACTGGTGGAAAGTGGATGCTCCCAATGTATGTATGTACTGTGTGTCTGTTGTCACAGAAAATATTTTCTGTCATTTCCTCTTTCCTTAAAACGAATAACAAAGTTTTCATGGTATCTTCCCTTGTTGTTGTGCCGTGCATGTTTTTTAGGCAGCATAGCCCTTGTCGAACTTCATCTGAGTCACGGTATCTCACAACTGTTAACCACGGTACATCATTTATATCCACACTCTCATCCAGCGTGATACTAAATACCACTGCATCTTTTAACACCACTGTCTGTTATTTGTTAACTTTTTCAGCCATTTTCCTAATACACCTCTCCACTGACTGGCAGACGCAGGTACGTCTTTGATTCTGGAGATGATTGTGTCTAACCATTGAAGAAAACATCTGAACACCTGAGAAAAGCCTCTTTTATATATTCCCCATCTGTAACTGGCTTTCCATGTTTTGCAACGCATTGTGCGATTTTGTAAGTTCCCTCTGTGGCTTGATTGTTACTGACACAGGCGTTTGCACTGCATCGTTTTCCGTACCTCGCTATGGCCCGTTTGATTGACTCAGCCTTGTTGCGTCATCCTTGAAGTGTTTCTCATGCTTAGTCTGAAAATGTCATTGGATACTTGATGTGCGGCAAACAATGCTCTCACAACAAAGAGTACAAACAATGCGGTCTTTATTTTGAACAAATCCGTATTCGTCTCTCCAGGACGGCTGAAGTGAGTGAACATCAAACTTTGCTTTCTCAGGAACCGCCATTTTGTCCAAAAAAAACCCCATATGATCAGTGGCATTTATCGTGAGATTTCCTGTGAATCAAGATTGGCTGGACCCACGAACGTAATGTAATAAATAAACCAATTTAAATTTGTTTTGTCTACGTCAAAGAGCTTTCATAAGGTAGCATAATTTAGACTAATTATGCTACCCAATGAAAGCTCCTGTTTTCTTTTTGCTTATTTTTTTAGAGATCGACAGAGCAGTCAAGCATAGTTTTTAATTGGGTTATTTTTTTCAACTTAGTTTCTTCGCCGTTGATGCGAGCTTTATTGTGCATTCTGCTCAAAATCATCTTGCGTGCCCACTCATGGCACACGTGCCCTACGTTGCTGACCATTGGGCTAGAAGTAGCCATTTGAAACTATTTCTCACTGATTTAGGCTTACACAAACTAATATGATGATTGAATTCTGTAAATTTTGAATCGGGATGATGGCTTGAAAATTCTGAATTGTTCTGCCTTCCAGGGTAGGGCTCACATTAAGCACCAAGCAACAACAATTAATTAATTACTTTTCTACAGAGTCTAAGGCCAAAAAAAAAAAAATGTTGCATTGGCGTAACGGGTCACTGAAAAATAGGGTAGGTCGGTCGGGATCTTTTTTTTTTTTTTTTTTTTTTCCTAATAAATCCCTCCCAAAATCTCCCCCGGCTCGAGTACCACCCTTTTTGTCGGCGGGTTCTGTCCGAAACACTTCCGGGTTTTTGCGATCGCGATCGCAATCAACAAGATACTTGAAAACGATAGCAAAACAAAAATAGCAATAAAATAGGGTCGGCAAAATTTTTCGATAGCAAAAAAACAAAAAAAAAAAAAAACGTAGGGTCGGCGGAATTTTTAGGGTCGGGCGGGTTACGCCAATGCAACATTTTTTTTTTTTGGCCTAAGGGATAAGTCACATTTGGCACGGCGGCTGTAGGGTCTCCAAAATCTACGGCCACTAGCAATTATACGGAGGCCGCAGTATTTCCACGGTCACACAATGTAGCAGTCACATATGTTTATATTTTTCGGGGAGCTGCACGGCATATTTAGAGATTGTGGAGACCGAAAACGTGAGGTTGCCGTAATGTCTTTGATTTGATGTCGCACGGTGACCTTAAGGGGGCCCTGCGGCGGCCATAGAATTTTCAAGGCAGACGCAAGGTAGCCTCAGGGTGCCCGCAAGGCGACCGCAGGGGGGCCTTAAGGCGAACGTGGGGCCAGACAGACGGTAACGAGTGGGTTCATTTTTTTTTTTTAACCAGTTCTTTTTTTCGGCTTGTCGAATTGCTGTGGTGAACGTAGAAATGAAAAAAGTTATAACTCTGCGTTATAATTTCACGGCGACCCCTACGGCCTGTAAAAGATAGCCAAACGGCGTAGGGCCACGGCAGAAACTCTGCGGCCGCCGCACGTTTCTGTCAATTCAGAGGGTGTACGGCCGCCGTATCCTCGCCGTAGAGCAAATGTGACTTAGGCCTAAGGCGTGTGGAGGATCTGCAACACAAATCATCCACACGCAAACAGGCAAGTACATTCAACAACATCGGAGCAGACATGAGACAAACACTGAGCATGTGGAAAATGACATAAGTTCCCAGGGAATTCTGGGTACCAGTGACACCATCCTCATGATATAGCTTTTCACGGGATTGGGCAATTAAGGAGAAATTTCCTCCTCCCCATGGATGCCAACCTATGGGGTTTATTTTTGCTCGATTCAATAAATACTGAACATTAGCGAGGAAGCAGCACGTATAATTTTTTAAAAAAGTCTTTGGTCTGACTCAGCAAGCGTTGGAATCGAACCGCTGCCCAGACTCATGGTGGATTATCTTTCCATTATTCCACAGAGTTCTCTTAGCCAATTCCTTAAGCAAATCCCAAAGTCTGGAATTGATGTCAATGTTAGCCAATCGCCACAAATTGAACTATTTTTTGGTTTCCTTGATTCACAGAGGTTCCACACTGAGTCAGTTCCACGTGGAGGAGGAAACTCTTGACATTACATGAAAGTTGTACATTTTCCTGTTTGGTCATGTGATTCCAGGAAAACAATTAAAAATAAGGAAAAAAAAAAACAAGAATTAAAAAATACGACATCAATGACTATTTTTGTTTCATTCATAGTTTGAGCTCGAGATTTAACAATTGCAATTATGCATTTACAAGTCAGCAATGGAGAAAATAAAAACAGGAATAATTGCAGTGAACATTTTTTTTTTTCAAAAATCGAAAAACACTTCCAAAGCCATCCATGCCTCTCAAGGTCCCACAGCTCACACAACACTTAATCACTTACCTAAAGTAATCCAAACACTTAGATTCAATCAAGCCATTCAAAATTGAATGACATTTGCAGGTGGTAACTCTTAATTACAGACTGCTCGCAGGTGTTCCAGGTATTTAGAATTTAAAATTGCAGAGGAAAATCAATCTAATGGAATCTAATTTCATGGAGAAACTGCATTGTAGTGCTCCTCCGAAGTAAGTGCCATCTCGCTCACTCACAAAAACAGACCATCTTTAAACTGTCAGCTATCTTGGGGTCAGTTGATGCAATTAGAAAAAAAAGTCTCATGTGTTAAAGGCTGTGGCCTTGAAGGCCAGAAATCGTTGCAGATGTGTCTGGTTTTATCTACTATACTAATGAAAGGGTGTGTGTGTGTGTGTGTGTGTGTGTGTGTGTGTGTGTGTGTGTGTGTGTGTGTGTGTGTGTGTGTGTGTGTGAGAGAGAGATCAGGTCAGGTATGGGAGCATGCACCAGAGCAGGCGGTGCTGCATCCACTTTCTGCCAGTACTCCAGGGGCCTCAGTCTGGCCATCCCCCAAGCAGATGCCTGGCCCAATCCCCATCTCCTTGAGATGCTGATCAACCTGCTGCAACCACGAGGAATGTGGTCAGTCCATTGGCCTCCTCCACTCACGAGACTCCCTCGCTGAGAGAATCTAGTGAGCAGGATCAGCGTCAGGAAAACGAGCCACATGTCCATACAGCCGCAACTGATGCTCACGGACTATGCAGGTAACAAACCTCATTTGAGTTTCTCTCAGCAACCGCTCGTTGGACACAAAGTCTGACCAGTGATAGCCAACGATTCTCCAAAGAGACCCGGTACCAAAGGAATTAAGTCTCCATCTCAGATCCCT
Source organism: Eptatretus burgeri (assembly GCF_056783735.1). Taxonomy (NCBI): domain Eukaryota; kingdom Metazoa; phylum Chordata; class Myxini; order Myxiniformes; family Myxinidae; genus Eptatretus; species Eptatretus burgeri. The sequence goes on from NC_140967.1 coordinate 54,583,329, forward strand.
GGTCAGAACAAGTCTCACATCCATAGAGCAAGACTGGAAGCACCAAGGACCTGAAGACTGAGACTTTCGTCCGCCCACACAGGTTCAGGCAGCGCCACACCCCATGATTCAGTGAATCAGACTCCCCAGGCCCGACCTAGACGTCTGTTGACCTCTGGCTCACAGCCAGAAGTAAGTGAAGGTGTAAAAGACGGTCCATTAATGGCGGCAAACTTCCGAAAAAAAAGTTTTTGTTTTTCCTCCAGCCTTTAAAACCTTTCTTTTATTTCAATTTAATTGTACTTTGTATTATCGTTGAACACCGTCGAACACAAATCGCCTTGTTGGCACTTCCAAAATTCTCCAGTTTAGCAGCACTTGGACAAAATTTTACATCATTTTACGTCATCTCCATCATTCAAATTTGCCGCTCATGCTCTCAGCTTTTGGGAATATAAAGATTCGGACAAAATGGTGGTTCATAAGAAATATAGATCGTGCTCGGAAATGCAAAGCAAGAGTTCAATAAACCATTTCCATGCCCTTTTTCTCAAGACCGTATGGGGTAAGGTGTTTTGTGAACTTTCTAGGTTTAAAAGTGTGAGAGCCCAAAGATTGTCAGAAATATATGTGGTGCTGGGGCATCACATCTGACTCTGTCTCTGTCTCTCTTACAGTCCATAGCAGAGATGAACACTGTTGAGCCAAGGACAAGAGCCTTGTATGCTGTGAGTAATTCTTATTTTAAGGAACAACTTGGAATGATGGAAGATGCCTCATCAGTGGCTGTCCCTGGAGGCTAGGTTTGTGATGTAGTTGTCCCAGCAGAGATAATGGCTGGAGAGAATCCTTAATGTTCAAGATACTTATCTCAGGCAGAGTCTGCAGTGATGCCATTTGAGGTAAGGGAGGGGATGGAAGGAGAGTATATACCAGAAACGGATTTGCAAGGTGCAAAAACGACTGAGGAAGAAGACTGGTTGGAGAGTTCAACCTTGAGATTTGCAAGATGATGTTTTCTGGCCTGCATGAGGATGGACACACACTTGTTGTGAGCCTTGTGGAGCTGGCCAAAGTCATCTTAGCCTTGTTGAGAAAGCAAGCTGCTCGATTCAGTATACTCGGTCTGAGGACATGGATAAGCTAGCTACAGACAGGTTGGGATACACCTGTGCATCACAGCTCATAGGCCTGTGTGAAAGTATTCTCAATCAATATTAAATGGTGTGGAGATGGTAGCCCAATCATTTTGTGAGTGGATAGATTATAGTCCTGACAGTTAGCCTGACCAAACAGCCATATTCTGTGGTGTTGAGGTTGCTTCCTCACAAATATCCAGAGATATGGGCTTTGACAAGAACATGGTCAGCTAAGCCAAGTGTGGAAAAGGTTGAACAGTAGAGGGTGGATGGAAAGTTAGGCATTCTCAGGTCAAGGAGGGAAGATGTAGCGGTTGCAAAAATCTGAGTCGGAAAGTTTAGAGATTGGGTCAGGTCCACCAAGTCACAGAAAACCTGAGCTGCAAGGCCATGGCTGGTTATATTGCAGAGCTAACACCCAATGAGTTAGTATGGAGGCAGTTGAAATCACTCCAGCTGAGGGAAAGGGTAGGAATGGATGGTGATGATTTTATCCACATTAGAGGAAGCACAGCTTTGGAAAAAGTCATCATCATTCGGTAGATGGTCCATCAAACAGACAAATATTTTGTGGTTGTGGAGATGTATATACAGCCAGAGCTTTTCCAGGGAGCTTGGAGGGTTAGTGCAGACACAATGGACAGACAGTAAGGGGTTCTTGACATAGCAACAACACTGCCACTGCCACGAGTGTAAGGCCTGTCAAAATGGAAGAGAGACTATCCAGGGAGAGAGACAAAGGAATCAGAGATGGCCTGAAAGAGAAACATTTTAGGAGGTACAGAGCAATTGTCTATCAGTAGTAAAAGTCATAAAAACATTTTTTTAAATGTAAAAGTATGTAGGGATGTTCCTGCAAAGTGTATGCAAACAAGGTAGGCATGGTAGCAAGAAATGATCATGTGAAACCATCCCTACATCTTTCTTTGAATAATGGTCGTCCCGAGAAAAGACACTAAGTGTGTGTGTGTGTGTGTGTGCGTGTGTGTGTGTGTGCGTGTGTGTGTGTGTGTGTGTGTGTGTGTGCGTGTGTGTGTGTGTGCGTGTGTGTGTGCGCAAGACACTAACCACTCACCCTTCTGTTGCCTTCCTATTTCAGAGAGTATCTGTAAATATTTAACTGTAGCGTGAACTGTACAAACAAACGATAGCAAACAATGCTGCACCAAGTAAAACTCGATTGGATGGGTCAAGAATCATTGCCATTGAGAGAGGCAGCTCGGAAATGAAGATGATTATTACTCGTATAAAAGCCCGTCAAAAATGACGGGTTGGAGTTATTTTATTCAAGATATTCAAGGAGACTGGAAGATATAATAGTTCGTAGCAAGAAGCGCTATTTTAAAACACGACACGTACAAATGTTACCATATTTGCTTTATCTTCTGGGATGTTTCATTTTTGACAGTCCACCCTCATGAGCTTGCCAAAGTCTGAAGCCTCGGCCTAGCGTCAGGTGTGCTTACATCTTTATTTAATAGACACCCTACAGATGTAAATGAACACTCGTTTTACTCTGTGCATGTCACACGTCATGTGTAGCTAATTTCACCTTCATGTGCCTTGTATTTATTGGTAATTAAGAAAATGCTTCTGTACACTGCCCATGAGGCCCAGTTGTAAGTTTCCGTCTACAATTCCAATAGAAGAGACATAATTACTCTTTTATGAAAAATGATTTTAAAGTTTTTTTTTTTTTGGTCCTGAAAATTAGAACGTGGTGAATGCACAGTTGTGTTAAAACATTGGCCTTTAACACCCTTCTTAAATCGTCCTGATGAAGGGGGGGGGGCAGACAAATACACATTGTGTTTTACATCGGTAGATTATGATGATGATGAACAAGAAGAAGATTTGCTGGTTTTGACCCATCTCGGTTTTTACTTTTGCGATGGTCTCGAGTACTAAAACATGATCCCTGCTTGGACAATCAGCTCAACAGACCAGGTAGGATCTCTTATGTAGCCGAAGCAACTTTTTAGAGAAGATACTCGAACTTTAGTTCAGTTTAGTAGTTCCCAAAGTGGGCGATATTGCCTCCCTGGGGGAGTTGGAAGGATCTAAGGGGGCGATAAGGGAAAAGGGGGCGGTAGGGGGCGCTCAGAAGCAAGGGCAGCTGAAGATTTGACAGGCTAAATTCAACAATTCGACAACTGATAAGGCTCACATGTAAAAGCATAATGGTTTTGGTTATATAGGGCCCTGACGTAAGTGCTAAGAAGGAGAATGTCGCGTGAACAAACCCTAACCCACCGATCCTCCCTGACTTTGCTCGTCATTGCCCAGGCCCCCTCAGACTATAATTTGTTCCCAGAATTTTGGGTGTAAAAATTATTTATACGAGATCACACTTACCTCATATTTTCCATTATCAATTTTGAGTGAGTGCCCCCAAAAGATTTCTGGCCTCTCCAGATTTTCATACCTGGCAACACCACTGTTAACAGGAAACCTTTTATGTTCATATGCGTCTTTTGTAGGCGTGTAAGATTCCAGAATCATCCCTCCAGCCCTCCCTCCCCGCTTCCAGCCGACCCTTAATCGCTCATCTCCAAGTGTTCCCCCTCATCGGCCATGCACTCTTTCTGTGATAGGCAGGCACCCTGCCTCCGTCCCAAGAAACCCACCTCAGCCTTCAAGCAACTTCACGCGACTCCACTGGGACTCCTCGAATTGTGCGCACACCTGGATGAGCCACACAAAGACATGTCTCAGAAATTTCAGGATCTTCTTTCGATCCAAATTCCAAACTGGGTAATAAATCCATTCCTTGACACTTGCAATGAGGAAACAGGAAGGATGGAGGAAGAACTGATCTCGCTGCAAAATGGTGTTGAGCTGAAGCCAAAGGTCAAAAAATCCTATCAAGACATTTGGCTACAGAAATAAATCTTTTGAACGCTATCCTGCATTGTGGAAAAAGGTCAAGATGCTCGTTATTGCCTTTCCAACATTGTATTTAGTAGAGCGCGGTTTCAGTGTGGTCGCCCAACTTCTTTCCGAGCAATGAAACAGACTGCAAGTTACTGAACGTGGGGATCTGAGACTCCTCCTGAGTGACTTTCAGCCTGATGTTGAGAATCTGATATCACTGCACCAAGCTCATCCATCTCATTGAACGTTGAGAGAACAGTGAAGTAGGTGGACGACTAATGCACGCTATTATATAGTTTATAAAAGTTGGTTTTACTGGAATATGTCATCAAGTTCTTTTTAAAAAAATTATTAAATAAAGAAGTAAGCTTATTTGTAGCTTTAAATTAGATTTGAATAAATAGTGCATTTAGTTGTCATTGTTTTGAATCTGCAGTTGCACTATTGCATCTTCCACTGTGCAGCATAAATCAAGTTTTTTTTTTTTTAAGTTTTTATGTAATGCAGGGAATGGGAGGGGGCGTTGGGGGAAGTGCTCTGGGGGCCAAGGGGGCGGTAACCCAAAAAAGTTTTGGGAACCACTGGTTTAGTTGATTGAGCACTCTGATAATGAGAAGACTAAACTATTCATATGGAAGGATAAACTTCGGGGTACGTAAAAAGTTTGTAAAGCGAGGTTAATATTTTATACTTTCCAGGGCAATAAAAAAGTTAAGTAGCAGAAGTAAGTAGCAGGGCTTCACAATCATAATGTGGCTTCAATGTTATCTTCATCATAACAACACACATCACCTCTCCACCCCGACTTAAGGAAATCAATATTTCCCGTGTGATGTCCAGAGCCCAGGTGAGGTGTGCTCCAGCAAGGCGGGTTGCTTCCCCAAAAGGGTCCACCTCACCCCTCGCCCCGCTTAGGCACTCCATGAAACCACCATCGGTCGCCTCCACAGCGGCAGCCATGGCCTTCGTATCACTGTCACCTTGTGGCTCAGCATCAGCAGCGAGCCGGGCAAAGAGAGGAGGGAAGATGGCATCCAGGAAGCGGGCAAGAGAGGCAGGCGGTGGCTTTTGGCTTCCTAGGACGTGGAGTGCCAGGTCTGTGAAGAGCTCTGCTGTTGGTTTCTCTGTCAGGCCTACCAACGTGGGCTCGGCCTCTTCCAAAGCCTGGTTCATTCGGGTCCATGCCTGACGCAAGG